>NC_064919.1:73453777-73789011 GCF_929443795.1 Astur gentilis
GATCGTAGGTTGGGGTGATTGGGGTGCCGGGGCTCCGAAAGACCGGAGGTGAGGTGATGGGGTGCCTGAGCTCCGAAAGACAGGAGGTGGGGTGATGGGCATGCCAGGGCTCTGAACAACGGAGTTGGGTTGATTGAGGTGCCGGGCCTCCAAATGACTGGAGGTGGGGTGATGGAGGTGGTGGGGCTCCAAACGACCGTAGGTTGGTGTGATGGGGGTGCCGGGGGCCCCGACCAGACGAGGGGTAGGTGATGGAGGTGCCGGGGCTCCAAAAGGGACCGTAGGTGGGGTGATGGGGCTGCCGGGGCTCCGAACGACCGGAAGTGGGGTGGGGTGGTTGCCGGGGCCCCGAACACCTGCAGATTGGGGGTTATGGGGTGCCGGGTCTCCGACCGGCTGGAGGTGGGGAGATGGGGGGTGCCGGGGCACCAAAACTGGAGGTGGGGTGATGGGGGTGCCAGGGCTGTGACTGGGCAGCAGGAGGGGTGATGGGGTTGCCAGGGCTCCAACGACTGGAGGTGGGGTGATGGGGGTGGCCAGGGCTCTGACCGGCCAGAGGTGGGGTGATGGGGGTGCCGGGGCTCCGAATGACTGGAAGTGGGGTGATGGGGTTGTCGGGGCTCCGAACAACCATAGGTGGTGTGGATGGGGGTGCCGGGGGCTCAGAACGGCCGGGGGTGGGGTCATGGGGTTGCCGGGGCTACAAACGACCAGACATTGGGTGGTGGTGGTGCCGGGGCTCCGATGACGGAGGTGGGGTTATTGGGGTGCTGGGGCTCTGAACGACCGGAGTTGCGGTGATGGGGGTGCCAGGGCTCCGAACCCACTGTAGGTTGGGGTGATGAAGTTGCCAAGGGCCCGACGGGCCGGAGGTGAGGTGATGGGGGGTTGGTCAGGTCTCTGAACGACCATAGGTGGGGTGATGGGGGGTAGCGGGGGCTCTGAAGGACCGGAGGTGGGCTGATGGAGGTGCTGGGGCTCCAAACGACCAGACATTGGGTTGTGGGGGTGCTGGGCCTCCGAACTACCGGAGGTGGGTTGATGGGAGTGCCGGGGCCCCAAACGGCCCGTAGGTGGGGTGATGGGACATGCCGGGGCCCCGACCAGCCGGAGGAGAGGTGATGGGGCTGCCGGGGCTCCACATGACCGGATTTGGGGTGATGGGGGTGGATTAGCCCCGAACTACCGGAGGTGGGGTGATGGGGGTGCCGGGGCTCCGAATGCCCGGAGGTGGGGGTCATGGGGGATGCGAGGCTCTGAACGACCGGAGGTGGGGTGATGGAGGTGGATTGACCACAAACGACCGGAGGTTGAGTGATGGGAGTGCTGGGGCTCCGAATGACTGTAGGTGGGGGTGATGCGGGTGCCACAGCTCCAGACGGCCGGAGGTTGAGTGATGGGGCTGCCGGGGCCCCGAACAACTGGAGGACGGGTGATGGGGGGTGCCGGGACCCCGAAAGACCGTTGGTCGGGGTGATGGGGGTGTATTGGCCCCAAACAGCCGGAGGTGATGTGATGGGGGTGTTGGGACTCCGAATGACCAGAGTTGGGGTGATGAGGGTTCCGGGGGCTCAAAAACAAACAGTGGTGGGGTGATGGGGGTTCCGGAGCCCCGAAAGACTAGACATTTGGTGTTGGACATTCTGGGGCTCTGAACACCGGAGGTGGGGAGAAGGGCGTGCCGGGGGCTCCGAAAGAGCGGAGTTTGTGTGATGGGGATGATGGGCTCTGGATGACCGGAGGGTGGGGTGACGGGGGTGCCGGGGCTTAGGACAACCAGAGTTGGGGTGATGGGGGGTGCCGGGGCCCCTAAAGACTGGATGTTGGGGTGATTGGGTTGCTGGAGCCCTGACCGGCCCGTAGGAGTGATATGATGGGGCTGCCAGGGGCTCCAAAAGACCGGAGGTGGGGTGATGGGGGTGCCGGGGCCCCAAACGACCGGAGGTGGGGTGGTGGGGGTGCCGTGGCCCCGAACGACCGGAGGTGGGGGGTGATGGGGCTTCCAGGGCCCCAAACATCCGTAGGTGGGGGTGATGGGGGTGCCGGGGCTCTGACCGGCCGGAGGTGGGATGATGGGGGTGCCGGGAATCTGAATTAACAGAGTTGGGGTGGTGGGTGTGTCGGAGCTCTGACCGGCTGCAGGTAGGGGTGATGGGGGTGCTGGGGCTCCAAACGACTGGAGGTGGGGTGATGGGGGGTGCCGGGGCTCCGATGGACCAGAGTTGGAGTGATGAGGGTTCCGGGGCCCCGAACCGGCCGGAGGTGGGGTGATGGGGATGTCAGGGCTCCAAATGACCGGAGTTGGCGTGATGGGGGGTGCCAGGTCTCCGAACGACCGGAGTCGCGGTGATGGGGGGGTGACGGGGATCTGAACGACCGGAGGTGGGCTGATGGGTGTGCCGTGGCTCCAAAAGACCGGAGGTGGGGTGACGGAGGTGCAGGGGCTCCGAACGACCAGAGGTTCGGTGGTGGGGGTGCCGGAGCCCCGACCGGCCTGAAGTGAGTGATGGGGGTGCCGTGGCTCCAAAAGAGCGGAGGTGGGGTGATGGGGGTGCCGGGGATCCGAAATGACCGGAGGTTGGGTGGTGGGGGTGCGGGGCCCTGAACAACCAGAGGTGTGGTGATGGGGATGCCAGGGCCCCGACCGACCGGAGTCGGGGCGATGGGGGTGCCGGGGATCCGAATGACCGGAAGTTGGGTGGTGGGGGTGCCGGGGCCCTGAACAGCCAGAGGTGGGGTGATGGGGGTGCCGGGGCTCTGAATGACTGGAAGTGGGGTGATGTGTGTGCCAGGGCTCCAAACGGCCGGAGGTTGAGTGATGGGGCTGGCTGGGGCCCCAAACAACTGGAGGACGGGTTGATGGGGGTGCCGGGACCCCGAAAGACCGTTGGTGGGGTGATGGGGGTGCCGAGGCTCCGAACGACCGGTTCGGGGGTGATGGGGTTGCCGGAGCCCGAAAGACCAGAGGTTGGAGTTATTGGGGTGCCTGGGCTGCCGAACGACTGGAGGTGGGGTGATGGGGGTGCCGGGGCATGGAACAACCGTAGGGGTTGGGGTGATGCGGGTGCCGGGGCCCTGAGCGGCCGAAGGTGAGGTGATGGGGGGTGCCGGGGCTCCAAACGAACCGGAAGTGTGGTAATAGGGGTTCCTGGGCTCCGAACGATGGGAGGTGGGGGGTGATGGGCGTGCCAGGGCTCCTGAACAACCATTGTTGGGGTGATGTGGGTGCCGGGTCTCCGAACGAACGGAGGTGGGGTAATGGGGGTGCTGGGCTCTGAACGACCGGAGGTGGGGTGATGGGGCTGTCAGGGCCCAGAACAACCGTAGGTTGGGGTTGATGGAGGTGCTGGGGCCCCAACGGGCTGGAGGTGAGGTGATGGTGGTGTCAGGGCTCTGCAAGACCGAGGTGGGGTGATTGGGGTGGATTGGACCCAAACGACCGGAGGTGGGGGTGATGGGGGTGCCAGGGCCCCGAACAGCAGGAGGTGGGGTTATGGGGGTGCCAGGGCTCTGAAAGACTGTAGGTTGGGGTGATGGGGGGGTGCCAGGGCCACAGACGACCAGAGTTGGGCTGATGGGGTTGCCGGGGCTCCGAATGACCGAAGGTTGGGGTGCTGGGGCTGCTGGGGCTCCGAACGACCGGAGTTGGGGTGATGGGGATGCCGGGGCTCTGAATGACCAGACATTGGGTGGTGGGCATGCCGGGGCTCCGAACGACTGGAGGTGGGGAGATGGGCATGCCAAGGGGCTCCGAACGACCAGAGGAGGGGTGTTGGGGGTGCAGGGGCTCCAAAAGACCGGAGGTGAGGTGATGGGGTTGCCGGGGCTCGGAAAGATCAGAGGTTGGGTGGTGGGGGTGCCGGGGCTCCAAAGGACCGGAGTTGGGGGTGATGGGGCTGCCGTGGCTCCGAACGACTCGAGGTGGGGGTGATGGGGGTGCCACGGCTACGAACGACCGGAGGTGAGGTGATGAGGGTGCCGGGGCTCCAAAAGACGGGAGGAGGGGGTGATGGGGTTGCCGGGGCCCCGACTGGCTGGCGGTGAGGTGATGGGGTTGCCGGGGCTCCAAAAGACCAGAGTTGGGGTGATCAGGCTGCCGGGGCTCCGAATGACCAGTGAAGGGGTGATGGGGTTGCCTGGGCTCCGAACCACCAGAGTTGGGGTGATGGGGGTGCTGAGGCTCCGAAGGACCGTAGGTGGTGTGATGGGGGTGACCGGGCTCCAAATGACCGTAGGTTGGGGTGATGGGGGGTGCCAGGGCCCACAGACGACCGGAGTTGGGCTGTGGGGTTGCCGGGGCCCCGAAAGACCATAGGTTGGGGTGATGGAGGTGCCAGGGCCCCGACCAGCCGGATGTGGGGTGTTGGGGGGTGTCAGGGCTCCCAAACGACCGGAGTTTGGGTGTTGGGGGTGCCAGGGCTCCGAACGACCGGAGGTAGTGTGATGGAGGTGCTGGGACTCCAAACGATCGTAGGTTGGGGTGATTGGGGTGCCGGGGCTCCGAAAGACCGGAGGTGAGGTGATGGGGGTGCCTGAGCTCCGAAAGACAGGAGGTGGGGTGATGGGCATGCCAGGGCTCTGAACAACCGGAGTTGGGTTGATTGAGGTGCCGGGCCTCCAAATGACTGGAGGTGGGGTGATGGAGGTGGTGGGGCTCCAAACGACCGTAGGTTGGTGTGATGGGGGTGCCGGGGCCCCGACCAGACGGAGGGTAGGTGATGGAGGTGCCGGGGCTCCAAAAGACCGTAGGTGGGGTGATGGGGCTGCCGGGGCTCCGAACGACCGGAAGTGGGGTGGGGTGGTTGCCGGGGCCCCGAACACCTGCAGATTGGGGTTATGGGGGTGCCGGGTCTCCGACCGGCTGGAGGTGGGGAGATGGGGGTGCCGGGGCACCAAAAACTGGAGGTGGGGTGATGGGGGTGCCAGGGCTGTGACTGGCCGCAGGAGGGGTGATGGGGTTGCCAGGGCTCCAAACGACTGGAGGTGGGGTGATGGGGGTGCCAGGGCTCTGACCGGCCACAGGTGGGGTGATGGGGGTGCCGGGGCTCCGAATGACTGGAAGTGGGGTGATGGGGTTGTCGGGGGCTCCGAACAACCATAGGTGGTGTGATGGGGGGTGCCGGGGCTCAGAACGGCCGGGGGTGGGGTCATGGGGTTTGCCGGGGCTACAAACGACCAGACATTGGGTGGTGGTGGTGCCGGGGCTCCGAATGACCGGAGGTGGGGTTATTGGGGTGCTGGGGCTCTGAACGACCGGAGTTGCGGTGATGGGGGTGCCAGGGCTCCGAACCACTGTAGGTTGGGGTGATGAAGTTGCCAAGGGCCCGACGGGCCGGAGGTGAGGTGATGGGGTGTCAGGTCTCTGAACGACCATAGGTGGGGTGATGGGGGTAGCGGGGCTCTGAAGGACCGGAGGTGGGCTGATGGAGGTGCTGGGGCTCCAAACGACCAGACATTGGGTTGTGGGGGTGCTGGGCCTCCGAACTACCGGAGGTGGGTTGATGGGGAGTGCCGGGGCCCCAAACGGCCGTAGGTGGGGTGATGGACATGCCGGGGCCCCGACCAGCCGGAGGGAGAGGTGATGGGGCTGCCGGGGCTCCACATGACCGGATTTGGGGTGATGGGGGTGGATTAGCCCCGAACTACCGGAGGTGGGGTGATGGGGGTGCCGGGGCTCCGAATGACCGGAGGTGGGGTCATGGGGGGATGCCGAGGCTCTGAACGACCGGAGGTGGGGGTGATGGGAGTGCTGGGGCTCCGAATGACTGTAGGTGGGGTGGATGCGGGTGCCGCAGCTCCAAACGGCCGGAGGTTGAGTGATGGGGCTGCCGGGGGCCCCCGAACAACTGGAGGACGGGGTGATGGGGGTGCCGGGACCCCGAAAGACCGTTGGTCGGGGTGATGGGGGTGTATTGGCCCCAAACGGCCGGAGGTGATGTGATGGGGGGTGTTGGGACTCCGAATGACCAGAGTTGGGGTGATGAGGGTTCCGGGGCTCAAAACAAACAGTGGTGGGGTGATGGGGTTCCGGAGCCCCGAAAGACTAGACATTTGGTGTTGGACATTCTGGGGCTCTGAACACCGGAGGTGGGGAGAAGGGCGTGCCGGGGCTCCGAAGAGCGGAGTTGGTGTGATGGGGATGATGGGGCTCTGGATGACCGGAGGTGGGGTGACGGGGGGTGCCGGGGCTTAGGACAACCAGAGTTGGGGTGATGGGGGTGCCGGGGCCCCTAATGACTGGATGTTGGGGTGATTGGGTTGCTGGAGCCCTGACCGGCCGTAGGTGATATGATGGGGCTGCCAGGGCTCCAAAAGACCGGAGGTGGGGTGATGGGGGGGGCGGGGGCCCCAAACGACCGGAGGTGGGGTGGTGGGGGTGCCGTGGCCCCGAACGACCGGAGGTGGGGGGTGATGGGGCTTCCAGGGCCCCAAACATCCGTAGGTGGGGGTGATGGGGGGTGCCGGGGCTCTGACCGGCCGGAGGTGGGATGATGGGGGTGCCGGGAATCTGAATTAACAGAGTTGGGGTGGTGGGTGTGTCGGAGCTCTGACCGGCTGCAGGTAGGGTGATGGGGGGTGCTGGGGCTCCAAACGACTGGAGGTGGGGTGATGGGGGTGCCGGGGCTCCGATGGACCAGAGTTGGAGTGATGAGGGTTCCGGGGCCCCCGAACGGCCGGAGGTGGGGGTGATGGGGATGTCAGGGCTCCAAATGACCGGAGTTGGCGTGATGGGGGTGCCAGGTCTCCGAACGACCGGAGTCGCGGTGATGGGGGGTGACGGGGATCTGAACGACCGGAGGTGGGCTGATGGGTGTGCCGTGGCTCCAAAAGACCGGAGGTGGGGTGACGGAGGTGCAGGGGCTCCGAACGACCAGAGGTTCGGTGGTGGGGGGTGCCGGAGCCCCGACCGGCCTGAAGTGAGGTGATGGGGGTGCCGTGTCTCCAAAAGAGCGGAGGTGGGGTGATGGGGGTGCCGGGGATCCGAATGACCGGAGGTTGGGTGGTGGGGGGTGCCGGGGCCCTGAACAACCAGAGGTGTGGTGATGGGGATGCCAGGGCCCCGACCGACCGGAGTCGGGGCGATGGGGGTGCCGGGGATCCGAATGACCGGAAGTTGGGTGGTGGGGGTGCCGGGGCCCTGAACAGCCAGAGGTGGGGTGATGGGGGTGCCGGGGCTCTGAATGACTGGAAGTGGGGTGATGTGTGTGCCAGGGCTCCAAACGGCCGGAGGTTGAGTGATGGGGCTGCTGGGGCCCCAAACAACTGGAGGACGGGTGATGGGGGTGCCGGGACCCCGAAAGACCGTTGGTGGGGTGATGGGGGTGCCGAGGCTCCGAACGACTGGAGGTGGGGGTGATGGGGTTGCCGGAGCCCGAAAGACCAGAGGTTGGAGTTATTGGGGTGCCTGGGCTCCGAACGACTGGAGGTGGGGTGATGGGGGTGCCGGGGCATGGAACAACCGTAGGTTGGGGTGATGCGGGTGCCGGGGCCCTGAGCGGCCGAAGGTGAGGTGATGGGGGTGCCGGGGCTCCAAACGAACGGAAGTGTGGTAATAGGGGTTCCTGGGCTCCGAACGATGGGAGGTGGGGTGATGGGCGTGCCAGGGCTCTGAACAACCATTGTTGGGGTGATGTGGGTGCCGGGTCTCCGAACGAACGGAGGTGGGGTAATGGGGGTGCTGGGGCTCTGAACGACCGGAGGTGGGGTGATGGGGCTGCCAGGGCCCAGAACAACCGTAGGTTGGGGTGATGGAGGTGCTGGGGCCCCAACGGGCTGGAGGTGAGGTGATGGTGGTGTCAGGGCTCTGCAAGACCGGAGGTGGGGTGATTGGGGTGGATTGGACCCAAACGACCGGAGGTGGGGGTGATGGGGGTGCCAGGGCCCCGAACAGCAGGAGGTGGGGTTATGGGGGTGCCAGGGCTCTGAAAGACTGTAGGTTGGGGTGATGGGGGGTGCCAGGGCCACAGACGACCAGAGTTGGGCTGATGGGGTTGCCGGGGCTCCGAATGACCGAAGGTTGGGGTGCTGGGGCTGCTGGGGCTCCGAACGACCGGAGTTGGGGTGATGGGGATGCCGGGGCTCTGAATGACCAGACATTGGGTAGTGGGCATGCCGGGGCTCCGAACGACTGGAGGTGGGGAGATGGGCATGCCAAGGCTCCGAACGACCAGAGGAGGGGTGTTGGGGGTGCAGGGGCTCCAAAAGACCGGAGGTGAGGTGATGGGGTTGCCGGGGCTCGGAAAGATCAGAGGTTGGGTGGTGGGGGTGCCGGGGCTCCAAAGGACCGGAGTTGGGGTGATGGGGCTGCCGTGGCTCCGAACGACTCGAGGTGGGGTGATGGGGGTGCCACGGCTACGAACGACCGGAGGTGAGGTGATGAGGGTGCCGGGGCTCCAAAAGACGGGAGGAGGGGGTGATGGGTTGCCGGGGCCCCGACTGGCTGGCGGTGAGGTGATGGGGTTGCCGGGGCTCCAAAAGACCAGAGTTGGGGTGATCAGGCTGCCGGGGCTCCGAATGACCAGTGAAGGGGTGATGGGGTTGCCTGGGCTCCGAACCACCAGAGTTGGGGTGATGGGGGTGCTGAGGCTCCGAAGGACCGTAGGTGGTGTGATGGGGGTGACCGGGCTCCAAATGACCGTAGGTTGGGGTGATGGGGGTGCCAGGGCCACAGACGACCGGAGTTGGGCTGTGGGGTTGCCGGGGCCCCGAAAGACCATAGGTTGGGGTGATGGAGGTGCCAGGGCCCCGACCAGCCGGATGTGGGGTGTTGGGGGTGTCAGGGCTCCAAACGACCGGAGTTTGGGTGATGGGGGTGCCAGGGCTCCGAACGACCGGAGGTAGTGTGATGGAGGTGCTGGCACTCCAAACGATCGTAGGTTGGGGTGATTGGGGTGCCGGGGCTCCGAAAGACCGGAGGTGAGGTGATGGGGGTGCCTGAGCTCCGAAAGACAGGAGGTGGGGTGATGGGCATGCCAGGGCTCTGAACAACCGGAGTTGGGTTGATTGAGGTGCCGGGCCTCCAAATGACTGGAGGTGGGGTGATGGAGGTGGTGGGGCTCCAAACGACCGTAGGTTGGTGTGATGGGGGTGCCGGGGCCCCGACCAGACGGAGGGTAGGTGATGGAGGTGCCGGGGCTCCAAAAGACCGTAGGTGGGGTGATGGGGCTGCCGGGGCTCCGAACGACCGGAAGTGGGGTGGGGTGGTTGCCGGGGCCCCGAACACCTGCAGATTGGGGTTATGGGGTGCCGGGTCTCCGACCGGCTGGAGGTGGGGAGATGGGGGGTGCCGGGGCACCAAAAACTGGAGGTGGGGTGATGGGGGTGCCAGGGCTGTGACTGGCCGCTGGTGGGGTGATGGGGTTGCCAGGGCTCCAAACGACTGGAGGTGGGGTGATGGGGGTGCCAGGGCTCTGACCGGCCACAGGTGGGGTGATGGGGTGCCGGGGCTCCGAATGACTGGAAGTGGGGTGATGGGGTTGTCGGGGCTCCGAACAACCATAGGTGGTGTGATGGGGGTGCCGGGGCTCAGAACGGCCGGGGGTGGGGTCATGGGGTTGCCGGGGCTACAAACGACCAGACATTGGGTGGTGGTGGTGCCGGGGCTCCGAATGACCGGAGGTGGGGTTATTGGGGTGCTGGGGCTCTGAACGACCGGAGTTGCGGTGATGGGGGTGCCAGGGCTCCGAACCACTGTAGGTTGGGGTGATGAAGTTGCCAAGGGCCCGACGGGCCGGAGGTGAGGTGATGGGGTGTCAGGTCTCTGAACGACCATAGGTGGGGTGATGGGGGTAGCGGGGCTCTGAAGGACCGGAGGTGGGCTGATGGAGGTGCTGGGGCTCCAAACGACCAGACATTGGGTTGTGGGGGTGCTGGGCCTCCGAACTACCGGAGGTGGGTTGATGGGAGTGCCGGGGCCCCAAACGGCCGTAGGTGGGGTGATGGACATGCCGGGGCCCCGACCAGCCGGAGGAGAGGTGATGGGGCTGCCGGGGCTCCACATGACCGGATTTGGGGTGATGGGGGTGGATTAGCCCCGAACTACCGGAGGTGGGGTGATGGGGGTGCCGGGGCTCCGAATGACCGGAGGTGGGGTCATGGGGGATGCCGAGGCTCTGAACGACCGGAGGTGGGGTGATGGGAGTGCTGGGGCTCCGAATGACTGTAGGTGGGGTGATGCGGGTGCCGCAGCTCCAAACGGCCGGAGGTTGAGTGATGGGGCTGCCGGGGCCCCGAACAACTGGAGGACGGGTGATGGGGGTGCCGGGACCCCGAAAGACCGTTGGTCGGGGTGATGGGGGTGTATTGGCCCCAAACGGCCGGAGGTGATGTGATGGGGGTGTTGGGACTCCGAATGACCAGAGTTGGGGTGATGAGGGTTCCGGGGCTCAAAACAAACAGTGGTGGGGTGATGGGGTTCCGGAGCCCCGAAAGACTAGACATTTGGTGTTGGACATTCTGGGGCTCTGAACACCGGAGGTGGGGAGAAGGGCGTGCCGGGGCTCCGAAAGAGCGGAGTTGGTGTGATGGGGATGATGGGGCTCTGGATGACCGGAGGTGGGGTGACGGGGGGTGCCGGGGCTTAGGACAACCAGAGTTGGGGTGATGGGGGTGCCGGGGCCCCTAATGACTGGATGTTGGGGTGATTGGGTTGCTGGAGCCCTGACCGGCCGTAGGTGATATGATGGGGCTGCCAGGGCTCCAAAAGACCGGAGGTGGGGTGATGGGGGTGCCGGGGCCCCAAACGACCGGAGGTGGGGTGGTGGGGGTGCCGTGGCCCCGAACGACCGGAGGTGGGGGTGATGGGGCTTCCAGGGCCCCAAACATCCGTAGGTGGGGGTGATGGGGGTGCCGGGGCTCTGACCGGCCGGAGGTGGGATGATGGGGTGCCGGGAATCTGAATTAACAGAGTTGGGGTGGTGGGTGTGTCGGAGCTCTGACCGGCTGCAGGTAGGGTGATGGGGGTGCTGGGGCTCCAAACGACTGGAGGTGGGGTGATGGGGGTGCCGGGGCTCCGATGGACCAGAGTTGGAGTGATGAGGGTTCCGGGGCCCCGAACGGCCGGAGGTGGGGTGATGGGGATGTCAGGGCTCCAAATGACCGGAGTTGGCGTGATGGGGGTGCCAGGTCTCCGAACGACCGGAGTCGCGGTGATGGGGGTGACGGGGATCTGAACGACCGGAGGTGGGCTGATGGGTGTGCCGTGGCTCCAAAAGACCGGAGGTGGGGTGACGGAGGTGCAGGGGCTCCGAACGACCAGAGGTTCGGTGGTGGGGGTGCCGGAGCCCCGACCGGCCTGATGTGTGGTGATGGGGGTGCCGTGTCTCCAAAAGAGCGGAGGTGGGGTGATGGGGGTGCCGGGGATCCGAATGACCGGAGGTTGGGTGGTGGGGGTGCCGGGGCCCTGAACAACCAGAGGTGTGGTGATGGGGATGCCAGGGCCCCGACCGACCGGAGTCGGGGCGATGGGGGTGCCGGGGATCCGAATGACCGGAAGTTGGGTGGTGGGGGTGCCGGGGCCCTGAACAGCCAGAGGTGGGGTGATGGGGGTGCCGGGGCTCTGAATGACTGGAAGTGGGGTGATGTGTGTGCCTGGGCTCCAAACGGCCGGAGGTTGAGTGATGGGGCTGCTGGGGCCCCAAACAACTGGAGGACGGGTGATGGGGGTGCCGGGACCCCGAAAGACCGTTGGTGGGGTGATGGGGGTGCCGAGGCTCCGAACGACCGGAGTCGGGGTGATGGGGTTGCCGGAGCCCGAAAGACCAGAGGTTGGAGTTATTGGGGTGCCTGGGCTCCGAACGACTGGAGGTGGGGTGATGGGGGTGCCGGGGCATGGAACAACCGTAGGTTGGGGTGATGCGGGTGCCGGGGCCCTGAGCGGCCGAAGGTGTGGTGATGGGGGTGCCGGGGCTCCAAACGAACGGAAGTGTGGTAATAGGGGTTCCTGGGCTCCGAACGATGGGAGGTGGGGTGATGGGCGTGCCAGGGCTCTGAACAACCATTGTTGGGGTGATGTGGGTGCCGGGTCTCCGAACGAACGGAGGTGGGGTAATGGGGGTGCTGGGGCTCTGAACGACCGGAGGTGGGGTGATGGGGCTGTCAGGGCCCAGAACAACCGTAGGTTGGGGTGATGGAGGTGCTGGGGCCCCAACGGGCTGGAGGTGAGGTGATGGTGGTGTCAGGGCTCTGCAAGACCGGAGGTGGGGTGATTGGGGTGGATTGGACCCAAACGACCGGAGGTGGGGTGATGGGGGTGCCAGGGCCCCGAACAGCAGGAGGTGGGGTTATGGGGGTGCCAGGGCTCTGAAAGACTGTAGGTTGGGGTGATGGGGGTGCCAGGGCCACAGACGACCAGAGTTGGGCTGATGGGGTTGCCGGGGCTCCGAATGACCGAAGGTTGGGGTGCTGGGGCTGCTGGGGCTCCGAACGACCGGAGTTGGGGTGATGGGGATGCCGGGGCTCTGAATGACCAGACATTGGGTAGTGGGCATGCCGGGGCTCCGAACGACTGGAGGTGGGGAGATGGGCATGCCAAGGCTCCGAACGACCAGAGGAGGGGTGTTGGGGGTGCAGGGGCTCCAAAAGACCGGAGGTGAGGTGATGGGGTTGCCGGGGCTCGGAAAGATCAGAGGTTGGGTGGTGGGGGTGCCGGGGCTCCAAAGGACCGGAGTTGGGGTGATGGGGCTGCCGTGGCTCCGAACGACTCGAGGTGGGGTGATGGGGGTGCCACGGCTACGAACGACCGGAGGTGAGGTGATGAGGGTGCCGGGGCTCCAAAAGACGGGAGGAGGGGTGATGGGTTGCCGGGGCCCCGACTGGCTGGCGGTGAGGTGATGGGGTTGCCGGGGCTCCAAAAGACCAGAGTTGGGGTGATCAGGCTGCCGGGGCTCCGAATGACCAGTGAAGGGGTGATGGGGTTGCCTGGGCTCCGAACCACCAGAGTTGGGGTGATGGGGGTGCTGAGGCTCCGAAGGACCGTAGGTGGTGTGATGGGGGTGACCGGGCTCCAAATGACCGTAGGTTGGGGTGATGGGGGTGCCAGGGCCACAGACGACCGGAGTTGGGCTGTGGGGTTGCCGGGGCCCCGAAAGACCATAGGTTGGGGTGATGGAGGTGCCAGGGCCCCGACCAGCCGGATGTGGGGTGTTGGGGGTGTCAGGGCTCCAAACGACCGGAGTTTGGGTGATGGGGGTGCCAGGGCTCCGAACGACCGGAGGTAGTGTGATGGAGGTGCTGGCACTCCAAACGATCGTAGGTTGGGGTGATTGGGGTGCCGGGGCTCCGAAAGACCGGAGGTGAGGTGATGGGGGTGCCTGAGCTCCGAAAGACAGGAGGTGGGGTGATGGGCATGCCAGGGCTCTGAACAACCGGAGTTGGGTTGATTGAGGTGCCGGGCCTCCAAATGACTGGAGGTGGGGTGATGGAGGTGGTGGGGCTCCAAACGACCGTAGGTTGGTGTGATGGGGGTGCCGGGGCCCCGACCAGACGGAGGGTAGGTGATGGAGGTGCCGGGGCTCCAAAAGACCGTAGGTGGGGTGATGGGGCTGCCGGGGCTCCGAACGACCGGAAGTGGGGTGGGGTGGTTGCCGGGGCCCCGAACACCTGCAGATTGGGGTTATGGGGTGCCGGGTCTCCGACCGGCTGGAGGTGGGGAGATGGGGGTGCCGGGGCACCAAAAACTGGAGGTGGGGTGATGGGGGTGCCAGGGCTGTGACTGGCCGCAGGAGGGGTGATGGGGTTGCCAGGGCTCCAAACGACTGGAGGTGGGGTGATGGGGGTGCCAGGGCTCTGACCGGCCACAGGTGGGGTGATGGGGTGCCGGGGCTCCGAATGACTGGAAGTGGGGTGATGGGGTTGTCGGGGCTCCGAACAACCATAGGTGGTGTGATGGGGGTGCCGGGGCTCAGAACGGCCGGGGGTGGGGTCATGGGGTTGCCGGGGCTACAAACGACCAGACATTGGGTGGTGGTGGTGCCGGGGCTCCGAATGACCGGAGGTGGGGATATTGGGGTGCTGGGGCTCTGAACGACCGGAGTTGCGGTGATGGGGGTGCCAGGGCTCCGAACCACTGTAGGTTGGGGTGATGAAGTTGCCAAGGGCCCGACGGGCCGGAGGTGAGGTGATGGGGTGTCAGGTCTCTGAACGACCATAGGTGGGGTGATGGGGGTAGCGGGGCTCTGAAGGACCGGAGGTGGGCTGATGGAGGTGCTGGGGCTCCAAACGACCAGACATTGGGTTGTGGGGGTGCTGGGCCTCCGAACTACCGGTGGTGGGTTGATGGGAGTGCCGGGGCCCCAAACGGCCGTAGGTGGGGTGATGGACATGCCGGGGCCCCGACCAGCCGGAGGAGAGGTGATGGGGCTGCCGGGGCTCCACATGACCGGATTTGGGGTGATGGGGGTGGATTAGCCCCGAACTACCGGAGGTGGGGTGATGGGGGTGCCGGGGCTCCGAATGACCGGAGGTGGGGTCATGGGGGATGCCGAGGCTCTGAACGACCGGAGGTGGGGTGATGGAGGTGGATTGACCACAAACGACCGGAGGTTGAGTGATGGGAGTGCTGGGGCTCCGAATGACTGTAGGTGGGGTGATGCGGGTGCCGCAGCTCCAAACGGCCGGAGGTTGAGTGATGGGGCTGCCGGGGCCCCGAACAACTGGAGGACGGGTGATGGGGGTGCCGGGACCCCGAAAGACCGTTGGTCGGGGTGATGGGGGTGTATTGGCCCCAAACGGCCGGAGGTGATGTGATGGGGGTGTTGGGACTCCGAATGACCAGAGTTGGGGTGATGAGGGTTCCGGGGCTCAAAACAAACAGTGGTGGGGTGATGGGGTTCCGGAGCCCCGAAAGACTAGACATTTGGTGTTGGACATTCTGGGGCTCTGAACACCGGAGGTGGGGAGAAGGGCGTGCCGGGGCTCCGAAAGAGCGGAGTTGGTGTGATGGGGATGATGGGGCTCTGGATGACCGGAGGTGGGGTGACGGGGGTGCCGGGGCTTAGGACAACCAGAGTTGGGGTGATGGGGGTGCCGGGGCCCCTAAAGACTGGATGTTGGGGTGATTGGGTTGCTGGAGCCCTGACCGGCCGTAGGTGATATGATGGGGCTGCCAGGGCTCCAAAAGACCGGAGGTGGGGTGATGGGGGTGCCGGGGCCCCAAACGACCGGAGGTGGGGTGATGGGGATGTCAGGGCTCCAAATGACCGGAGTTGGCGTGATGGGGGTGCCAGGTCTCCGAACGACCGGAGTCGCGGTGATGGGGGTGACGGGGATCTGAACGACCGGAGGTGGGCTGATGGGTGTGCCGTGGCTCCAAAAGACCGGAGGTGGGGTGACGGAGGTGCAGGGGCTCCGAACGACCAGAGGTTCGGTGGTGGGGGTGCCGGAGCCCCGACCGGCCTGAAGTGAGGTGATGGGGGTGCCGTGGCTCCAAAAGAGCGGAGGTGGGGTGATGGGGGTGCCGGGGATCCGAATGACCGGAGGTTGGGTGGTGGGGGTGCCGGGGCCCTGAACAACCAGAGGTGTGGTGATGGGGATGCCAGGGCCCCGACCGACCGGAGTCGGGGCGATGGGGGTGCCGGGGATCCGAATGACCGGAAGTTGGGTGGTGGGGGTGCCGGGGCCCTGAACAGCCAGAGGTGGGGGTGAGGGGGGTGCGGGGGCTCTGAATGACTGGATGTGGGGTGATGTGTGTGCCTGGGCTCCAAACGGCCGGAGGTTGAGTGATGGGGCTGCTGGGGCCCCAAACAACTGGAGGACGGGTGATGGGGGTGCCGGGACCCCGAAAGACCGTTGGTGGGGTGATGGGGGTGCCGAGGCTCCGAACGACCGGAGTCGGGGTGATGGGGTTGCCGGAGCCCGAAAGACCAGAGGTTGGAGTTATGGGGGTGCCTGGGCTCCGAACGACTGGAGGTGGGGTGATGGGGGTGCCGGGGCATGGAACAACCGTAGGTTGGGGTGATGCGGGTGCCGGGGCCCTGAGCGGCCGAAGGTGAGGTGATGGGGGTGCCGGGGCTCCAAACGAACGGAAGTGTGGTAATAGGGGTTCCTGGGCTCCGAACGATGGGAGGTGGGGTGATGGGCGTGCCAGGGCTCTGAACAACCATTGTTGGGGTGATGTGGGTGCCGGGTCTCCGAACGAACGGAGGTGGGGTAATGGGGGTGCTGGGGCTCTGAACGACCGGAGGTGGGGTGATGGGGCTGTCAGGGCCCAGAACAACCGTAGGTTGGGGTGATGGAGGTGCTGGGGCCCCAACGGGCTGGAGGTGAGGTGATGGTGGTGTCAGGGCTCTGCAAGACCGGAGGTGGGGTGATTGGGGTGGATTGGACCCAAACGACCGGAGGTGGGGTGATGGGGGTGCCAGGGCCCCGAACAGCAGGAGGTGGGGTTATGGGGGTGCCAGGGCTCTGAAAGACTGTAGGTTGGGGTGATGGGGGTGCCAGGGCCACAGACGACCAGAGTTGGGCTGATGGGGTTGCCGGGGCTCCGAATGACCGAAGGTTGGGGTGCTGGGGCTGCTGGGGCTCCGAACGACCGGAGTTGGGGTGATGGGGATGCCGGGGCTCTGAATGACCAGACATTGGGTGGTGGGCATGCCGGGGCTCCGAACGACTGGAGGTGGGGAGATGGGCATGCCAAGGCTCCGAACGACCAGAGGAGGGGTGTTGGGGGTGCAGGGGCTCCAAAAGACCGGAGGTGAGGTGATGGGGTTGCCGGGGCTCGGAAAGATCAGAGGTTGGGTGGTGGGGGTGCCGGGGCTCCAAAGGACCGGAGTTGGGGTGATGGGGCTGCCGTGGCTCCGAACGACTCGAGGTGGGGTGATGGGGGTGCCACGGCTACGAACGACCGGAGGTGAGGTGATGAGGGTGCCGGGGCTCCAAAAGACGGGAGGAGGGGTGATGGGTTGCCGGGGCCCCGACTGGCTGGCGGTGAGGTGATGGGGTTGCCGGGGCTCCAAAAGACCAGAGTTGGGGTGATCAGGCTGCCGGGGCTCCGAATGACCAGTGAAGGGGTGATGGGGTTGCCTGGGCTCCGAACCACCAGAGTTGGGGTGATGGGGGTGCTGAGGCTCCGAAGGACCGTAGGTGGTGTGATGGGGGTGACCGGGCTCCAAATGACCGTAGGTTGGGGTGATGGGGGTGCCAGGGCCACAGACAACCGGAGTTGGGCTGGTGGGGTTGCCGGGGCCCCGAAAGACCATAGGTTGGGGTGATGGAGGTGCCAGGGCCCCGACCAGCCGGATGTGGGGTGTTGGGGGTGTCAGGGCTCCAAACGACCGGAGTTTGGGTGATGGGGGTGCCAGGGCTCTGAACGACCGGAGGTAGTGTGATGGAGGTGCTGGGACTCCAAACGATCGTAGGTTGGGGTGATTGGGGTGCCGGGGCTCCAAAAGACCGGAGGTGAGGTGATGGGAGTGCCTGAGCTCCGAAAGACAGGAGGTGGGGTGATGGGCATGCCAGGGCTCTGAACAACCGGAGTTGGGTTGATTGAGGTGCCGGGCCTCCAAATGACTGGAGGTGGGGTGATGGAGGTGGTGGGGCTCCAAACGACCGTAGGTTGGTGTGATGGGGGTGCCGGGGCCCCGACCAGACGGAGGGTAGGTGATGGAGGTGCCGGGGCTCCAAAAGACCGTAGGTGGGGTGATGGGGCTGCCGGGGCTCCGAACGACCGGAAGTGGGGTGGGGTGGTTGCCGGGGCCCCGAACACCTGCAGATTGGGGTTATGGGGTGCCGGGTCTCCGACCGGCTGGAGGTGGGGAGATGGGGGTGCCGGGGCACCAAAAACTGGAGGTGGGGTGATGGGGGTGCCAGGGCTGTGACTGGCCGCAGGAGGGGTGATGGGGTTGCCAGGGCTCCAAACGACTGGAGGTGGGGTGATGGGGGTGCCAGGGCTCTGACTGGCCACAGGTGGGGTGATGGGGTGCCGGGGCTCCGAATGACTGGAAGTGGGGTGATGGGGTTGTCGGGGCTCCGAACAACCATAGGTGGTGTGATGGGGGTGCCGGGGCTCAGAACGGCCGGGGGTGGGGTCATGGGGTTGCCGGGGCTACAAACGACCAGACCTTGGGTGGTGGTGGTGCCGGGGCTCCGAATGACCGGAGGTGGGGTTATTGGGGTGCTGGGGCTCTGAACGACCGGAGTTGCGGTGATGGGGGTGCCAGGGCTCCGAACCACTGTAGGTTGGGGTGATGAAGTTGCCAAGGGCCCGACGGGCCGGAGGTGAGGTGATGGGGTGTCAGGTCTCTGAACGACCATAGGTGGGGTGATGGGGGTAGCGGGGCTCTGAAGGACCGGAGGTGCTGGGGCTCCAAACGACCAGACATTGGGTTGTGGGGGTGCTGGGCCTCCGAACTACCGGAGGTGGGTTGATGGGAGTGCCGGGGCCCCAAACGGCCGTAGGTGGGGTGATGGACATGCCGGGGCCCCGACCAGCCGGAGGAGAGGTGATGGGGCTGCCGGGGCTCCACATGACCGGATTTGGGGTGATGGGGGTGGATTAGCCCCGAACTACCGGAGGTGGGGTGATGGGGGTGCCGGGGCTCCGAATGCCCGGAGGTGGGGTCATGGGGGATGCCGAGGCTCTGAACGACCGGAGGTGGGGTGATGGAGGTGGATTGACCACAAACGACCGGAGGTTGAGTGATGGGAGTGCTGGGGCTCCGAATGACTGTAGGTGGGGTGATGCGGGTGCCGCAGCTCCAAACGGCCGGAGGTTGAGTGATGGGGCTGCCAGGGCCCCGAACAACTGGAGGACGGGTGATGGGGGTGCCGGGACCCCGAAAGACCGTTGGTCGGGGTGATGGGGGTGTATTGGCCCCAAACGGCCGGAGGTGATGTGATGGGGGTGTTGGGACTCCGAATGACCAGAGTTGGGGTGATGAGGGTTCCGGGGCTCAAAACAAACAGTGGTGGGGTGATGGGGTTCCGGAGCCCCGAAAGACTAGACATTTGGTGTTGGACATTCTGGGGCTCTGAACACCGGAGGTGGGGAGAAGGGCGTGCCGGGGCTCCGAAAGAGCGGAGTTGGTGTGATGGGGATGATGGGGCTCTGGATGACCGGAGGTGGGGTGACGGGGGTGCCGGGGCTTAGGACAACCAGAGTTGGGGTGATGGGGGTGCCGGGGCCCCTAAAGACTGGATGTTGGGGTGATTGGGTTGCTGGAGCCCTGACCGGCCGTAGGTGATATGATGGGGCTGCCAGGGCTCCAAAAGACCGGAGGTGGGGTGATGGGGGTGCCGGGGCCCCAAACGACCGGAGGTGGGGTGATGGGGATGTCAGGGCTCCAAATGACCGGAGTTGGCGTGATGGGGGTGCCAGGTCTCCGAACGACCGGAGTCGCGGTGATGGGGGTGACGGGGATCTGAACGACCGGAGGTGGGCTGATGGGTGTGCCGTGGCTCCAAAAGACCGGAGGTGGGGTGACGGAGGTGCAGGGGCTCCGAACGACCAGAGGTTCGGTGGTGGGGGTGCCGGAGCCCCGACCGGCCTGAAGTGAGGTGATGGGGGTGCCGTGTCTCCAAAAGAGCGGAGGTGGGGTGATGGGGGTGCCGGGGATCCGAATGACCGGAGGTTGGGTGGTGGGGGTGCCGGGGCCCTGAACAACCAGAGGTGTGGTGATGGGGATGCCAGGGCCCCGACCGACCGGAGTCGGGGCGATGGGGGTGCCGGGGATCCGAATGACCGGAAGTTGGGTGGTGCGGGTGCCGGGGCCCTGAACAGCCAGAGGTGGGGTGATGGGGGTGCCGGGGCTCTGAATGACTGGAAGTGGGGTGATGTGTGTGCCAGGGCTCCAAACGGCCGGAGGTTGAGTGATGGGGCTGCTGGGGCCCCAAACAACTGGAGGACGGGTGATGGGGGTGCCGGGACCCCGAAAGACCGTTGGTGGGGTGATGGGGGTGCCGAGGCTCCGAACGACCGGAGTCGGGGTGATGGGGTTGCCGGAGCCCGAAAGACCAGAGGTTGGAGTTATTGGGGTGCCTGGGCTCCGAACGACTGGAGGTGGGGTGATGGGGGTGCCGGGGCATGGAACAACCGTAGGTTGGGGTGATGCGGGTGCCGGGGCCCTGAGCGGCCGAAGGTGAGGTGATGGGGGTGCCGGGGCTCCAAACGAACGGAAGTGTGGTAATAGGGGTTCCTGGGCTCCGAACGATGGGAGGTGGGGTGATGGGCGTGCCAGGGCTCTGAACAACCATTGTTGGGGTGATGTGGGTGCCGGGTCTCCGAACGAACGGAGGTGGGGTAATGGGGGTGCTGGGGCTCTGAACGACCGGAGGTGGGGTGATGGGGCTGTCAGGGCCCAGAACAACCGTAGGTTGGGGTGATGGAGGTGCTGGGGCCCCAACGGGCTGGAGGTGAGGTGATGGTGGTGTCAGGGCTCTGCAAGACCGGAGGTGGGGTGATTGGGGTGGATTGGACCCAAACGACCGGAGGTGGGGTGATGGGGGTGCCAGGGCCCCGAACAGCAGGAGGTGGGGTTATGGGGGTGCCAGGGCTCTGAAAGACTGTAGGTTGGGGTGATGGGGGTGCCAGGGCCACAGACGACCAGAGTTGGGCTGATGGGGTTGCCGGGGCTCCGAATGACCGAAGGTTGGGGTGCTGGGGCTGCTGGGGCTCCGAACGACCGGAGTTGGGGTGATGGGGATGCCGGGGCTCTGAATGACCAGACATTGGGTGGTGGGCATGCCGGGGCTCCGAACGACTGGAGGTGGGGAGATGGGCATGCCAAGGCTCCGAACGACCAGAGGAGGGGTGTTGGGGGTGCAGGGGCTCCAAAAGACCGGAGGTGAGGTGATGGGGTTGCCGGGGCTCGGAAAGATCAGAGGTTGGGTGGTGGGGGTGCCGGGGCTCCAAAGGACCGGAGTTGGGGTGATGGGGCTGCCGTGGCTCCGAACGACTCGAGGTGGGGTGATGGGGGTGCCACGGCTACGAACGACCGGAGGTGAGGTGATGAGGGTGCCGGGGCTCCAAAAGACGGGAGGAGGGGTGATGGGTTGCCGGGGCCCCGACTGGCTGGCGGTGAGGTGATGGGGTTGCCGGGGCTCCAAAAGACCAGAGTTGGGGTGATCAGGCTGCCGGGGCTCCGAATGACCAGTGAAGGGGTGATGGGGTTGCCTGGGCTCCGAACCACCAGAGTTGGGGTGATGGGGGTGCTGAGGCTCCGAAGGACCGTAGGTGGTGTGATGGGGGTGACTGGGCTCCAAATGACCGTAGGTTGGGGTGATGGGGGTGCCAGGGCCACAGACAACCGGAGTTGGGCTGGTGGGGTTGCCGGGGCCCCGAAAGACCATAGGTTGGGGTGATGGAGGTGCCAGGGCCCCGACCAGCCGGATGTGGGGTGTTGGGGGTGTCAGGGCTCCAAACGACCGGAGTTTGGGTGATGGGGGTGCCAGGGCTCCGAACGACCGGAGGTAGTGTGATGGAGGTGCTGGGACTCCAAACGATCGTAGGTTGGGGTGATTGGGGTGCCGGGGCTCCAAAAGACCGGAGGTGAGGTGATGGGAGTGCCTGAGCTCCGAAAGACAGGAGGTGGGGTGATGGGCATGCCAGGGCTCTGAACAACTGGAGTTGGGTTGATTGAGGTGCCGGGCCTCCAAATGACTGGAGGTGGGGTGATGGAGGTGGTGGGGCTCCAAACGACCGTAGGTTGGTGTGATGGGGGTGCCGGGGCCCCGACCAGACGGAGGGTAGGTGATGGAGGTGCCGGGGCTCCAAAAGACCGTAGGTGGGGTGATGGGGCTGCCGGGGCTCCGAACGACCGGAAGTGGGGTGGGGTGGTTGCCGGGGCCCCGAACACCTGCAGATTGGGGTTATGGGGTGCCGGGTCTCCGACCGGCTGGAGGTGGGGAGATGGGGGTGCCGGGGCACCAAAAACTGGAGGTGGGGTGATGGGGGTGCCAGGGCTGTGACTGGCCGCAGGAGGGGTGATGGGGTTGCCAGGGCTCCAAACGACTGGAGGTGGGGTGATGGGGGTGCCAGGGCTCTGACCGGCCACAGGTGGGGTGATGGGGTGCCGGGGCTCCGAATGACTGGAAGTGGGGTGATGGGGTTGTCGGGGCTCCGAACAACCATAGGTGGTGTGATGGGGGTGCCGGGGCTCAGAACGGCCGGGGGTGGGGTCATGGGGTTGCCGGGGCTACAAACGACCAGACATTGGGTGGTGGTGGTGCCGGGGCTCCGAATGACCGGAGGTGGGGTTATTGGGGTGCTGGGGCTCTGAACGACCGGAGTTGCGGTGATGGGGGTGCCAGGGCTCCGAACCACTGTAGGTTGGGGTGATGAAGTTGCCAAGGGCCCGACGGGCCGGAGGTGAGGTGATGGGGTGTCAGGTCTCTGAACGACCATAGGTGGGGTGATGGGGGTAGCGGGGCTCTGAAGGACCGGAGGTGGGCTGATGGAGGTGCTGGGGCTCCAAACGACCAGACATTGGGTTGTGGGGGTGCTGGGCCTCCGAACTACCGGAGGTGGGTTGATGGGAGTGCCGGGGCCCCAAACGGCCGTAGGTGGGGTGATGGACATGCCGGGGCCCCGACCAGCCGGAGGAGAGGTGATGGGGCTGCCGGGGCTCCACATGACCGGATTTGGGGTGATGGGGGTGGATTAGCCCCGAACTACCGGAGGTGGGGTGATGGGGGTGCCGGGGCTCCGAATGACCGGAGGTGGGGTCATGGGGGATGCCGAGGCTCTGAACGACCGGAGGTGGGGTGATGGAGGTGGATTGACCACAAACGACCGGAGGTTGAGTGATGGGAGTGCTGGGGCTCCGAATGACTGTAGGTGGGGTGATGCGGGTGCCGCAGCTCCAAACGGCCGGAGGTTGAGTGATGGGGCTGCCAGGGCCCCGAACAACTGGAGGACGGGTGATGGGGGTGCCGGGACCCCGAAAGACCGTTGGTCGGGGTGATGGGGGTGTATTGGCCCCAAACGGCCGGAGGTGATGTGATGGGGGTGTTGGGACTCCGAATGACCAGAGTTGGGGTGATGAGGGTTCCGGGGCTCAAAACAAACAGTGGTGGGGTGATGGGGTTCCGGAGCCCCGAAAGACTAGACATTTGGTGTTGGACATTCTGGGGCTCTGAACACCGGAGGTGGGGAGAAGGGCGTGCCGGGGCTCCGAAAGAGCGGAGTTGGTGTGATGGGGATGATGGGGCTCTGGATGACCGGAGGTGGGGTGACGGGGGTGCCGGGGCTTAGGACAACCAGAGTTGGGGTGATGGGGGTGCCGGGGCCCCTAAAGACTGGATGTTGGGGTGATTGGGTTGCTGGAGCCCTGACCGGCCGTAGGTGATATGATGGGGCTGCCAGGGCTCCAAAAGACCGGAGGTGGGGTGATGGGGGTGCCGGGGCCCCAAACGACCGGAGGTGGGGTGATGGGGATGTCAGGGCTCCAAATGACCGGAGTTGGCGTGATGGGGGTGCCAGGTCTCCGAACGACCGGAGTCGCGGTGATGGGGTTGACGGGGATCTGAACGACCGGAGGTGGGCTGATGGGTGTGCCGTGGCTCCAAAAGACCGGAGGTGGGGTGACGGAGGTGCAGGGGCTCCGAACGACCAGAGGTTCGGTGGTGGGGGTGCCGGAGCCCCGACCGGCCTGAAGTGAGGTGATGGGGGTGCCGTGTCTCCAAAAGAGCGGAGGTGGGGTGATGGGGGTGCCGGGGATCCGAATGACCGGAGGTTGGGTGGTGGGGGTGCCGGGGCCCTGAACAACCAGAGGTGTGGTGATGGGGATGCCAGGGCCCCGACCGACCGGAGTCGGGGCGATGGGGGTGCCGGGGATCCGAATGACCGGAAGTTGGGTGGTGCGGGTGCCGGGGCCCTGAACAGCCAGAGGTGGGGTGATGGGGGTGCCGGGGCTCTGAATGACTGGAAGTGGGGTGATGTGTGTGCCAGGGCTCCAAACGGCCGGAGGTTGAGTGATGGGGCTGCTGGGGCCCCAAACAACTGGAGGACGGGTGATGGGGGTGCCGGGACCCCGAAAGACCGTTGGTGGGGTGATGGGGGTGCCGAGGCGCCGAACGACTGGAGGTGGGGTGATGGGGTTGCCGGAGCCCGAAAGACCAGAGGTTGGAGTTATTGGGGTGCCTGGGCTCCGAACGACTGGAGGTGGGGTGATGGGGGTGCCGGGGCATGGAACAACCGTAGGTTGGGGTGATGCGGGTGCCGGGGCCCTGAGCGGCCGAAGGTGAGGTGATGGGGGTGCCGGGGCTCCAAACGAACGGAAGTGTGGTAATAGGGGTTCCTGGGCTCCGAACGATGGGAGGTGGGGTGATGGGCGTGCCAGGGCTCTGAACAACCATTGTTGGGGTGATGTGGGTGCCGGGTCTCCGAACGAACGGAGGTGGGGTAATGGGGGTGCTGGGGCTCTGAACGACTGGAGGTGGGGTGATGGGGCTGTCAGGGCCCAGAACAACCGTAGGTTGGGGTGATGGAGGTGCTGGGGCCCCAACGGGCTGGAGGTGAGGTGATGGTGGTGTCAGGGCTCTGCAAGACCGGAGGTGGGGTGATTGGGGTGGATTGGACCCAAACGACCGGAGGTGGGGTGATGGGGGTGCCAGGGCCCCGAACAGCAGGAGGTGGGGTTATGGGGGTGCCAGGGCTCTGAAAGACTGTAGGTTGGGGTGATGGGGGTGCCAGGGCCACAGACGACCAGAGTTGGGCTGATGGGGTTGCCGGGGCTCCGAATGACCGAAGGTTGGGGTGCTGGGGCTGCTGGGGCTCCGAACGACCGGAGTTGGGGTGATGGGGATGCCGGGGCTCTGAATGACCAGACATTGGGTGGTGGGCATGCCGGGGCTCCGAACGACTGGAGGTGGGGAGATGGGCATGCCAAGGCTCCGAACGACCAGAGGAGGGGTGTTGGGGGTGCAGGGGCTCCAAAAGACCGGAGGTGAGGTGATGGGGTTGCCGGGGCTCGGAAAGATCAGAGGTTGGGTGGTGGGGGTGCCGGGGCTCCAAAGGACCGGAGTTGGGGTGATGGGGCTGCCGTGGCTCCGAACGACTCGAGGTGGGGTGATGGGGGTGCCACGGCTACGAACGACCGGAGGTGAGGTGATGAGGGTGCCGGGGCTCCAAAAGACGGGAGGAGGGGTGATGGGTTGCCAGGGCCCCGACTGGCTGGCGGTGAGGTGATGGGGTTGCCGGGGCTCCAAAAGACCAGAGTTGGGGTGATCAGGCTGCCAGAGCTCCAAATGACCAGTGAAGGGGTGATGGGGTTGCCTGGGCTCCGAACCACCGGAGTTGGGGTGATGGGGGTGCTGAGGCTCCGAAGGACCGTAGGTGGTGTGATGGGGGTGACCGGGCTCCAAATGACCGTAGGTTGGGGTGATGGGGATGCTGGGGCTCCGAACGACCAGAGGTTGTGTGGTGGGGGTGCCGGGGCCCGGAACGGCTGGAGGTAGGGTGATTGGGGTGCAGGGTTCCAAATGACCCTAGGTGGGGTGATGGAGGTGCCAGGGCTCCGAACGACTGGAGGTGGGGTGATGGGGGTGCCGGGACTCCAAAAGACGGGAGGAGGGGTGATGGGGGTGCCAGGGCCCCAGACCGGCCTGAGACGAGGTGATGGGGGTGTCGGGACTCCAAAAGACTGGAGGAGGCGTGATGGGGGTGCCGGGGCCACGATCGGCCAGAGTTGGTGTGATGGTGTTGCCAGGTTCCGAAAGACCGGAGTTTGGGGTGCTGGGGGTGCCACAGCCCCGAACAACCGGAGGAGGGGTGTTGGGGGTGCAAGGCATCGAAATGACTGGAGGTGGGGTGATGGGGGTGCCGGCGCTCCGAACGACCGGAGGTGGGGTGATGGGGGTGCTGGGGCCGAAAAGACCGTAGGTGGGGTCATAGGGTTGCCAGGGCCCCGAACGACCCTAGGTTTGGGTGATGGTGGTGCCGGGGCCCCGACCGGCCGGAGGTGGGTTGATGGGGGTGCCTGGGATCCAAACGACCGGAGGTGGGGTGATGGGGGAATCCGAGGCTCCGAACGACCGGAGGTGGGGTGATGGGGTTGCCGAAGTTCCGAACGACCAGAGGTGGGATGATAGGGTTGTCGGGGCTCTGAACGACCATAGGTGGGGTGATGGGGGTGCCGGGGCTCCGAACGGCCAGGGGTGGAGTCATGGGGGTGCTGGGGCTACGAACGACCAGACATTGGGTGGTGGTGGTGCCGGGGCTCCGAATGACCGGAGGTGGGGTTATTGGGGTGCTGGGGCTCTGAACGACCGGAGTTGCGGTGATGGGGGTGCCGGGGCTCCGAACCACTGTAGGTTGGGGTGATGAAGTTGCCAGGGGCCCGACCGGCCGGAGGTGAGGTGATGGGGGTGTCAGGGCTCTGACTGACCATAGGTGGGGTGATGGACATGCTGGGGCCCCAACCAGCCGGAGGAGAGGTGATAGGGCTGCCGGGGCTCCACACAACCGGATTTGGGGTGATGGGGGTGGATTGGCCCCGAACTACCAGAGGTGGGGTGATGGGGGATGCCGAGGCTCCGAATTACTGTAGGTGGGGTGATGGGTTTGCCGGGGCCCCGACGGCAATAGGTGGGTTTATGGGGGTGACGGGGCTCCAAAAGACCCTAGGTTGGTGTGATGGGGGTGGCGGGGCTCTGACCAGCTCGAGGTGCAGTGATGGGCGTGCCGGGAATCCTAACAACTGGAGTTGGGCTGATGGGGGTGCCGGGGCTCTGAACGACTGGTGGTGGGGTGATGGGGGTGCTGGGGCTCCGAATGGCCGGAGGTGAGGTGATGGGGCTGCCAGGGCTCCGAACGATCGGAGGTGGTGTGATGGGGGTGGATTAGCCCCGAACTACCGGAGGTGGGGTGATGGGTGTGCCGGGGCTCCGATCGACCGGAGTTTGGTTGTTGGGGTGCCGGGGCTCTGAACGACCGGAGTTGGGGTGATGGAGGTGCCAGGGCCCCGAAAGACCGTAGGTTGGTGTGATTGGGGTGCCGGGGCCCTGTCCGGCTGGAGGTGACGTGATGGGGCTGCCGGGGCTCCAAAAGACCAGAGCTGGGGTGATGGGGGTGCCGGGGCTCTGAACAACCATAGGTGGGGTGATGGGGGTGCCAGGGCTCCGAATGGCCGGAGGTTGGGTGGTGGGGATGCTGGGACTCTGAACGACCGTAGGTTGGGGTGATGGAGGTGCTGGGTCTCTGAACGACCGGAGGTCGGGGTGATCGGGATCCCGGGGTTCTGAACAACCGGAGGTGGAGTGATGGGTGTGCCGGGGCTCCAAACAACCGTAGGTTGGGTGGTGGTGGTGCCAGGGCTCCGAACGACTGAGGTGGGGTGATGTGGGTGCCGGGGCTCCGAACGACCGTAGGTTTGTGTGATTGGGGTGCCGGGGCCCTGACCGGCCGGAGGGTAGGTGATGGAGGTGCCGGGGCTCCAAAAGACCGTAGGTGGGGTGATGGGGTTGCAGGGGCCCCGAACGACTGCAGTTGGGGTGGTGGGGATGCCGGGGCTCCGAACGACTGGAGGTGGGGTGATGGGGGTGCCGGTGCCGCCACCGGCCGGAGGTTGGGGTGATGGGGGTGTCGGGCCGCGACCGGCCGGAGGTGCGGCGCCGAGGGTAGAGTGCTCTGGCGGCGGCCGTGCCGGGGCTCAGCCCGACTCGGCTGCTCGCATCTCCCCGCCGCCGCGGGCAGAAGGCGCCGGTGTGGCTGCGCTCCGCCGCCGAGATGCGGCGTGGTTCGCGGCGCTGGCCGGGCCCCGGCAGCGCTGGGGGCGGTCCCAGCCCTGCAGAGGGTTCTCGGCCGCCGAAGGTCGAGGCGGGGGGAAGCTGCGCGCTGGCCGGGCCGGGCTGCAGTTGGCGTGTCCCGGCTGAGGCAGGGTGGAAGCCGCCTGCGTCCCGCTCTGGCCTCTGGCGGGACCGGCGCCCTGAGGCGGCTTGAGCGCGAAGGGAAATAAACGTGTGTTTTCATTTTTGTGTGTGGAGAGGGGGGACCTAAGGGGGAAAAAAACTATATAAAACCTAAATTTCATATAGATAACCGATGTGAAATAATCTCTCTAGCAGCAGAGAGGAGGAACGGGTTAGGATGCTGTGAAGCGGGTGTAGGTGTTTGGTCTGGTTTTGGATGGAGCACCCTTGCTGGGCACCCCTCTGTTGGCTGTTGAATCTCAGAATACTACTTCTGTCTGTGGCAAATGGGTATAGTTAAAGATGTCCCGTATTAACTGGAATGAGTCTTCTACCTTGTGAGAGAAACTGACTTCTCAGCTGGTGAGACTTAAAGTTTAATGATCATCATATGATGACACTTATGTTGGGGTAATGCCGGTGCTTACTGCCGGAACAGTAAGATAAATGCAGCTGTTGCTAATACAGCTGGACTTCTCTGTAGCAGAGTTTCTGCCCCTCAGATAAGCTGAGGCTGGTTACTTGAACCCTTACCAGACAAGCATGCAAATCCACTGGTCAGGTAGGATTATTATTTTTTCTTTTTTTTTGGGGGGGTGGTGGTTCAATGTTCTCTTTAAAAAGGTAGTTTATCTTAAAATGCTGTGTCTTTTGCCTCAGAAGTCTTCTGTAACTTCCATTAAAAAGGCTGCCCAAAATGGACCAAATCTGAGCACCAGGCTTAGATTTGACCATTGCATGCTAAGGAATGGGCATATGTATGCTTAGGGATAGGAACACCTGTGTAGACGGGTGAGATAGAGATGCTGATTTGATTAGAGAAAAGTAATTATGAAGCTATTTATTGTAGCTGGCTGTGAGGACTTACTAGGCCCTGGTAAATTGAAAATATGTCCTTGTGTCTGATAGTGACCTGTTAGGCAGTTATAATGCTAGCAGGTCTTCTGATCAGCTTCCATTAGGACCTTCCAGGAGGTGGGTGAGGCAGTAGGTGGCTAACTGGAAAGGCAAATCAGAATCCAAAGAAAACCTTTTCAGCTGAGAAGGGGATTGTTTGAGGGAGTCATCCACCATATCTGTTCAAAGAATCACTGTAGTTGCACCTAACACAATGGTTCCTGAGGCATAATCAGGTTTACAAAATTCTCAGAAGGTTCTGAGGATGTGGTCAAGTCTAAAGCAGAAATTTCTATTAATAGTAATACACTAGAGTTTGCAATTGGAAGAGGAGAACCAAGTGATAGAAGTGGTAATGTGGTGGGTTAACCCTGGCTGGATGCCACGTGCCCACCAAAGCTGTTCTATCACTCCCCTCCTCAGCTGGACAGGAGAGAGAAAAGGCTTGTGGGTTGAGATAAGGACAGGGAAAGATCACTCAACCAATTACCATCATGGGCAAAACAGACTCAACTTGGGGAAAAGTACCTTAATTTATTGCTAATCAGCCAGAGTAGGGTAATGCAAAATAAAACCAAATCTCAAAACACCTTCCCCTCCACTCCTTCCTTCTTCCTGGGCACAGCTTCACTCCCAGATTCTGTACCTATCCCCCCAGCTAGTGGTGCAGCGAGATGGGGAATGGGAGTTGGGGTCAGTTCATCACACATTATCTGCTGCTTCATCCTCCTCAGGGGCAGGACTCCTCACACTCTCCCCTACTCCAGCGTGGGGTCCCTCCCATGGGAGACAGTCCTCCATGGACTTCTCCAACATGGGTCCTTCCCATGGGCTGCAGTTCTTCAGGCACAGACTTCCCCAGCGTGGGTCCCCCGCGGGGTCACAAGTCCTGCCAGAAACCCTGCTCCAGTGTGGGCTCCTCCTTCCGCAGATCTGCAGCTCTTGCCAGGACCCTGCTCCAGCATGGGCTTCCCATGGGGTCACAGCCTCCTTCAGGCACCCACCTGCTCAGCATTGGGGTCCTCTCTCCCTGGGCTGCAGGTGGATATCTGCTCCACTGTGGACCTCCCTGGGCTGCACGGGGACAGCCTGCCTCACCATGGTCTTCCCCACGGGCTGCAGGGGAATCTCTGCTCTGGTGCCTGGAGCATCTCCTCCCCCTCCTTCTGCACTGACCTTGGGGTCTGCAGGGTTGTTTCTCTTCCATGTTCTCATCCTCTCTCCAGCTGCTGTTTCCGTGCCTGCTGCAACTTTTTTCCCTTCTTAAATCTGTTATCACAAAGGTGCTATTGCTGATGGACTTGGCCTTGGCTGGCAGTGGCTCTGTCAGACATAGGGGAAGCTTCTAGCAGCTTCTCACAGAAGCCATGCCTGAAACCGCCCACTACCAAAACCTTGCCACACAAACCCAATATGGGTAAGGAGGATATGAGTGCTAAATGAATGTCAGGTGAACCATCAGAATAGCAGCTTAACTAGCAAACTTCATGACTTAGGGTATAGGAAGGCTCAGTGTAAAGTAGAGTGAATGCCAGGTGCTCCAAGTCTTAAATGAAGAGGTGGTTCTGCTGAGGGGAATCTAACAGGGTCTTGTGTGCTTTTCACTGCAGACAGGAGACTGGGAGAATGACAAGCACTACTCTGATAGTCCTGTGACTTAGGATACTTCTCATCTCTTGTGCTCTTACTTGAAACAAAGCTATTGGCTGAGCTCCAGAGGTTGTGCTCAGCACTGTCAGTTGGAAGGATGGGCCAAATGACAAAAATCTGGCATCAGCTTCCTTTTCTGAAGGTAGAGATCGTTATCCATTCTAATGTGTGCCTTCTGCTATGTTTCTAAGTATCTCTATGCATCTGCAGTACACAACCCACTTTATCATTGACAAGAGCATTACTTGCCAAAGTGCCTGCATAACCCTATTATTGGAGACTGCAGACCAGTAGCTGCTATGGATATACTTCTTGCTTAAGGCCTTTACATCACAAGCAGATATGGAAAGAAGCCCTATAAACAGCTGAATGTAATATATGCAAAGGGTGGCAAGAGGAGCTCTTAGATTTTTGTCTCTGTGGTAAAGCAAATAAATGCACTTGGTGTCAAGGAAGGGGGAATCAAGGGCTGGTGTCTGGACAGGTTGTTTGGGATAAAACCCATAGCTTAAAATATGAAGTAAATGAAAGTGCATAATATGCTGTAGTCATTGAGTATTGTTGCCAAACCTACATATTTTTTTTCTCCTATTGATGCTCTTCTCTCCTGGTGAATTTTACAGTGCTAGGACATTTGTGTGACCTGCTGGGTTAATCCAGTTCTTGGGAATGTTTGTGGACTTTATTCAGCAAGGCTAGCAATATGTGAGCACTACAGAAGCACAAATTTGCTTGGATAATGAAGCAATAAATTCCACATCCAGAGAAAGCCAGCTTGTTCTGGAAACAGTACTGATGGTGCAAATCCTGCTTGCTGGCTAGTTTCTATCAAAAGAAATGCAGAAGGGATAGCATGAAGGTAACTTGTAATCTGCAAGGACTTTTGAGAAAAACCTAGATCTTGCATGTAGACTGAGGGATTATTAGTAGAATCGAGACCCTACCTCTGGGGAGGGGAGGAGGAATGCTAAGAGGTCTTAATGAGCTACTGCTGTGAAACACAACCAAGCATAAGCCGCTCCTCTACCTCAGCATGGACTCCACAGAAATACAACTGGGGATTGTGTTAGAAGAATCAGATAGAATGATGTGTCTCAGTACCATAACTGACAAAACAAACTGATTTTAGAAACCTGATTTTGAGGCTGTGTGTGTGTTCACGGGTCTCAGGGTTATAAAGAAGCTGGATGAAGCATAGTGACAGGCCTAGTCAATAAACAAGAGGTACCAGTTTCAGCAGGATTAGCTTGTTTATAGGAGCTGGACAGCTACGTGCTGAACAAAGCATCTTCTCCCATCAATCTGTTGTCAGCCCTGGTTGATGGGAGCATAGACCATTCCAGTGTCCCCCTCTTCTGAAAAGATGCGCCTTGCATATACTGTGGAGTGGCTGAAGATGAAGTATTGATCCATGTCTTAGGTGAGAGGACAGAATATCAAACAGGGCTTAAAGCAAGTTGCATGAAAGAAGTTCCCTCAAGTAAAATCCTGCTAATCTAGAAATATTCTGGCCAACAGGCCAAGTGCCTGGCTTAACTGGGGCCATAATACCAAGCAAATGATTTTAACCACAAATCATGTTTCTAATTAACTGTGGCCTAAAGAGGACAGTTAAACAGGGTTTTTGAACTTAGACTGAAAACACTGGTCTTGGTTTCCCTGCTAACAAGGAATCACAGGAGAAACTGAGTGGTGGGATCATCACTAATCTAGACTTTACTGATTGCAGGAATGACAGATCACTTGCCAGGCAAGATAGGTCAACACCCTTTTCAGTTGTTGCTCTTACAAGACTAACCACAGGGTCTTGGGTTAGACTTAGCAGTGTAAGAGCCTATATTCAGTCATCTTTCTGGCAAGTGATGCTGCTCTTGCATTCCAGACACAGCATAAACTGGAAAGGAACAGTTCCCAAGCTGCCTGTGAACTCTCTTCCACCACTTGTCCTCTAGCAGGTACTTGTTATGTATAAGTGTGAACAATACATACCAGGAATAACCTACCTATAGGTAGGGCTAGTATCTTTCATGTATATTAGTCACTAGCTATGCTAGTTTCTAACAGACTAATTTGATTGTTTTAATAGAGGAAACAGACTAATGGTAGTGCTTGCATCAGAACAAGCAGCTGGAATTTTGCATCTAATTCATAGTAATTGTGTCATGTTACAGAAGGTTTATTCAACTTGAACTCTTAGACACTGTCAGATGCTAAAGCAATGGGTGTTCTAGTAATGAACCAAAACACTTAAGCTGATATTTTATTTGACTCCTTGGCATGAATGACCCTGTTTAAAAGGCAAAACTCTGAATAGTACATCCATGTTTCTGATTTATTAATGCATGCCTAGTGCTTCTCAAGGCTACTTGGGGCACTACCATTGCAGCAGGAACTAGGCAGAAAATGTGATAGTCACTTATGCGCATAGGGATTTGTTAGATGCTAATGTAAGTCAGTTATACAGGGGCTCACACAAATGCACTGTTATATTTCTAATGTGGGTAGAATGCTGCTAGTCAGGGTAGTCCATTGTTGGTAAATGTATCTGGATTTACAATTTTGACTCCTGCTAGTCCTTGTATTGCTGTTTAGCCTTTAGTCTATTTCCTCAGCCTGTGAAACTGAAGTCTTGAATTTACTCAAGTGGATAGCTTGTTTACCAGCCTTCTGAAAACAGCTTTTCTGTCAAGAACTTGATGGCTAGAGATATTTCTAAGGATACATTGTGCAGGTCCTGACACAGCCTTCTAACAGAAGAACTTGACTAACTCTTCAAGAAGGTGTGGAGGAGCGAACAACCTGTCTTGGAAGCATATTCAGCACTTGAACTATTGCTGTGCTTCTGGTTACAACTTCATCCTAACAGGCTATATTGCAGTTGGCAGTAAAAGCTTCTCTTGTCTTCTCCTGGCCTCTCAGATTCTAATTTGAGGTTAATATTTACATGCAATAACTCTTTAAGCTGAATCACGTACTTGCAGAATCAAGGGACGAAGAAGGAGCACAGCCTGTGAAAAGGACAAAGTATTAGACTGCTGAGCAGATGGTTAGTTTATCTGCCTTGCCTCTGACTTTTTCAGTGTCCCTAGCCCCCTCTCAGGCAAGCTTTCATCAACACTGAGGCAATTATCTTTGAGGGGAAAAGCTTGTCTGTTGGTTGAGGATTATTGTCCAGTCTTTATATCCCATGACAGACTACAGCCATAATGAAGATTCTCAATCCCCTGTGCACAGGACAAAAATATAATCACTAAGGGTAGCTACCACGTTGCTCAAATAAGGAATAATTGTGAAAGCATCTCTTAAGGGAAACTAAATGTTGCTTAACAAAATTGTTTGGCATGTGCTTCAAGTCTTGCTAAGAAACAGGTATTTCAAGGACAACTTGTCACTAACAGTTCTCCTTGCAGGGAGTTCAGAGAAGACACCAAGAGCACAGTATGCCTGAAGTCTTAAGAATGACTTTCCCAGGGTAGATGTGTGGAAAATTAAGTACAATGCTTGAATGGAGAATTGCATGACTTGAAACAGTAGGTAACAGCTCATGTCAAGGCCTATATGTTGAGGGCCTGAAATGGCCTTTCCCTAAGGAGTGGTCAGTACTTGCCCTTCACAGGATAGTCCATATAGCAAAAAAAGGAAGATACTATTAGTGGCATTTTAACAAGCCCTTTCCGGAGTAAATTGAAAAGTGGGTGGGCAAAATGTGGTGTGTATCTACTGATACAGGCAAGGGTTTGGAACACTTGTCCCAAGGTAGCAACATCCATAAATCTGCTGTCTAAGACTTTTGGAATACTGCATTTAGAATAGTAGTTAAAATGGGCCATACAGCTGCATAGAGAGTAATTAAGCTGTAGTGATAGCAATGGACTTATCTACATAGAGAAGGTTCAAAAGGCATCATTTAACAGTTTGGTGACATAGCTGCTGTGGGACTGATCAAGTTCTCCAGTCATGTCTTCAGTTATAATGGCATAGTGTCCTTGCATAAAAGCACATGCATCTCTTACCCTGCAATACTGCTAGCTAGCTCTTTTCAGGTGGACTCAGAATTCAAGTGTAATAGAACAGTTCTAGACTCTTGTTGCCTTACTCCTGCAGTCTGAGTAAGGAAATACTAAGGGACTGAGTATTATGAAAGGAAGCTTCCATGCAAGAACTACAAACAGAAGACTTTAACTTCATTTTAGTTATTTGCATGTAGAGCACACCAGCACTTTCCATTAAGATAAGCCAAACTTAAGTGCGACAAAGACCTTGCACAGCTTTAATTTGTGTCTAAAGTGCAGAATCCAAATTTAGTTGTGGCTGAGACTCTCATACTGCAAGCAGACTAGATTACTGCTAGCTCAAGCTACATAATGTTGCTCCCCACTCCGGTGAAATTTTAAGGTAAAGCCTGAGGCAGTTTTGTGCTAGTCTTGTGGCTTAACTAAGATGTCAAGAAGTAGTTAATTAAAATATGGACATATATTAGGCAGCCTTTATCTATTCTTGCATTCTTACTTGTGCCAGTTCTCTTGCTCCAGAGATATGATTCCCAAAGACATTGGGTTCTCCAAAGGTACAATAAATAACTGTCATGTACTGTGAACTCTCAGCAGGTGAGATGAGCTGTGCCAGACCTCAGATAGGAGAGTATGTCCTGTAAGCTGTCCAGAAAGCCCTCACTAACCTTCTCAAATTGCATTGTTATCATTGAGAATGAGCTTCTCCACAGTAAGATGGGGTATTTGCGAGGGTTCAGCCAGACTTGTGTGTACCCCTGCCCATCTTCCTCCACCTTGGGGCTCTGCAAATAAGTGTTCTGGCTTCCATAGGATGGAGACAGCCTAGAGTCTAAAGATGGCAACTGCCCATCTGGATTTCTACCACTTTACAGCTGCTGAAGTGAGGTCTGTCTTGTGCATATTTGCTCCTCCCTTGGTTATTTGCTTGTTATTGCCTCTTAACTTTACTTCAGACTGAGATACTTACAGTGGTTGTATAACACCAGAGCTGAGAGTAGGGGAGGTGGGACTCAGTGTCTTGAGGTTGTTGTTTCTTCTTTCCAGGATGGAGCTGGGCAGTGTCCTAAAGGTATGACACGACTCCTAGAGAGCATGTCTTAGCTCTGTTCTTCTCCAGGCCTTTTCTTTCTGTTTTCTAAACAGTAACCTTCCAGATGCAGGTGGGTGTTTAACTAATGATTCAACCTTAACTTTGTCTTTCCTTCCTCCCTATTTCTGAAGGACTTGATAAATCCAGGGAGAAGCTCATTATGCTGAAGTCTAAAGACTATCTCTACCCAAAAAACCCTATACCATCAGGCAAGCTAGTCTAGTTTTAGAGTAAAATTCAGCTGGCTTCATTTTAGCTGCCTAATGTGTGGTTTTCAGTGGGCACACTCCTTTTTAGCACTGGTGCAAGTATCCTGCAAAATCCCTCTTGGCTGTAATAGTTTCCCCATTGCTCCTTTGTCAGAATAGGCGTGCAAGCCACTCTTCTAGTGATAACTTTTCCTATATAACCACGGGTTGCTATATCAACTCTTCCTCTAACATCTAGTTCTACTCAGAACCACTTGAAATTTTCACAGCAATGCCTTTGTTCCCTTGCATCAAATGTTCCCTAGCTGTGGCCAGGTAAGTTGCTTACAGAGGAGAACAGGTATAGCTGCCAGAGATCTTTCCCATGAGCACTTTTCTCTCTGATTTACTTGAGCAATGCTAAATGCAATTCAGAAACTATCTGGTAAGCAGCTAGATCTAACATTACTTATATTAACAGCTAGTTCCCTAAAGGCCTCCCTCCTAGCTAAATGGAAATGGAGGCCTTCATGGTGAAATTCTCTCTTAAAGACCTAGGAATTTGTTTTCTTCCTAGGTTAAGAATCAGTTAAGCATTGACATCCATTACTCTGTTAGTAGCAAGCTGGATGAGTCAGTCTATAGCTATTGACTTAGCAATGAATTGAGGGAAGAGGGGAAGGCAGGAGTGAGAGCAAAACCCTGAAAGTAACTTCCAAGTAATGGATAAATCATTAGCTGTGACTAAAGCAAATGAGGAATAGGTTACTGAGAATTACAAACCTCTAATGCTAAAGGACATGGAACGCTTCAGCACTTATGTCTCAAATGGTATGCTGGATAATAGGGGTGGCTTGGTCTGTGGCTGCTTGCCTGGATATAGGGAAAATTACTAGTAGAGTGTAGCCCAGCTACTTAATCATCTAAACAAACTCTTGGCTTCATTTGTCACCCTAAAATTCAAAGCACTACCCAGTACCCCAGACAGAAGATTCATAGAATGTTTTCTGTAGCAGATGTGAATGTCCAGTTCTTTCTGGCCAGGTACAGATGATGTTCAGAACTCTATAAAGACAGTATGAGTCCCTCTATTTGGTAAGTGTGAATCAATGCTTCAGCTGTGTAGGAACAAAACATGGTGATTGCAGATTATTATTTAAATGTACCTTGCATCTCAGAGGCAAAAGGGTCTCATGGCATAGAGTTACAAGTAAAGTCATACTAGTCCATAATTTCTATTAACTTGCAGGTGTTTGTTGTTTGTTTTGTTTTGTGGGTTTTTTTTAAACCCTCAGGTTACTTGATTACTGTTAAGGGTGTAGGGTTTAGTTTGGGGTTTTGTTGTGTTTATTTCTCCTGGAATGGTCTGTCTACAGCCCAAGGAATTTATTTGCTTTTACCTGTTGGGTGGTATAACCTCAGACTTCCGCTACTTATAGAAACATGAATAAGATCTACTGGTTTCTTTGAGGTGTTCTGGTACCATCTTCATGGGTGTTTGGAAGAGATCCTAGTAAATGTTTCTTGCATTCCCTCCTATCCTCTACAGAGATGCAGCTGGCAGCACTGAAGAAGAGAACAAAATATCTGAGGTTCTATAAATAGCTTTAAAGGGTAAAAAGCTAAAGATTGACAGATTAAAACAGGGTGATGCAAGTACAGCCTGTGGAATTAGGTCCCTGTGGTCTACTGATTAGGTATTACTGAGGTGACTGTTCATCACCTTGTGGCCATAACTTCATGCTCTCTGTAGCCTGAGATGAATAGTCAGTGAGTCAGACTTCCTATATGATCACTACTAAAACTTTCAGGCATTAGTGGGCTTCAGTGTTCAGCAGAACAAAACTGGACTAAACAGGTTTAATAAGAATATTTCTTCTTCAAGGTAAAATACTGTGTCTGTTTACTGATTGTTACTTGAATTTTTAAAAACTACAGCAAGCATAGCTGACGATCATCCCATCATGTCCACTGAAGCCGAAACTACAGCCAGCCAGCCTGAGCAACAAGCTCCACCAAAAGCACAACAATCAAAGAAGGAAAAAAAGAAAGGTAAGAAATGCTTACCTCTAGAACACCTCTAGTCAGTGTCCCTAATCTTTTGCACTTGCCTAAAACTAAGATCGCTCTCACAGTGTAGTTAACTCTGAGATTTCAAGCTGACTGGAAGACTGAGTAAATAAGCTAGTAAAATAAATCTAACCAGAAGGTAAGCTTTTACCTTGAGAGGTTTGGGGTTTTTTAGCTCTTGGTTGCACTTGTTATAAAGCTCTCAGTTGCACTTGTTAAATGACTTATTTGTTGAGCCTGGCAAGTCACCAAAAGCCCAGAGCAGTGAACAGAGGTGACCAGATCCAGGATCATCCAGGTAGCTGTCAGTCTGAACCTGAACTTGCTTCTTCCCCTACTTCCAGAGAGGGAGTGATATGCTAGACACACATACAGCTTCTAGTCCAGAGAAGCTAGAAAGCTCATTTTGTGAGAATTACTGTAGATCAAATAATAAAATTTTTTATAGATTAGGTCATGTAAATAGAATTACCTCATACAGAAATACATACCTAGGTACACACTCGGAGTATATTGAGCATGCAGGGAAGAAAAACAAGCAGTTCTGAGAAGTAGCAGGAACAGCAGAAAATGTAAATCAGCTAAAATCCCAAGTGATTACAGGGATGGGTGTACCAGGACTTGTAGAAATAGGTGCTGATAGAAAGTTCTAGCACAGGAACTAGGAGATTCTTGCACAACAAGAAGAGATCTGACTACACCAGAATGAGGAGCTAGCATCTGAAAGGCTTATTGAACATCTTCTATGGCCATGGAAAGTACCACCTCTCCTCGGTGTTTTTACTTAGCACTTTATATCTAATTGGCTGTTGCCTATAAATATTTCAGTCTCTTATATGGCAAACAATTGTTCTGAAGTTCCCAAACATTAAGCACTGGGCTCCACTCTTTGAACAGAGGCCAGATTCTGCAAGAGCACTGTGACCTTAAAGGAGTAACTTTCTTGCAGTGCACACAATACTAGAAGGACTATGGGTTGTTAGTCAGCTATACTCAAGGGACAGTTTTAATACATACTTACATAATATAATTTTTCAAAGATATCAAAGCCACAATATAGACATTTCTCTCTTAAAAAACAAACAAACAAAACCCAAACAAACAAAACAAACCCCCAAACTAAAACAAACAAACAAAAAAACGCACAAAACCCAAACACCAACAAACAAACAACTTTTCTCTGCTTCCAGGGTCAGAAAAGACAGGTGAATCTCTCTTGGCCAGATTCAAAGGTGATGGTGTAAGATACAAAGCTAAATTGATTGGCATTGATGATGTCCCAGAGGCAAGAGGAGACAAAATGAGTCAAGATTCAATGATGAAGCTGAAGGTAAGGGCTTGAGCTGACATGTAAGGAACAACTTCTGGGTAGCCTTCAGAAAGCAGATCAAATGGTATTTGAAGTTGTGCCGAAGTAACAGCTTAATGGTAACACACACTAATAACAGCACCATCCTAGACGGATGTTACTTCTAAAGCTGTAAGCTTTTGCTCAAAGAACATTATTCCTCTAATAGCTTGGGACCGCTCCTTTAAGTCTCTTAGAGGCATCCAGTATGGATGTTAATAGTATGAACTTGATCACAAATAGTGAGCTTGGGTTTTGGATGGGGAGGGGGGAACTCTGTGCAATTTAACAGACCTCAAAGCACAAGCTGGCATCCTGCAGCAGTAGTGACACCAAGAGATCAGATAAACCAAAGAATAAATGAGACCCTGCAGCAGCAAAGATGATTACTTCTGGGGTGCAGAATACTCGCATAGCTTCAGTCAGGCCAGGAAGGCTGGTAGACATGCTGCTACTGCAGCAGTTTTGTGAGCTAAGATAAGTTTTAAAGCTCTAAAATATTTACACACAAAACACAATCTAGTTCTGAGGTATCACTTCAAACCTAGGAAGGCATATGTTGCAAGAGGAATGCTGCTCTAACTGTACAGCTATATAGGAATAACTAGATTAGTTCTAGCACATTCATAGCCATGGGCTCATGAGGAATGTAAGGAAACAAGTTAAAGCTCAATCTGACACAAGTCTCATCAATACTTTAATATTCATCCTCTTTAGGGAATGGCAGTGGCCTCACGTTCCCAGGGTCAACACAAACAGAAGATCTGGGTGAACATATCCCTCTCTGGTATCAAGATAATAGATGAGAGAACTGGGGTAAGATATGACTTATCCTTCTTAAAGCAAGTGAGGTGCTTGGAAGGTAGACCAATCTGAACTAGATTTCTTAATGTCATCGTGCTCCCCTTCCACATACTAAAAATTGGTTTGTGAAATGAGTTGTAATGCTGAAGCTTCCTGCCGGAAAGAGAGATACATCCTATTGTGGTTACTCAAAGGCTGAAAAATCTGAGTCTTGAACTGACGCCTTCTAACAGTCTCAGTCGTCATAACTACAGAGAAGAGCAACTATTATATCTCCAAAAATTTAAACCAATAGGTGTTTTTTTTTCCAATTCTAGGTCATAGAATATGACCATGCAGTAAATAAAATCTCCTTTATTGCTCGGGATGTAACAGACAATCGTGCTTTTGGCTACATATGTGGAGGAGAAGGCCAGCACCAATTTTTTGCCATAAAAACAGCACAACAGGTATGGATCAGAAACCCTTTTCCACTTGCTATGAGTAATGCTATTGTGTAAACACTTAACACGTGATAAGGGTGTCGTGTTTTACTTGGAGCCCTATAAGGTAGGTATAGGGGAGTACCAGCACAGGTGGATGGACTCCCCTCCTAGAGGAGGGCAGTAGGAATTGACTGTATCACCAGTGGCCTTTACCTTGTTCAGCTTCTCTGTAGTCTGTGGAATAAAAACACTGAAGTAGCCTTGCTTACTGTGATTAACCTTGCTTGAAATGTCCATGCACCATGGAAATCATTAGTGAGATGAACAGAGCCATTATCACGGGCTTTCCAGTACAGTGGCCTGTTGCTGTCAGTGAGAATGCTAATTCTTGAGTCAAATAGGCAGAGCTTCACTTGGAATTAACAGGGATGATGTTAGAACTCCACTAGTCTAGTTGTCATGATGCTTTGTCTTGTGCAGCAGTGAAAACAGACTTACTCAATCGCAATAGTGTTTCTGGGGTGAGTGGATGGCAGGTCTGGTCTTCCTAGAGTTACTTCTTGAAGGGATTCTAATTCTTCTGTGCTAGGTTTCCCCCATGCAGAAATCCTGTATTCAGGGTTTGTCTCTCTGAAGAGAATCTGTACATAAGCAGCACTGGAAACAAGCTACTTAGAATTACTGCTGAGTATTATGCAGTTTCCTAAATGACCTGAACTTAAGTTAGATATTTATCACTTATTAGCTTGTCATTATAATGTCTTTATAATAGTCATTATAATAACCTGATGAGCCAAGACTTCAAAGCTAGTAATTTCTTTCTACACATCCCTGCCTGCCCTCCTGGAGAAGCTGTTGGCAACTTCAGACCCACTACAGATGGGACTGAGGGGCTTATTGTTGGAGCATGTTACTACTTTGGTAACAACTGTGACACCCTTTCCTAAGCCTGTTTTATTAGTTTATCAGAGTCCTGTGTTGTACTGATTTCACTGGAATTGTAGATTAAGTACAAAAGCCTTCTGTGTGTGCTCTGGAGTGGAGTCTTCTCTCAGAGCTTTTCACCATGGGGTGCTTCTTGCCAGCCTACAAGCTTAGCCAAGCTGTAGATAGCTCTTGACTTGCTGCTAGTTGTTTTTGACACAGACTTGTCTAGCTGAGAAATAAGGACTTGTGCAGCTCTAGACTGCTGCAGCTGTACTGTTTGTCAAAGTTGATAATTCTTGAAATGGCTTTTCCTGAAGTTGCATGTCTAAATACCTTGATTAGGAGAGGTTGATGCTCAGATATAAACAGTGAGATCTGTTCAACAGATTCTCTGCTTGAGCCAAAGGCAGTGGCTGAACAAGGGGACTCGTCCTACCGTAGGTACTGACACAACTGCTGTATGCTTCAAGCAAAAGTTCTAAATTGGTATAGCTGAACATGCCACCATGTCAGCAAATACTCAAAACATTCATGTTAATGGGTGTGCAGGGAATGCAGTGCCCTTCTAATTCACACTAACTTTTCATCCTGATGCAGATACCATTTAATGCAGGTGTCTACTGTATGCATTTGAGGTGATGATAATCTTACCTTATGCTTGCCTTGGTGATTTACTATTTGCATCCTGTTTAAAATAGATGTAGTATTGGGTATAGAAGCTTTCTCCAGGTTCCGTGTTGGAGTTCATAGAAAACAGATGGATTCATAATGTTTTTCCTCTTATGAGAGTACCAGAGAGCTTGGATAAGCTTTGCACTTTTGAGGAAATCTGATTAGGACTTGCCATGCACTTAGGACGTCTTGTGCTACAAGCTTTTTAGCAAAAACATAGCAGGTTTAGCACATATACACCCACTTTCCCTGTGGAGTTAACAACAGTTCTAAGCTGGTTGTGCCCCATTACCCTTGGATTCTGCATCAGCTCTCTGCTGTGGAGGCTAGACAGTCCTTTTAAAATCTTGCTTTTCCTGCTGTCTCAACCTTACTGTTGCACCCCTTAGGAAAGTCTGGCTTGCTGCACAGCTTGCTTCAGTAGAAGTTCAGGGAGAAATAGTACATGGCCTAAAAGCTACATTCTCTTCCAGGCTGAGCCTCTAGTTGTTGATCTTAAGGACCTCTTCCAACTAATATATAACATGAAACAGAATGAAGAAGACGAGAAGAAAAAGGTGAGTAAAATTAAAGAAACTGCATTGGATTCTGCATAGAAATAAAGCTTGCTTCAGCTTTGGCTTGGCTTTTGGGCTCTTGTAAGACTTAACACTGAGGTTTAAGTCCAGGATCACTTGAAGTTATTGGTTGGTAGTTGTACTAGCAGCTTGATTACCTCCTAGATCTAGTAAGCTCTCCAAAGCAAAAGGCTTTGGATAATCTACACGATGTCTGAGTACTAAAAGCTGCCTTTTCTTCTTTAGGGTGAAGAAGCAAGTGAGACTGAGGTAAGCCACTCCAACTCACCCTCACTTGATTAGGTATGCTGCTGCAGCACAACTAGCTTTGACTTTCTTTATGCTGCCAGCATTATGGAGGCAATGTCAGATGCCCAATTACATTGAAATGGGAGTAAAAGGGGCTTACAGAACTAATAATGAGTAGTGATCTCCCTCGTACTTCCTCTTTCCATCGCTTGCTCTTTGAAGCTTGCAAGTCACTTGCTTATGGCAAGTTTTGATATTCCAATTATTGCTGACATTGTTATCCATCTATTACAGAATGGTAGCATAGCACTACCTGCTGATCAAGCTGACAAAATGAAACTGGTAGGTTAAATTTTTGAACTTTATGCTGATGCCATTAAGGAGTTCATAACTGTCTGTCTCCACATTGTGTGGAAAAGGCAGTATTTATACATGTGTTTACACTAGATTTGCATAATGCTTGATTCTTGCTCATGCAAGAACTCTAACAGATATAAATTCTTTCAATATTTCTGGCTTCAAGGGAGTTGACCAGATGGACTTGTTTGGGGATATGTCAACACCTCCTGATGTAAGCAGTCCCACAGTAAGTAGAATCTAGCTTAGCTGTATTGACTCTTGCTTTGAGAGCAAACTAGTCCTAGTAAAAAAATTTGGTTTTACCTTGTTAATCCTGGTTTCTGGTTTCACTGAGACACCTGTCTAGCTATCATCAGTGTACTAGTGTCTTAGGGCTATAATAGTATCTACTTACTAACTAGAGTAGCTAATGTCATTTTTAGCCAGCAGAGCTTACTTGAGACTGTGTGACAGATAATCCTATATTATTAGTCATGGAATGGGTTTGAGTTGGAAACCCAAAAGGTCATCTAGTTCCAACCCCCCTGCCATGGGCAGGGACACCTTCCACTAGACCAGGTTGCTCAAAGCCCATCCAGCCTGGCCTTGAACACTTCCAGGGATGGGGCATCTACCACCTCTCTGGGCAACCTGTTCCAGTGTCTCACCACTCACAGTAAAGAATTTCTTCCTAATATCTAATCCAAATCTACTGTCTTTCAGTTTAAAACCATTACCCCTTGTCCTATCACTCTAGTTGATAATAGTCTTTCCCCATCTTTCCTGTAGGCCTCCTTTAGGTACTGGAAGGCTCCCTGGAGCCTTCTCTTGTCTTATGCTAAACAACCCCAACTCTCTCAGCCTGTCTGCATAGGTGAGGTGCTCCAGCCACCTGATCATCTTCATGGCCCTCCTCTGGACCTGCTCAAGCAGGTCCAGGTGGTCCATGTCTTCCTTATGCTGTGGGCCCCAGAGCTGAACACAGTATGTGGGTAGGGTCTCACAAGAGCAGAGCAGAAGGGGAGGATCACATCCCTCAACTTGGCCACATTTCTTTTAGTGCAGCCCAGAATGTGATTGGCTTTTCTGGGCTGTGAACACACATTGCTGGGTTGTATTCAGTTTTCCATCCACCAATACCCCCAAGTGCTTATCCACAGGGCTGCTCTCAGCCCACTCATTGCCTAGTCTGTGTCAATGTTTGGGATTGCCCTGACTAAGGTGCAGGACCTTTTACTTGGTCTTGTTGAACTTCATGAATTTCACATGGTCCCACCTCTCTAGTCAGATGTCTTAGAAATATGTGCTAGCAGTACATGCCTCTGCTGCTATGAGAGCTATTACAGAAACTTTGCTAAAGACCTTTAAAGCTGAAGCTCATTTTAAGGACAGGTGAATCCTTAAGTCCCTCAGAGTGGACTTGTGGCCACTCTAGATGAGTAGCCCTAGCTCAAGACGTGGCCTAACTGCACAGAAGTATGCGTAAACCTTGTCATAGCTCAGTGTGATCCCCAAAATCCTACCAGTTTATTCTGGCACTGTAAGCCACCATCAGCCATGATCCAATTGGTGCTGTCAATCCAGCTAGTGACCAGGTCTTACCCTTCTACTGCCTGCTTGGTGGGAGAGATGGCATGTTAACCTCTTCCACTGTCAAATAGCTCTACAATCTTACTCTGAAGCTGACACTGCAATTTGAAGTCACACTACGGCAGTGTGATTTCACAACTTGTCAAAACATATGACTAGAATTCAAACAGGGGTTCTTGACTCCAGTGAAAGCCTAGGTGTAATTAGTGCTTGATGACTACAGTCTCTAGGCTGCAGAACAAGTATCAGATATTTAACTAAAGGATCTTAGAAGAGGTGCTTTTAACATTGAGTTGCTGTAACTAGGTAGCTGAGATTTGACCACAGACAGCAGTGCTTGCCCCAGTGACCTTATAAGAGGAAGCTTTAGTGCAACTTCATTGTGACATTGAACACTTATTAGTATAATGTATTGGATACTAGGATCGAGCTTGTGTACTGTGCAGCAAGTCCTACATAAAACTAATTTTATTTTTCTTTCTGAACAAATAGGAAGCTAAAGAGATTCTGTTAGTGGATCTAAATTCTGAAATTGAGACCAAACAGACTTTTACAAAAGAGGATCTCTTCTTGAATGACATCACAACCTCTCTTCCACAACCAAAGCCACAGACACCCTTCTTGCCTGAGAGTTCTTTCTCTACCAGTCTCAGCTTCTTTCCCACACCTAACCCAGACCCTTTCAGTGATGATCCTTTTGCACAGCCAGACCAATCTACACTGCCTTCATTTGGTTCTCTAAAATCTCCTGATCGGAAGAAGGAAAGTCTGAGTGCCTTGACACCCATGGGTAATGGTGCTTCAGATGGTGATACTGACTACTTTGATAAACAGTTTGACCAGATTTCTAATAGAACTGGCAAACAAGAAGCACTAACAAGCCAGTGGCCACTTGAGAGTAAGTCGCCTGCAGCCAGAATTCCAAATGGGGTACCAGAGAGAGAACAAAGTGGCTTTCTTAAAGCCCCATCAAACCTGTTTGTGGAAGGTCCTTCCAAAGAAGTATCTCTGCAGAATGGAGTAAAGCTGGATTCTGAAAGCAATATCCAGCTTGTGTCACATGAGTCTATAACAATTAGCCCACCACCACAAAGTACCAAGCCAGGAAGAGGAAGGAGGTCTGTCAAGGTGAACAACATTCAAAAAGTGATATGCATGCTCTTACTGGGAGAATCTGGGTGAAAGAAGCTTTTCTTTCATCATACTGTGTAACTAACTAAATAGCTTCACAATGCATCTACTTCTCTTTTACCTGCCATGCTTACCCTAAACTCTCTGCAGCCATGATATAGTCTAACATTAATGAATGCTTCATAGTAGCTATTGTCACTAAATTATATACTCTCTTCCTTAATGCTTTCATACTTCTGTAAAGGTCTGGTAAGTATGCTGCTATGTATATTGTCACTTGATAAAATGCCAGAAACCATTATGATAGCTGTATGCCCATCAACCTGTGGTTTCATAACAATGAGGTACTAGTACTAGCTTACAGAAACCTGTGTAGTTCCTCGGTACCTGCCTACTGAGGGCAACATCAGTGACTTGCCTTATTAGACATAGGGTGGCTCTGGGTCAAGTGCCTTTGTCTTGCACTCAAATGATGCAGAACTGTTGCTGACATTGCCAGAACTGCAGGGGTCACTGCAGACTGAGCAGGAATGTTCAGAGGGGTAGGGGGCAGAGGGAAGCTTATTATGATGGCAAATAATTCAGTCACTTTAAGTCTTATTCTTTGCTGTTGACTTGTGACTACTGTATAGTATACTTACTTAATGCTATGCATCTCAGTAGGCATGAACATAATGAAGTTTGAAACTCTTTTATACTTGGTCTCTAAAGGATACATCAAAGTTCCCTGCTCTGCTCTAGCTGAAATAAAAGCTTTTAGCTCTGGACTAGGGAGTCTTGATCATGCTAGCATGTGTTCTGCCATGCCATCTCACAAAGCTTTTTCTTTTTTTTTTCCTTTCTAGACTGCATCAAATGACTTATTTAGCTCAGGCTTATTTGTGCCAACTACAGAAAGTGTTACCTTGACCTCAGTTGCACAAAAAGGACCTTCGCCATTTAGTTCACTGGACCTCTTCAAAACCAGTCTTACCATGCCATCTCCATTGGCTTGTCTAGGTTAGTTCACAAAGTGAAGGTGTTGCTCCAGTCTAAAATACCTGCTAACACTAAAACAGGGGTTCTAGTTTTCTTTTACTTCATGTGTAGTGCCTTGTCCTTTGATCCATGTGCCCTAAAACTATTAAGTACCTATGTCTGCCCTGAACTATTAAGTTCTGTGAATAGAGGCCTAAGCTCTGCAACCTTAACTGGAACAGTGTTTTTGCTTAAACTTTGACAGCAGGTTGCTGCTTCAGGTACACAACGTTCAAGTAAGCCAAGCACAACTTGAGAGGCAAGGGTTACACTGCTGCAGAGACTTAATAATAATTTACACAGAAGTAACTATACGGCAAATGCATCTGTCACTTCTGCGCTAGAACTAAGTATGTTCCTCTGTTACATTAACCTCAATTCTGTTCTTTCAAGACTGGAATACAGCAAAGTAAAAAATTTTAACCTCCTTCTCCTCTCCCCCACCCCCAAGTACTTGACTTTTAAGTATAAATCAACACATTTTTGCAAACAGTACATGAAAAATGTTTTGTGGGTACCCTCAGAGTTGATACACTCTTGCCTGAGGTCTTCAGGTCACTGGAGTGCTGTGTAACAACAATCTCTCCCCCAGGTGGCTTGCCAGTAAATTCATCGCCATGGAGTACACAGTCATCTCCCTTCACTCAGGCTGCATCAGTCTTTCCTGGATCTATGTTACCTGCTCCGCCTGCAGGATTTACTCAACCACTTGCTTTTAGTACTCCAACACTGCCAAACTGGAACAAGCCTACAACCCCTCAGTCCCCTATTCTCTGGGCACATCAAGCACAAGTTCCATCTACTTCATGGGCGCAGCCATCCAGTGCTGTAAGATCCTTGCAGAGTAGTGTGCTCTCATTGTCACCAGTACCTGCTCAGACACCATCTCCACTGTCTTCTACGTCAACAACAATTAGCCCACCTCCGCCACCACCTAGAACTACCCCTCAGAAGGAGCTCAAGAAAGAAAGTGATGCTTTTGTTGATCTGGATCCACTTGGTGATAAAGAGATGAAGGAAGTCAAGGAAATGTTTAAAGAATTCCAGCTGACAAAGCCGCCTGCTGTACCAGCAAGGAGAGGAGAGCAGCAAAGCCCTTCAGGTGCTTCTGGAGGTTTCAGCAGTTATTTTAGTATTAAAGTAGACATTCCTCAAGATAGTACAGGTCATGATGACATGGAAGCTAGCAAGTTGTCTGCCAAAATGACTGATAAATTTTTTTTTCTTCTGCTTCAATAGCTGCTCGGGAATTGGGATGGTTGTTCAGTAGTCCTTTCTGATAGAACTAAAAATCTGATTTAATGGTTACTGAAACAGAGGGTTGAAGGACTGTATCCCCTAATAATGTTACAGAATTGATCAATGTTAGTGGCCAAACACTGACATCTAGTGTCTAAGATACTTGACTAGAATGAGGTAAACTATGTCTGTGTACAATGTTAGAAGTCCCATCTAGCTGAAGTGCAGTGAGGGACAAGCAAGAGATAAAATTGTGGGGTCACTTAAAGCGAGTTCTGTGTGGGGTATTTTGTGTATCTAATTAGATGAGCTTTGGTGTTGCTATACAGGCAGAGCTGAGTACTTGTTAAAGCTGTTAAGTGATTATAGCAGTATATCTCTTTTCCTTAGAACCACCAAAGCCTGTTCTCCAACAAAGTGTGCTGCCAGCTGACGACCTATTTGAAAGTCAAGCTAAAATTGACCTTTTCAGTGACTCATCTGTAAGTAGTAAAAAAAAGAAAAACCAAACCAACACTAAAAAATACAACCCTTCTTTCTCCTTAACAGGAGAAACACAGTGCCTGTGTTTGAGCACTGACTTAGTTCTGGCTTTAGAGGCCATGGAACAAAACTTATTGCATGTCTGAGGCTAATATTTAATCTAACAGAAGGCATTTATTGCAAGAAGGCTAACAAAGTATGATTCTGTTTGGCTTGGGCCCATAACCAGTTCCCCAATCTGCAAGCCCTAGCAGGAAGTTCTTCAGTATTGGGAGCTTCTACAAAAGACTGTAAAATAATGTAGCTGCAGAAGTCTTCCACTTCAGTTATACTTAACTTTCTGTGGAGTAGACTGAGCAGTGCACACTGCGCAGCTCTCTTGCTGAACAAATGGGAGGTTCCCATGTTCAGTACCCCCTGCGGGAAGAAGTGGCTTAACCAGATCGCCCCATTTGGGACACAGGACTTGAAGCCCTTGGTGTAAACTCTGGATCCTAAGAGATCTAGCATTTGGCTAAAACAGACCTCATCATCACTATATGGGCTCCACTCCAAAGAGTGTTCAGTAAGGAACATGGCTTTTCTGAAAGATACCTTGCCTCAGACTAGGATAACTGCTAACACTGCTTTAGAACCCTTTTCTCTTGTTAAAGCAGTACAGGTAATGTGTATTTAGCAGGGACTCTGCAGTATTCTTTCCAGAGAGTGTTTGGAACAGGAACTAGCAGATAGAGCTACACAGGGTAAACCTGGAAACCCACTTACAGCCTGTGATGTCTCTTTCCTTAGAAATCTCAGAAACCACCTTCTGGCCCTTTTGGTGATCCTTTTGGCAACCCGTTTGCATAGATCAGGTAAGTCTTCCACCAGTAAGGAAACCTATTTCATTCTCTGAAATTGATTCAGAAAATCTTTAGTAAAGAGCTGGCTAAAAACTACACTGGCTTAGCTCTAATGCTCCTCTAAAGTACGGCAAACAGTCCCTAGAACACTTCTCCTAGAGTATGAGTACATCTACACAGACTTGTACATAGCTGCATTCTGGCTCAGCCTAGCCAGCTTCACTCTAGAAATAGAGATTTTATTCTTCCACAGACTTAAGTCTCAAGGCCACAATAGATCTAGATTTACTTTCCTTGATGAAAGTTAATAAGTAAATATATGCTGCAAATTTCAGAGGGGCTCACTAAATACGTTCAGATATCTCTTTAGGAGAGTGTTAACACACAGTGCCCCATCCAACTTTCTGAAGTTTAATCCCCTAAATAATTGTGGGTTTGTGCTCTGGGTGAATTGGTGTAAAAACAGAATAACAGCTATTATGAGAGCTTTTGTTACTAGAAACTAATGTAACTCAAACTTTTGTACCCTTGACTAGAGAATGTGAACTGTCAGACTAGCAAATCTATTCCACTGCCACACCTCTAAGTCTTCACCTGAAATATGGTCTGGCTTCTAACAGAAGACAAGTCTTGCTATTTATTGCTTTAGTTTTTGTTCTCAGTGGCTCTAAGCTAGTTTAAGCAATAAAACTGTAACTTACAGCCATCCTAACCCTAAGTCCTTTTCATCATACTAGGCATAACCAGGAAAGGACAAATGGAGTAGCAACTGGACCTTTTCTCAACATGATTTTTCTACATGTTTCACTTTGCTGTCTGCCACTCTTGCTGCTGTTCCATGATGTCTGTAATCTAAAACATGCCCAGGTGGATTGAAACATGACCCCTCAATGAACATGCTGTGAAGATGATAATTCAGGGCAAAGCAAATGTAGAGCTGGACTCATGCTGGAGACCCAAATTCAAACTGGTGAATGGTAATTTTACTATAGTTCTTTGCAATCTTCCAGAGAGGAGCTTAGCAAGACTAAGTCATGTGTCTTGTAAACATGGTCACTACAATTCCTTTTTATGTAGCGCTTTCTGTCCCAAAATACAGGAACTGGATGTACCTGGGGAAGAAGTGTTGTCTGCACATCAGGGAACTGAATTAGTAGCTAAAAGTCCACACTTTAAACAACGAGGTCAGTTGCCTGTTATCACAACAGCAGCCAGTTGTGAAGTTAAGTGGACTCTATGCATTTCTAATTGGTGACTGGACATATGACTTGGTCTCTGAGCCACAAATGTGTAAACTGTATGGTAGGGAAAGAAAAAATCCAATACTTGTCTATCGAACTCATTGTAAAAATACCATTCTGCCATAGATGTGTAATAACTAACTGTGGGGTCTATAACAGAACTGCTGGAGTCCTGAGTACTAGAGGCCTACACTGTAGGGTCAGATAAGCTGAAACACTTCTTGCAGAACATTAAGGTAGTCCTGGGCACTAAGTGTTGTCTTGGCGCTAATATGGCTTTTTTCGGGGAGGGAAATCTACTAGGATGGCTTGGCAGACAAATGGAACAAGCAGATAGGCTTCTTGCGTGTATCTCACAATGTCCCTGATGTTGCTCAGTTTGACTTGTCATATGGTATAGTGTGGCATGTTTCCAGTATGTTAGAAAGCAAAAAGACAATCATGGCTTCAATCTGTGACTAGATTCCTTGTGAACAGATGCTGTTAATATGTGGTAGTCATCCATCTCTTGAAAACCACACCTTTTCCAAGGAATGTCTTACTAACAAATCTTTAAATCAGTTGGTTACAACTGACTGTAACAACTACATTCTTGGCCAGTGGTGGCTGATGTGTCAGAGGTTTTACTGTTAATACAAAGTATAAACTTGAAATGGTATTGTTAAATCAAATGCCTAAGCAATTGCTGAACTGGAGAGCTAATAAAGTCAACTTGAATACAGCCTTAGTACCAAATTCAGCCAGTCATGCAATTAGTCTTGTATATAAACCTCTCTTGCACTTTCTGTAATGCAAAAAAAGCTATGAATTGAAGTATTTGTCTCAAACTGGAAATGTGGAAACTTATGAATGTTACACTGTTACATAAAACTGTAGTATCTTAAGTGATGTTACCTAATGACATTAAACAAAAGCAATTCTTCATACCAAACATTAGTGTGGCTGTTGATTCTCTCCTCCATAACTCAGTTTTGTGGTCTAGCTGACACTAGGTATTCAAAGCCTGCTAAGAATTGTTTCTCACAGGTCCTTACTATAGCTGTGTGATAGCAAACTCTTAAGTCTTTCTGTAGCTTCTTGCATCGGGCCTGTTCAACAAATGCAGTTCCACAGTAAAAAAATAAAATTCCCAGCTGACTTAGTAAACTGTCACTAGAAGCTTGTCCCAAAACTGAGTTTGCTGCTACTAAAGATGCTTTCTTGCTCCCATCTGCAGGACCATGGAAGCTGGGTACTTAAATTGCATTGCATTCAGAAGTTTCATTAATTTGACTTGTCTATTCCGATTTTGCAGAAAGTCTAGTCTGATGCTGGGAAAACTAATTAGAACATTTAGCTCATGTTCAGAACAAATTTTACAACTCCATTAATGCAGATAGCTAAAAAGAATAAATCCCTTAGAAAGTTACTGTTTTAGACTAGCCATTAGTACTGGAAACAGACCTGTAGCTGTCAGCCTGCTTTATCACTGAATAAACAGAACAGGTGCTTGTTTGCTTACTTTTAATACTGTTTGAGTTGTATGGTTGAAGGACTGAAAACAACTTCTTGAAAGGGAGTTGGTACCTAGCTTGAAAGATAGGTCTTGTGGTGCTTCATAGAGACTCACTGCAGTTTTTTTGGTTGGTTGGGTTTTTTGGGGGGTTGGGGTTCTTTTTTTTTACTTTTTTGGCTGCATGGCAACATGTGATTTATTACTTAAAGTTACTATTATAACTAAAAAAGCAATTGACTATCTTGGTGCTTGAGTAAAGGAATATGTTTGCCAGCATTTGAGTTAAGCAACTAAATGACCATTTGCTGGTCAAGCTAAAATTAACATTCTTACTATGCTGGAGTTTTGAAACAGCTGTTGGAATGATCACTAAGAGCTGGTTAGCAGGACCTCTTGCAGGCTGGCCAAAGATGCTTGCTGGTCTGTGTCCTGGTTTCAGCCCAGCCGGTAACAAAGGACCACGCAGCCACTTGCTGACTCCTCCGCCCCCCTCCGGTGGGATGGGGAGGAGACGGAGGAGGGAAAAGGAAAAGAAACTGGAACCTCGAGGGTTGAGATAAAGTCAGTTTACTGGGACAACACAAAGAAATTACTACAACAACGGTACTAATGAAAGAGTGTACAAAAAGAGTGATGCACAGTGCAACTGCTCACCACCCCGGACCCGACGCTCCGCCACTTCCCCCACCAAAAACCGAGACCACCCCCCGGCCCGCTCCCCATTTATATACTGAGCATGATGTCACGTGGTATGGAATAGTGGCTAGTTCAGGTCAGCTGCCCCGGCTGTGCCCCCACCTCCCAGGTTCCTGTAAAAATTAACTCTATCCCAGCTGAACCCAGGACATTATCCACCCCTTATTCTATACCATCTACATCATGCCCAGATCTTACATTTTTCTAATCAACCACTACTACTTTCCTTGTCTTATATAGAAGTATATGGACTCCCCACTGCCCCGACCTCGCGCACACACACACACACATGGTGTTCCTTTAGCCTATGGGCTATCCCTCTAATGTGTCCATCGATTTTGGGGCTCTATCTGTTGTAACAGTTCTTCAGGATAAGAGAGAGATGGTGTGAGATGTTGGGTTGTTGTACGCTGCCTCTGGAACTTGTGGCTAGTACATTTGGTGTAACTCATGCCCCTGGTCTGCAGGTCGAAGATGTTGATCTTGAGGAAATTGCTGGGTGCCAGTTCAAGTTCTATCGCTGTTGTACTTGGCTCAGTTTCAAAAGTCCATCCTGTAGTCATTTGGATAATTCTCACAATAATACCCTTGATATGGCATATAGACACTATAGATACAATGACATGCATTGGCAGGTTATTTAGCAGTTAAATATCATACAGCCCAATTCACTGGCTTTTCTCTCCCAAAATCAAATCTCCCTGAGGTACACATCGAACCTCCCCGTCCTTCTGCATCATCCACCAGGTGTACCCAGGTCCTTGAGCAAAAACAACCCCTTGAATGGGTTTGCCTCTGCTTGAGGGAGGACTAACCCAGACTGTCTTTCCTAACATACCCCTCATGCGCACTACAGGGACTTTATCCCCTTCTACAGTATGTGGAACTCTTGGTTGGGCGGGGCCAGCCCGATTGGTGGATCCTCTAGTATTAACTAACCAGGTGGCTTTTGTTAAATGTGTATCCCAATGCTTGAAAGTTCCACCCCCCATCGCTCTCAATGTAGTTTTCAGCAGTCCATTGTATCGTTCAATTTTTCCAGAGGCCGGTGCGTGATAAGGGATGTGATATACCCACTCAATGCCACGTTCTTTGGCCCAGGTGTCTACGAGGTTGTTTCAGAAGCGAGTCCCGTTGTCCGACTCGATTCTTTCTGGGGTGCCGTGTTGCCATAAAATTTTCTCTTCAAGGCCCAGGATAGTGTTCTGGGCGGTGGCATGGGACACAGGGTATGTTTCCAGCCGTCCAGTGGTTGCTTCCACCATTGTAAGCACATGGCACTTGCCTTGGCGTGTTCGTGGGAGTGTGATATAGTCAATCTGCCAGGCCTCCCACTGTTTATATTTCAGCCATCGCTCTCCATGTGACAGGGGGTTTTGCCGCTTGGCTTGCTTAATTGCAGCACATGTTTCACATTCATGGATGACCTGTGCGATAGTGTCCATGGTCAAGTCCACCCCTCGAACTCAAGCCCATCTATATGTTGCATCTCTTCCCTGATGGCCTGAGGTATCGTGGGCCCACTGAGCCACAAATAGCTCACCTCTATGTTGCCAGTCCGGGTCCACCTGAGACACTTCAATCTTGGCGGCCTGATCCGCCTGCTGGTTGTTTTGATGTTCTTCAGTGGCTCGACTCTTGGGTACATGAGCATCTACGTGACGTACTTTTACCACTAGCTTCTCTATCCGAACAGCGATATCTTGCCACAGTGCGGCAGCCCAGATGGGTTTACCTCTGCGCTGCCAGTTGCCCTTCTTCCATTGCTGTAGCCACTCCCATAGGGCATTTGCCACCATCCATGAGTTGGTATAGAGATAGAGCACTGGCCACTTCTCTCTTTCAGCAATGTCTAACGCTAGCTGGATGGCTTTCACCTCTGCAAACTGACTCGGTTCACCTTCTCCTTCAGCAGTTTCTGCGACTAGTCGTGTAGGACTCCATACAGCAGCCTTCCACCTCCGATGTTTTCCCACAATGCGACAGGACCCATCAGTGAACAGGGCATATTGCCTCTCATTTTCTGGCAGTTTATTATACAGCGGGGCCTCTTCAGCCCGTGTCACCTCCTCCTCTGGCGACATTCCAAAATCTTTGCCTTCTGGCCAGTCCGTGATCACTTCTAACATTCCTGGGCGACTGGGGTTTCCTATGCGAGCCCGCTGTGTGATCAGTGCGATCCACTTACTCCACGTGACGTCAGTCGCGTGATGTGTAGAGGAGACCCTCCCTTTGAACATCCAGCCCAGCACTGGCAGTCGGGGTGCTAAGAGGAGCTGTGTCTCAGTACCAACCACTTCTGAGGTGGCTCGAACTCCTTCATATGCTGCCAAGATCTCTTTTTCAGTTGGAGTATAGCAAGCCTCGGATCCTCGGTGTCCCTGACTCCAAAACCCCAGAGGTCGGCCTCAGGTCTCCCCAGGTGCTTTCTGCCAAAGGCTCCAGGTAGGGCCATTCTCCCCAGACGCAGTGTAGAGCACATTTTTAATATCTTGTCCTGTCCGGACTGGCCCAAGAGCTACTGCGTGAACAATCTCCTGCTTAATTTGTTCAAAGGCTTGTTGTTGCTCAGGCCCCCATTTAAAATCATTCTTCTTCCAAGTAACTTGGTAGAGAGGACTTACAATTTGACTGTAATTTGGAATATGCATTCTCCAAAACCCCACAACACCTAAGAAAGCCTGTGTTTCCTTTTTATTAGTCGGTGAGGACATAGCTGCTATTTTGTTGATGACGTCCACAGGGATCTGACGACGCCCATCTTGCCATTTTACTCCTAAGAACTGGATCTCCTGCGCAGGTCCCTTGACCTTACTTTCTTTTATGGCAAAACCAGCCTTCAAAAGGATTTGGATTATTTTCTTCCCTTTCTCAAAAACTTCTTCTGCCGTGTTGCCCCATACGATGATGTCATCAATATATTGCAGGTGCTCTGGAGCTTCACCTTTTTTCTAGTGCAGCCTGGATCAGTCCATGACAAATGGTGGGGCTGTGTTTCCACCCCTGGGGCAGTCGATTCCAGGCGTACTGGACGCCCCTCCAAGTGAAAGCAAACTGAGGCCTGCACTCCGTTGCCAAAGGAATGGAGAAAAATGCATTAGCAATGTCAATTGTGGCATACCACTTAGCTGCCTTTGATTCCAGTTCATATTGAAGCTCTAACATATCTGGTACAGCAGCGCTCAGCGGTGGCGTGACTTCATTCAGCCCACGATAATCTACAGTTAGTCTCCATTCCCCATTGGATTTCCGCACGGGCCATATGAGACTATTAAAGGGTGAGTGAGTCTTGCTGATCACTCCTTGGCTCTCCAGTTGGCAAATCAGCTTATGGATGGGGATCAGGGAGTCTCGGTTGGTGCGATATTGCCGCCGGTGCACCGTCGTGGTAGCAGTTGGCACCTGTTGTTCTTCTACCTTCAGCAACCCCACAACCGAAGGGTCTTGGGAGAGACCCGGCAGGGTAGACAGCTGTTCACTCTCCTCCGTCTCCAATGCAGCTATACCGAAGGCCCAACGGTACCCTTTTGGGTCCTTGAAATACCCCCTCCTGAGATAATCTATACCAAGGATGCACGGGGCCTCTGGGCCAGTCGCAACGGGGTGTTTATGCCGCTCATTCCCGGTTAGACTCATTTCAGCTTCCAATACGGTTAGCTCTCGGGATCCCCCTGTCACACCAGAGATACAGATGGGTTCTGCCCCTTTATAACTTGATGGCATTAGGGTACATTGTGCACCAGTGTCCACTAGAGCCTTATATTCCTGTGGGTCTGATGTGCCAGGCCATCGAATCCACACTGTCCAGTAGACTCGGTTGTCCCTCTCCTCCACCTGGCTGGAGGCAGGGCCCCTCTAATCCTGGTTAGAATATCCATTACTTACTTTCTGCACACGTAAATCAGAAGTCCCTTCAAGGGGATCAGAAATGAGATCAGCCCATCTACTGCGGCTGGGGGACTGCTCATGGGAAACTGGAGCAGCAGTTTTCCAAGAAGAATCCTCTTTTCTGGTTGTTTTTTCTCGCAACTCCTGTATCCGTGCATCCAAGACTGAGGTAGGTTTTCCATCCCACTTCCTCATGTCCTCTCCATGGTCATGCAGGTAAAACCACAGGTTAGCCCGTCATGTGTACTTTCTCTCTCCTCTCTCTTGGGCAGAGGAACGCTTACTCCCAATAACTGCAATGCGGGCCTGTACAGGTGAGGAGGGGGACAGATCCACTTTGAATTGCTGAAACTCTCGGGACAATTCCTCTACAGCTGAGGAGGCCTGTAGGGAGGAAGAGAGAGACTTCCTTCGTATTGCCGGAGTTAGACAGCCAGTTCATCCACCGTATGTCCATAGCCTTCTTTCCAGGACATTACTGCCAATGAGTTGGCATAGGTTGGTGGTGCACTTCGCAGAAACTTCCGCCACATGGGTTGTGTGCGTTGGACCTCATCTGGATCTGTGGGTGACTGCGCATTTTCTGGATCATTATAAATCACCTCCAGCACGGCTAATTCTCTCAGGTACTGAATACCTCTCTCCACGGTGGTCCACTTGCCTTGGTGACATATAACTTCATCCCCGAAGGGGTACCTTTCCTTTACACCTAACAGAAGTCGCCTCCAGAGGCTGAGGACTTGTGTTTTTCTCCCAATCGCCTTGTCGATGCCCCCTTCCCTAGACAGAGATCCCAACTGCTTAGCTTCCTTACCCTCTAATTCCACACTACTAGCCCCGCTATCCCAGCATCGGAGCAGCCAGGTAACAATGTGCTCACCTGGGTGGCAGCTAAAATCTTTTCGCATGTCACGCAACTCGCTCAGGGATAGAGATCGGGTAATTATTTCAGGTTCTGCCTCTTCCTCCTGTTCTCGCGATGACCCTGGTTCATCTTCATCTCTCACTAAGCGAACTGATTTCATTGTGCGTTTCTTTTTCTGTACAAGGGAGACTGATACTGGCACAGGTTGGTTCTCTGGTTTAGCTGCAGTATCTGTCACCGGGGTAGGGGCAGCCACGGTACCTGTTGTCGTGGTTGGAGCAGCCACGGTGCCTGTTGTCGGGGTTGGGGCAGCCACGGTGCCTGTGGTCCTGTTTTCCATCTTTTCCCTCTTTTCCCCCTGAGGGTGCTGCATAGTATCAAGCAGTGTTTGGTAGATACTGGCCAGGGCCCAGCACAGTGTAGTGAGTTGTGTGTCTGTGGGATAGCCACAGCATTTTTCTTTCAAATATTCTACCACTTCATGAGGGTTCTGTAGTTGTTTGGGAGTGCACTTCCAAGCCACTGGAGGTGAGAAGTTCTCTAGATACCTGCCCATATCCTCCCACAAGCCGTGCCACCCATGAATATCCAGCTTTGGGGCAGATCTCTGGGCGGTCCTCTTAAAGAGCCTTTTTGTAGCCCTAAACAAGACCTGAAAAATATTCAGGAGGCATAGCACTAACAGCACGCTGGCTTGCGCATCCCAAGGATATTCAAAATTCTCAAAAGCTGTTGTAATTAGTCGGAAGGAGGAAAGGGAGGCGAATGGATGGCGGGGAGTATCCCCCCCTAACTTCCCCATGGATGGGGTGTAATTACCAATAAAATCCGACAGAAGGTGCCCAAAGTATGGAAATGTTATCACTGCCTCATACAGATACCAGTTTAACCTCACGACCAGCGATGTAATAATTTCGTAAGTCGACATTGCCCAGTACAGCAAAATGATAATCCCAATCACTCTCCCAGAGATGAGATACGCAACTACAGGCAATACATAGAGCATATAAGAGCTTACAAAACGCCACCATGTAAACAAATGAAACAACATTGTGACTAACATCTATTTATCCAAGAAATGCGTTTGACAAATTTGTTTCAACACGCTCTGGCCAGATCTGTCGTTATCTCAACCCTTCTGCCCCACGTTGGGCGCCAAAAAAGGACTGTCGTGGTCTCAGCCCAGCCGGTAACAAAGGACCACGCAGCCGCTCGCTCACTCCTCCGCCCCCCTCCGGTGGGATGGGGAGGAGACGGAGGAGAGAAAAGAAAAAGAAAACTGGAACCTCGAGGGCTGAGATAAAGGCAGGTTACTGGGACAAACACAAAGAAAAATTACAACAACAACAACAACGGTACTAATGAAAAAGTATACAAAAAGAGTGATGCACAGTGCAACTGCTCACCACCCCGGACCCGACGCTCCGCCACTTCCCCCACCGAAAACCGAGACCACCCCCCGGCCCGCTCCCCATTTATATACTGAGCATGATGTCACATGGTATGGAATAGCTCCTTGGCTAGTTCAGGTCAGCTGCCCCGGCTGTGCCCCCACCTCCCAGGTTCCTGTAAAAATTAACTCTATCCCAGCCAAACCCAGGACAGTCTGCTAGCTTAGTTTGAATAGCTGTTTGCTCTAATTTAGTCTGTTTTAAAGAACCATGAAATGTGGTGGTATATATACCATCAGTTGAAGCAGATGTGATGAAACAATACAGTATTACAAGTGTTTGTCTTGCATTCTTGCTCACCAAATGAGTTGAGTGCAACTGGACTCATCAAGCTGGACTAAGGCTGCATCAGATTTAAGTTCCTTTAAATGAAATTATCCCAAATTAAGGACTGAATAGGGGAAAAAATTGCCTGCCCTATTCTGCACCCTTCCCTCTCCCTGTCACAAAAAGGGGGGAACAGAAAAAGTTATTTTTTTTTTTTTACTTAACCCATGGTAATTTGCAATATACTTATACTAGATGATTATTTTAAGCTTGCATCCAGATACCTAATTCTTAACTGCTAAACAGAGGGTTGAGTTACTTCTGTCTTGTGACTGTGTATAGCACATGATGCCTTAAATCAGGATTACAGCAAACCACTGAATAGGAATGCCTTTCTAAAGAGCTACCTTGTGGTTTGGGTTTTGGTGACAATGAAAGCTAGGTTTTAGGTTCCTTCAAAGCAACAAAAAATTGTGTGGTGTTCTTTTATATTGGCTGGGGGAAGAAGAAGAAAGAATCTTGGGACTTTATTCCTCCAATACTCCAAATAAGGATTCCAAAGATGTTAGATGCTGAAATTGCTCTTGTAAACAGCTCTGCTTTAGGAACTACTCGTTCCTCACATGAGTCACTGCTATGACTGCTTTTTACTAGGCAGTTAACTGTTCCCTAATTAAATAGAAAATGTTTTCCCAACATTTAAAAGGTACTAGTAAACAAAAATGGTTTGTTTTTAATCTTGAAACTACTTTACACTATTTCCCAGTCTCCATGCAGGAAAAAGTGGAATTTTCTGCAAAGTGGACTTTAGAGCATTTACCGTAAGGCAGTTTTGGCCAGTAATTGGCACCGTTTAGTAAGCACTGCTTTTTGTTTGTTCTCTTGGTAATAAATAACAAAAGGAACAAATAAAGAAATTACAAATTCAGTCATGGCAATTCTTGTCTATTCAGCTACAAAATGAGAAGCATGCATGTTATCCTGCAGCTTATACCCATACTATGCAATTTAGAGGTGGCTGCCTCACTTTGGGGGGAAAGCAGAAGGTAAGTGTTCTTGGTCTTCAGAAGTCTACTCTGTTTTGTTTCTCCATCACAGAGCATAAACCTCCAATGCAGATATTTTCTAATGGTAGCTTGCTCAGATACCCAATGAAAAAGGAAACTAATTTTTGCTGTATTTCAAGGAGTCAAATAGAAATGGTTTTTTGATTTATTTTGGATGTACGTGGCACAATAAAAGTGACTAATGGCAAGTGAAGCTGTGTTCTTGCAGGGAGATGGAGCTCAGGTAATTGTTTTCTACTGCACACTGAGTGAGAAAATATAATCTAATCTCAATCTGTTTCTTTCTGAAGATGCACAATCATGCTTACAGTACTTCTATTCCTATTTCATGTCTCCTAGACTGCCTATTTCTAATTCTTTGGAAATATAGCCTTTGGTTTTTTTCACTGTAGGTATCACAAGAAGGAGAACTAAAGGCTTAGTCCTTATAAAAGTGAAAATAACTGAAGAGCTACACTAGCAGAAATAGAGCTGCCTAGTCGGTATGTCATTTATGAGAATGGTCAGTGCAAAGTAGTGAAAGAATGTAAGTCTTATAATAGATATATGTACATTAAGAATAAATTGGGGTCAGTCTGCTTCAAGACTTAAATTGCAGTATGTGAAGCATTTTGTGATGACACGTGAATACTATCTGATCAACAAAGTATTGCCTCTTGCACAAGTGTCTAGGCCTGAGAGTGGCTGCTCCTGTTATTGCTTGAAATACCTACCCAGACTTTGAAGAGCAGCCTTCAAAGCTAGAAAGACTGCTGCTTCCCTCTCTTATTATGTTTTGATGGTTATTATTTTGGCATTCAAATCCTATTAAAGCACAGGTTTCATATATTCAGTTAGAAACAGTTGAGCCAGAAGATATGATTATTACAGATAGTTCATGGCAGGCAATGTGAGCCAGCAGCCTGACTTCACATCATATCAAAGGCTATGCAGCTCCATGATGGTGCTAGCAACTACAGTTGGCAGAATTATGCCCTTATGTGATGATACCATGTCTCTAAATTCAAGAGAGCCATGCCTTCTCTCTTGGTCAGTGTTAACTGTCAAAAGAAGATTTTTTCTTGAGTCATCAGTTTTGTAACTGATGAACCAAACAGCTCTGTGTTTTGAAGTATGGATCAACAACAAATCACCTAAGCTGTGTGGCTTGAGGGTGTACAGAGTCTGTTGTGCAATCCAAGACAAGGTGCAAGAAATTTTGTGTACTGATAGTGAAATGGTTTTTCCTTTCCAAAGACTACTCTTCTGGCCCTCAAACCTCCCCAATAATGGATAGCAGAGAAGGTATTTCAATTGTTCTTGCACCATCTGCCACCTTCAGTGACATTCTTCATGAAATGCTTTTAATCTCCTCTCCTACTTAAATTGTGTGACTTAATAGGTCCTGTTTCAGCATGGTTTTTCAGTAACTCTTTCTCCCTGGGTTTAATGTGAAGGTTACAGGCTTGCCAATTTTCCTAATAGCTTTGTTTTTTCTAAACAGTGATGTTGAATAAAATGCTCTTTCCATATGTGTTCCTTTGAATTTCTACATCAGTCTGGATAGTGGATGCATTGTTGGTGTTTCAGTGTTCATGAGACTCGTTTGCAATGAGCTTTTTCTGATGATTTTTTTTTTTTCCTTCTCTAACTTCAAATAAATCCAAAACCCTAAAGCTAGATCTGCAGCAAATCATGTGAACCTTGTACACTAACCTGGAGAGGGATTAAGCATGTGCGTACATCACTGAATGAATATTCTTGCAGGAGTTGCTCAATTGGGATTACGTGAAAACCTGTGCTACTTGAAAGGCAGCTCAAAGACTACCATCAACTCTGGTTTGCAGACAGTTGATGGCAAGATTTCCGTTTGCATTGAAATGTTAATCTCGGCCTCTCCTGCCTGGGATTTTTATTTTAGACTCAAAATAATTACTTATAGGAACCTTTGGGAGACTCTTTAGGATCTGTACTAGCTTGAGTCTGATAGCTCTTTTAGGTATTCCTCCTAGACACTACTTTTCATGGTTCATTCTTACTTCATGCAAGGGATTTTGGCTGCATTTTCAAGGTAATTTAAAAGTTCAGAAATACATTTCAATGTAAACTTCTACAGTACCTAAATACCTGATAATTGCTAGGAATAACATATCCATCCACCTTTAGAAATCCTATTAGGTGCCTCCATATGTCTTTAAGGTCTGTTGTCTAAGGGTTCCGACTCCTATTATCTTTAAGAACAACCTGTCAGTCTTCAACCCAAGATGCCAGAACAGATGTTGTTACCCAGAGGTTTACAATCCTACATCAGTAAGGAGATGGAAAGGTCATGTCTCCAGATAAAAGAAAGAACAAGCTGATCCTCATCCATTTGCAAGACCAGTAGATTTTGATTTCTTTCCTCTGTTCATGTTACTGTTATGCTGAGTAGTGGAAAAATATTTAATAGAATACTGTACAGCAACTTTTCAAAGCATTGCCTGCTTATTATGAAGTTACAGTAAATTGTGGTGTTGATGAAGTATTTGTAAGATGAGCTAATTACAGGTGAAAGAATTGTCTTTGGAGAGGCTGGATGGCTACATCAAACTTCAAATACATTACAACTTTGCAGAATTTCATAGAACTGTAGAATACACTGAAATATCTAGGTTGGAAGGGACCTCTGGAGATCTTGTACAATGTTCTGTTCAAAGCAGGGCCTTAGACTAGGTTATCCAGGGCTCCTGTCAGTCAGTCTTGAATATTTCCAGTGAGGCACATTTTACCATTTCCATGGGTAATGTATTACAATGTTTAATTTTTCTCATGGTAGAGTTTAGGGGGTTTTGGTGGTTTGTTTTGGGGTTTTTGGGTTTTGGTTTTTTTATATATTCAGATTGCATTTCCCCTGAAGCAATTTCTGCTTGGTGCCTCCATCTTCTATATAACTACCTTCTAGGACTTAACCTTTTCTGTAGAAGTTTGTAAGAGATGCTGTATACTTCTTTTTCTTTCTTATTTTTGAGTTATAAACCTCAATATAGCACAGGGCAAGTGTGACTGCAGTGCAACTTAAGCTGGATTTGTAATTTCAAAAAACTGTATTAGTTCCCAGGCTGAAGTATAATTCTGATGTATGTAAGCACACATGCTTAGCCAATAGTTGAAATATACATTGAAGAATGTTTTGGGATCTGTAAACCTCAGCAGCACTGGAGAAAGAAAGCTGGCCCCTAAGTGGGCATATGAAAGTAGAAGAAAAGGCTCAAATTAAAAGTAACGTGATTAATCTAATCACAGTCTTTCTGGGTCAGAGCAAAGAGACAGCTGATCCATTACCCTGTTCCTGATAGTGATCATTAAAGCCGGCTCAGGGAAAAGTGTGAGAACAAGGCAGTTATTCAATGCCATAGTTATTCAATGCCATCTCCCAAGTTCCCGGTGATTTCTGCTGCCAGCCAGTGGGTTATTGATTTAGGTGCTCAGAGTACACCAGAGAATTAGTGAAAGGGAATTCTGCATTAAATGGACTTTTCACAAGACTGGATCTGAATCGTCTATGAGGTATCCAAATTCCTGGTGCCAGCCACACAACAAGACTTCACACTTCCATACCAGCTAAGAGTCTGGGAGGTCCCCGTTGTATGGAGAGAATTCTTGATTCGCTGTCTTATTTCTGCTGTGCATAGATATTGGGCATATTTGTGCTTTTTGCTGTTTCCTTTTTTTCAGAATCCCACCTGTTAAAAGCAAGATCCTCAGCCAAGGATCCATTCACTGCAGGCCCTACCTTGAAGTCAGGAGACTTCTGGGAAGAGAGTTGTTTAGGAGTAGCAGGCAAGACAGTGGGAGTGCATGATGCAGATACTTCCAGCAGCAGTGGTGCGTGTTTACTGCTGGTGTGTGTGACAGGGGAAAGTCTGAGGCATCAGAGCCAGTCAGGGTCAGATGAGTATATAAAAGGTTGCACAACAACGCTGTGATCCCTGAGCTGTTTAAGATTCAATAACTGGAAAGAGACACAGGTCAATTTAGGGTGTCTCGTAACAACTTACTATGTATGTAACCTGAACATACAACAAATATCACCAGAAAGCTGAACTAACTGGTATATCTTTCTTATCCAAACTGCAGATTTCTCAATCTTGTGGAATCAGGTTACATCTGTTTGGAATCCTGAAATATTTGTACAAGGGAATGGGGCCAAAGGGTGGAGGGCAAGGCCCTGCCTCCAATGAAAGCCCATACATCACGCTGCAGGAGCTGCAGATCTGCTGTTGTGACCGGGGCTGGAGAGACCAGGGAGGGGTTCTGGTGAATTCAGAACTCCCTCAGGCTAAATTAAGGTGAAACAACACCAAATGATCAGTTAAACATTTTATTCACAGCAGAAGCAAACTGAACTTGGAAGGCATTAACAGCAGGTGGTGGGGATTCTCTTAACAGGAATTGGCATGGAGCAACCTCAGTGACCCGTGTAACCTGTGGTAACCATATACGTCAACTCAGGGAAGAAGGAGATCCCTCCCATCGGGTCACGAGGTTCAGAGCAGACCCCCTTGCTTTCTAGACTCCTCCTCAGAGAAGGGCCCAGGGGTGGCTGGATCCACTCCTAGTCCCAGACTTGGTCAACGGTTTATGTCTTAAAGGGATGAGGTGTAGGGATTGTGGAAAAGGAGAAAGAGAGAGTGAGACAGAGAGAGGAAAAGGAGAGAAAGAGTTCACCAGTCCTGGGTCTAGCATTGGTCCAGTCAGCCTGGAGGTCCAGTTCCAGTGGGTGTATGTGTGGTGGGCTTCAGTTTGTGTCCTTTTATCATCTCCTTGCCCCTCCTTCAGGTGGGCACTCAAACTCATTCAGCTAATTAGGTGTCGTGCATGGTTTGTGCTTTCAGACCCTTTAGGAGATGGCTCGGTGGGCAGAGGCAATAGCATTAACCTGGAGAGGTGCAGAGAGAGAATTGTTTCGTGGTGGATGAATACTCAGCATGTAAGGCCAAATTATAATAAATTACAGAGAGCAAACCAGGCAAGTCAGACTTCAATGCTCCTCCATTCCTTTGCTTTCCAGCATTGTTACCTGTGAAGACAAGGTCACCAGAAAGCTATTGGCATTGGTTTTTAAAATTAACAAGTCATCCTACGGTGCATCAGTTTTTAATGTTGAACTGTGGGTGCTTTAAAGAAACTCGATTTCTATGAAGTGGTGGCATTTCACTTACTGAGAGCCAGGAGTTTCATATATTTAAAACTCGGCACCAAAATGAAGAGTCACTTTAGAAAATATAGACCTAACTGGCAAAGTATTCAACTTGGCAAGCTGAAGAATACTTAGATAGCTAAACACTTGCCTGTTTTTTCCAACTATATAAGTTAGCCTATGGGCAAGTAGTACCTTTATTTATGAGCCTTCTTTCAACACAGGAAAGCATTTAAACTTTTATCTAGAATTAAGGGCAACCCCATTAAAGTTAATAAGCTAAAAAATCACAAAGATGTACTGAATTGCTAAGTCTACTTGAGATGTGCTGCTTTCTCTTCAGCTTTAAATATGGGGAACACAGCCACTGTCTGAATCGGGGAACTGCAGATGTTTTCTGGTTATCATTGTTTGATCCTCCAATAACATGACCCACCAAAAAAGCAGTACACACAAAGATCTAAAAATGGGAAAAAGAGCTGGCTTATTAAGACTTCAAAGTTTTTTTAATGTAATTTTAAACCACCAAAGGATTTAAGATTAGGGAGCTTTTTATGCATCTAACTACCAGGTACTGCTGTGAAAATGAAGCAGAAAGTCGCTTGAAGATGCTTCCAAAATCCAAAATTGGTCTATGCTTAAACACAAACTGTCATGTGATTTTAGCATACTGCCCAGGGACTATACTGGAATGTTTTGTTTCACAGCTCTTCAGAAAAAGCTTTCCACAGGGGAACAAGAGAACTGAATGCTCCATCTCCAATAGATTGTAAGCTGAGCAGCTGGAATGCATGGGGGCCCTGTGACCCCTGCACCTATCAAAGGGTAAGCTACAGTTGGAAGTCTTTGATCCAAAGCCACAACCAAAGGGACATCATCTGTCTGCTTTTTGGTTATGGGACAATATCAGATTGCAACTTTTAATATTTTATGTTCATGATTTGATCATTTCAGATCTGATGCCATAAGAGAAGGAAGACTACACCCAGATGACCAAAACTGGTCAAGTGTTCTCATTAAAAATGTTTTGTTGATAGAAATTATCTATTTTGGCTATGTGGATGTTTCCATTAAGAACATTATTTTTCAACACATTTTCCCTTCTTAAATAAAAAGCAAATTTTTTTCACAAGCAGATTTTCATTTTCTTAGGGGAGTTCTTCTTATGAGACTTCAAAAAAAAATGAAAGATTTGAAAGCATACAAGATATATATGAAGCATTTCCTCTCTGGATTGAAAATAGTGAAATAAACTACATAGTGAAAAATAAACATCTCTACATACTTGCTAAGACATTATTATTAATTCAGTGTTCCTGTACACTTTTATACCATGAGCTGTGCCTATGCATTTTCAACAAAGAATTTCACCAAATATGCTTCATCTTGAAAAGTTCTAAGTTAAGCTGGAAATCCTTTGGTTCTGGTAGTTCTCTTTTCTCTCTAAACAATGTTAATAGTGTTATTTGTCATTCAAGTTTCGCTCTAGACGTATTGAAAGATTCGGACAGTTTGATGGAAGACCATGCCTGGAGACCTTAGGAGATACACAAAGCTGTAAAACCAGCCAAGTCTGTCCTGGAGAACCACAAGACTGTGGTACTGACTTTGAATGCAATTCTGGTAGGTTTTGATTTTGTGCCATAGCGAGTTGTGCAGTAACTCAGGAAACCACTTTTACTTAGTGCTGTGAAGTTAAATCAGTTTCCATTGAAGACAAAATACATACACAAAAAGAGAGATATGCTTCAGAGCTTTTCTAGTTGGGGATCATTTTCTGAAGCAGCGCCTTATTGCTAGGGTTTAAAGAGAGTCCCCAGTGTGTAGACAGGTGGTTGCAAAGCCACAACGCCAAAACCACAGCATGAGCAATGCTTGAGAATGGGTACATTCTTCTCATCTCCCATTACAATTTACATCTAGTTTAAATTCTTCTCCTGTAATTTCTACTCCATGGTTAAAAGTTGACCATACTATGAGTGTCCTTTCTCCTAGCATAACTGCTCCACCTGCTACAGAATCACTGTGATATGAAAAATCATTGCATAAAACTAGGACAGAAGGAATTTTAACAAAAAGGATAGGGAGTTTTACTGACCGAAGTGGTATGTATGAAAGATGCTAGCTGGAGACCAGAATGCCTCTAGATCCAAAGTAAGATGTAAATTTGTAAAGTGATACGTGCATGGCATATGAATGAACATAATGTTCAAGATTCATCGTAAATCAAAATAAAATAGGAAAATTTAATGATAATAAAACTAGTCAAAACAGAAAAGGAAAGATGGTAAGTGAATTTTGAGTCCCAAGCCATTGTCAGTATTGTCTTTATCTCTGAAACTGTGATGTGCAAGTAGAGAAAGAAAAATTAGAAAGTATGTGTTTAACTACTAGTTCACAGCCACTGTGTAGCACTTACAGGTGAGGCAGTTGCTACCAACAAGTGTTGTTTTATTATGCTAAGGCTAAATTTACCCAAAATCTTTAACCCCTGTAGAAAAAAAATCAGTCTTTGTAAAACCTGTAATATGCAACCTCAGGAGAATTACTAGTTCACTGTTGCTTTAGAACACAAATTGCTATAGTTTTGGACACTAGAGTGTCCAAATAATATAGTCCAATAACAACAATTTAAACAATTTAGGAATAATTCTTTGTTGATATTGAATTATTTTCCTGTATTTTCTTAATACAAGTTAAAAAACCCCCAACACTTATAATCAAAGGTTAATATAGAAAAAATCAAAGGGAGTAACGAATTTCTGCAAATTACATTAGTTCTCCTGTCACTTACTTTCCTTAGCCATCCTAGTAAACTCATAAATAAATATAGTAGTGTTGGGTTTTTTCATTTGAAAGAGGCAGGGTGTAGGACATGAATTGCTCCTGGCAATAATAGAACTATATGAAGAGGAAGATCTCAATAAAGAGTAGCTGGGGGTGTTATTTGAAGTCCATCTTGGAAAAAAAAAGCATTCATTCAATGTTTTATTCTTTGATTAGGTCGATGTATAAAGCGTCGACTTGTGTGTAATGCAGATAATGACTGTGGAGACTTTTCTGATGAAGATAACTGTGAAGCCAACCCACGATCACCATGCCATAACCATGATATTGATGTGTCTGAAATTGGCAGGACCGCAGGGCAAGGGTATGTAATGAATGAAAAAGTACTACTGGGCCTTGTGAAGAGTCTAGGACTGTCTCCAAAGCCAGCGGAAAGCACTGGGTCAAACTGACATTCCCAAAAGTGGAATCTGAATTGTGTTCACATTTGTATTCAGAAATGTTATGTAGCTTTTGGAAGAACACCTAACTACTGTTTTATTTTGTATACTTGCAGAGGATAAAATATTTCTACAGACAGTATAAATCAATTATTATGTTAATACACAGAATCATGAATTAATTACATGAATATACATACAATATTTATTATTTAAATCTAAAGCTTATAGATATGTTTCAAGTGATATTTCATAACGAACCAGTCATTCCCAATTACTTTACTAACATGCCTGTCTAAAAGGGACAAAACATATCTTGATTATTTATACAATGGGATGACTTACTGCAACACTCTGCCTGCAGCTTTTTTCCAGTATTGCATTCTCCACTTCCCAGATCTTCGTTGTTCACAGGAGTTTTCCTCATTAATCTAAGTCAAAAATTAATCTTTCTGTTCTCATACCCTGCTGGATTTCTTTCTTTTCAAACAAGAAGAAAGTGTGACACATTGTTTATCTACAAATCGAGTTAGAAGGCAGCTATCCAAACTGGACAAATGAAAGTAAAGGTATACTAGAGCACCACCTTGTGTTTAAATGAAAAGGATGCATCCTTTTCATTTAATTTTGATAATAGTGTTACTGCACAAGAGCAAAAACGCTGCTCTTGTAGCATGGGGAAGTAAGCCAGGTACTTAGGCATTTTTAGAAGTAGCTTCTTTATTATTTCTATTATAATCCATTACTAAAATCTTCCATGAGAAAATGCACAGATGTGCAGTAGTGATGCTGGCAACACCACTTCTGCACTGAGATAGGTATATGGACATGTATCAGACATAAATATTGGAAATGCTGAAATGAATTCAAATCTTTGAAACAGACACAGGAAGGCAAAAAAGGGATATAGAAACCTCCAAGGAGCAGTTATTTTTCAAAGTATCTCTTGTACATTTGTACATAAATGCATAGAGATATGCAGCCCATATGCCAGCTTTTCTGGATTTGTAGTGGTTCAGATTTCCTATCCTGTGCTCCAGGGAATTCTATTACTCCACCAGGTCACACCCTGGTAGAAAAGACAATGCTAGGAGTAGCTGTATATTCCTTCTACATATTTGAGGGATCTGGTATACACTTGATACCAAAGTTCCTACTAGCAAACAAATTAATATAAGATATGAAAAAAAAACCCAACAGGTTAAAAGTAGCTGTAGAGATGTCCCCTTCAAACCTATAAGGCATGCTTCCTCACAGATACATTGGTCAAGTAGAAATGGTTTTTACACCCTTTTATTCCTAAAGTTTTCACTGTGTTTGATGCTTATTATCTACTTTTATTTGTTTATTTCTCATGCGTGGCCCTTAAAGTGCTTTACAAAAGAGGTATGATTATGTCCATTACACAAATAAGAAGACCACAAGAGATGACGCATGCTCATGCTGCTGTGGATGAAGCAAAATTCAGTTCCACAGTTATAATCTCCATCTCTTACAGAATCTGTCTTTTCCAGTCATAACATCATTGTCTACAGGCTATGGGTGCTGGCACCTCCTTTCCTGAAGCGTAACATCTCCTGTATTTCTCTTGTAGAATCAATATTCTAGGGATGCAGCCAATGGCCAGCCCATTTGACAATGACTTTTTCAATGGTCTTTGTGAAAGGGTGCGTGATGGAAACACGCGGACATACTACCGCAAGCCATGGAACGTGGGTGTTCTCAATTACGATGTAAGTCTAAGTCCTTCTGTATGAACTAGGATGTGTTTCATTGAATGATGAATCCTGACATCCTCTTGGAAGACTCTGCATATCTCTTGAGTCAGGCAGCAGCAGTTTTTTAGCATCAAGGTTTTGATAAAGTCCACAGGGAAACAGGCTATATTATCATTTGCTTTAGCAGTTAAGCTCAGTTGTGCCAGATAAATTCCCACATGTTCATTGCTGCACCCATGCCCAGTAAATGAAACTGTCTTTCTGGAATTTTTACAATATAAGTGGATGAGATGAACAGAAGTACAGAAAGGAATATGATACCTAACTTTTACTGGGTAGAACAGCAACCAAGCTACTTTTTCAAGGACACACAAAAGACACTGATAAAAAGGCAGGAATAATATTATGGTACTCTGGTCCTGCTTGGGCTTTCTAATGAGTGATGACCTTCTCTGTCCCACTGAAAAAAAAAAAAATCTTACAGGCTTTTGAGATTCAGTCTATGACTTCCAGTGAGGAACACTGGAATCATCACTGGAATCATCACAAAAATGTTGATGATCTTAGAAACATCAATGTCAGATGTCTTTCAGAAATCAAAGCAGTATTTTGCTTACCAAATGCTTTGCCTATCACTGTAAGTAGGAACTCCATGGAACAATGACAATTTAAACCAGATCCTGCCCAAAATGAGTATATCTGACCCAGACATCATTGTTCATTTTTTATTTTGATGGACAACCATTTCCAGTTACTAGAACTCTTATGTTCTGTTAAAGTATACAAAAATAAACAACACTGAAATAGGTATTCTGAATTAGCTTTTGCCTGCGATAAGAAAAGAAAGCAAAATCATAATTTTGATTAATTTCAAATGTCAGAACCTATTAGCAAATCTTGTTTGCATTCTAGGAATGATATGGAGACTACTGCTCCTTACATGTAAAGGAACTGTTAACACACATAAATTACTTTGAAAATGTTACATGCTGAGATTTAACACTCACTGAAGTATTGACTCTGAAGTTTTCTGTTCAGGTTTGAATGACTGAGCTGATCCAGATGAGGTGATTTGGGGAAGGGGTGATATTTCCACTTATTTTCTTTTAAAAGAAAAAAAGAGCTGTAAGAAAATTTATTGCTACACTATGCAAAACATACCACTTTAAAGTGCTCTGTAGATTTTTCTATTAATGCCTGTTTTGTTTTCTCATACAACCTTTTCATTATCTTTTCTAAGACAAAAGCAGACAAAACCTTCACGTCTGTGTTCTACCATGACCGTGTAAAAATGTTACGGGAAGTTTATATAGAAAAACAAAAACACTTTAATGCTGACCTGTCTCTGAAATACACACCTACTGAAGGAAGTAACAAAAATGGTTTAGAACAAAAGTTCAAGTATCACTATAGCAAGAATTCAAGTTTAAGCTCTATCCTGAAAAGCTCCACAGAAAGGGTAAGTTTAATCAAGCTAAAGAGTTTAATGTAACTATTTTACAAACAGTAAAATTTACTGTGTTAGAATAACACAATATTAATCTTTCTCAGTATTTGAGTTGCCTGCTGCTTTTCTGCAATTTATGCATGAAAAAACAAATACTGGTAATACTAGGGTTAAGATTTCAGATATGGCCAAAGAGTAACCAAATGTAGATTCATTTTCCCACTGTTTATCCTTGACTAGCAACCACCCTCATCTTCAACATGAGCTTGATTGTGAGAAAGGGCCAAGTATCTCTGATCTTATCTTGATTACAGAGCAGCTCTGATCTAGTGCAGTGTGGGCAAATTAGGCCAAGTCCTGGGATAGAAATTGCCACTGAGCAGGCCCATGCTAGGTAAAGACAAAATAGACGTGTAGAATAATAACTGAAAGGTCAGATCTCAGCCATTCAGGTATATCTGTAGTAATAAACTACCCTGGGCTAAGAGGCATGGGCATTAGCACTGGCACATAATAATCCATAGTTTTACTAGCACACTGCCATGATTTTGGTATGTGCCAGCTCTCATGTTCTCATAAGCAATGCCCATCCTGTGGTCCCCTGCAGCATGTGTGAAGGGAATGTTCCCAGTCGGCAGTCTGGAGAAAGCAAGCCTATTTTGGAATTGCACACAAGCCATACCTCTCTACCTGTCCTTTGAGACAGAGGAAAGGTCCTATCCCATTTTATTTACTAGTAAAGAAGTAGCCTTAACATCTAATGAGGTCAAAGACAGACCACAAAAAGTGATACTAGACATGCTAGACACTGTGGCCTAATCCAGCAGCTGGGTGCTAGTGGAATTAACCACCCAGGTCATTTACCCTTTCCCACTGTATACACCGAAGGCTGTGATCGTGACATGCTGTCATGTACAAGGTACATCAATTCCATATTGCTGAAATGCACCACATGCAAAGAAGAATATATCTGCCTCAACTAATTAAATCTTTCAAGTTTCTTGTCAGCCTTGTTGTCCAGGACTCCTTCAGAGCTCTGGAGATCAAGTGGATATAAAGGAAAACTAAGATAACTTTTATAACTGATTAATTAAAATAATGCTGAAGAGAAAGGTCAGTACTATGAAGAGAAGCTGACATACAGCACTGACTTTGTATTGGTATGAGTTTTCTTGGGATGGAAATGGACTATTTAAATCTCAAAGCATTCATCTCCACAGACCTGGAAGATCAAGTTCTGTAGCTCAGGGTGTCTTACAGGCTGCTCATAGTCTAGTGGCTTGTGATAGGAGTTTTGGCCTCAAATTCTTGCTTGGAAATCAGTTCAGAAAATGAGTTGTGATCTGTCACTGGTAGAGGTCTATCACTGTAAACTCACATTTCTGCAGTAGCAGTCCCTGGTCGAGAACCCTCCACGGCTCACCTGCATGTTAAAGCCAGGAGAAGCCCAGAGGGTAAGGGATTTTGTACATGCTGGATGGTGGGAATATTTCCACCTACAAAAATTTCTTCACAGAGATTTAGATGCCTGAAGATTTCTGCCAGTCCTAAGCAGCATCCTAGTCAGCAGTTTAAGATTCTTTAAATAGTGCCAACTAATGTGATGGTCAGTTGCAAAATCCCTTTTACGTACCTCCTGTTAGGCACTACTGTTAAGGGAGTCACATAAGTACTGCAGATAATAATGGGGTTTGGAAGGCATGTGTTTGCTTAGAGTCTTAAGTGCAACTATTTCACAAGATGTCATGTGTTCTGGGCAGCAGCTAGGTCCTAGATTAGATTATGATATAAAACCATCTGCAGTGTAATTTATGAAAATATCAGTCACTAAATCTAGAGTTAGTATGTCTGTGTGGGTCAAAGGCCTCAAAGGAAATTTTTCCTAATTAATTTTCATTTAACAATGTTATTTTGGGTTTTTTGTTTTTAATTGGAGCTGTGCTGTTCCTCCTGACAGTCTAATAACAGAGAAGTGATCCAATAAAAGTGAGAACTTAGTTCTGCTCTGACTATAAACAAAGACAAAAGTCCAGCTGACCTCAGTGGGCAGCTTCTGTTATCTACAAACCATATGGAATTACTTTTCAATGTTAGGAAAGTCAGAGAGGCACTTTGAGTAGATATTGTACTTAAAGAGAAGACCTTGTTGTCAAATAGATCACAAAGGGCTTGCTGAAATTAGTAAGGGGAGAGTTCTGCAAAACTGAAAGAACTGAAATGATCTAAATCTCTTGCAACTTCCTCAGTTTAAATTGGAGAACTTTCAATTTGAACAAGTTTGTCCCTGTTCCAAAACGCTATATTGAATGCCATGTTTAATGGTGCTGTGTTTCCCTGTAAGGAAAATAGAACAGATTTTCCTGCTGTGCTTCATACCAGAATGGCACTTTTATCTGCTTTCTTCCCCCTGCATTTAGAACCAAACCTTTCTGCATGTAAAAGGAAAGATTCAGCTGGGAAGATTCCAAATGAGGAGTCGTGATGTCCGTCTCACAGATAGTTTCCTTGATGATCTAAACTTGCTGCCTGCTGAATATGATAAGGGGGAATATTTCAAATTCCTAGAAGATTATGGAACCCACTATGCAGTCTCTGGAACTGTAGGAGGAAAATATGAACTTGTGTACGTGCTGGATAATTACGCTATGTCTCGAGTAGGTATGCATTCTGTTGGCCTTGCTGTGTTATGCAGATTATCACCAAGTCTCCAGTTATGCAAAGAGAAGTATGAGGATAGATTTGTGTATATGGAGCACTACTGAGAACAGCACATTTCACCGTGTGCCACTTGTGGCACACCAGTGACATTACAGAATTGCATGAGTTCAACAGAGATGAGAGTCAGTCTTTGTAACTTCCAGAATTATTAGAAGTCTGTATTTTAAGTCTGTAACTAAGAAAAAAAATCTTAAACAAACCTCTTCAGAATGCTAGCAATACTAATTGGTGTGACATGATTCACAGGAGACCCCCAATGCCTAGAAAATCTGCCTAAACCCTAAATCAAATTTGCTAGTTGGTACCTTCTTGGGGTACAATCGCTCTAAGAGTGTGGTGGTGGCAAAAAAATAAGGAATAAATTGAAGAACTTCCTAGAAATCACACAGTGCACTTGAGTGTGTTGAAACTGTTTTTATAGATTTTAACATTCACCCTGGAATTTTCCTTGCCCTGGTTAAAATAGGAAAGTAGCAATTTAATCCTCCCTCATGTGCAGTTCAGAAATATGTGGTTTTGTGATGGATTAAAAGTATCATTCTAGAATAAAGTTAGAAAAAGTAATACTTATGCTGATTTTGGAGATCAGAAAATAAGTACCTGATGCATGCAGCACCACCAACAATATTATTATCAGATATTCAGACTGTGCAAAGGGATATAGGGCAAAGCTGTCACTTACGTATCCCACTATTACTAGGTTCAGCACCTGGATAATGTGGTGCTGGATTTTTTTTAAGTACCAATCTTAAGCAAAAGTCTTTCTGAACACAAAAGTGAAGTTCCAGATTATATGTTTGAGTTTAATAAATAAAAAATAGTGTTGGAGGCAGTAGCGGATAAAGGAGGATTAGAAATTATGTGAATAGAGCACCTGTAAGAGATTAGTGGCCTTAATTAACTTTATGGGGAAAAGGAGTGGAGAAACATGTTTGAGGCTGGGGGACAGAGACTGGGAGGATTCAACAACTTAGCACATAAAAAGACCAAATGATAAGCAGCTGAGAAAGACAGAATTCCAATAGAATATATAGAAAGAGTGGTCCCTAGAGGGACATCTGCTCTTAGCTAGATCAAGGAAAATAGAAATCAGTTTTTGGAAGGTTTTGGTATTTTCCTAATCACTGTAGATCTCACCTGCCTCTGTGCAGGGGCTTCAGATACAATCATCCTCACATTCATATTGTGGAAGAGGAAAATGCAGGAGATAAATGGGAAGAAGAAAGCCATAAACATGTCCAATAGACCTGAAATTTATTCTCCAAGAATAATAGTATCACATTATTTATGGTCATACAATCCCTTTAATCACCTAATTATTTCCACTTCTAGGTATCACTGTAGAAGATGTGAAAAGATGCCTCGGCTACCACTTAGGTGTCAATATTGCATATGAAGACTTACATACCGATGTTAATATTGAGGGTGGTAAATGTGAAAAGATTCATGTGAAGGACAAGTGTAAGTATATCTGTATTTTACATTACATCTTTTCCTTAAGGCAAAATACCAATTTTTTTCCTTTTTTATAATCAATATAGCTATTGCTGTTAGGGAAAGGACAAATCTGGTAGATCAGCAGAGGTGAGGCTGCCATAATTCCATGCTCCCAGACCAAGCCAGGCTGAGCATGGTAGGTGCGCACACACACAAACATACTTACCTAACACATAGATACATACACACATTGCTAGCCACACAAATCGATATACACAAAAGCACAGCACTCAGGCAAACACAAACAGCACCAGTGGCTTCATCCTGTTCTTCTCTCCGTCTGATCGGGGTGAAAGTCTGTTAGTGTGAAATATCACAGAATCACAGAGTGGTTGAGGGTCCTCTGAAGGCCACCTTGTCCAAATCCCCTGCTCAAGCAGGGTCATCTAGAGCTGATAGTGTCTGCAGACAACACAACTGTCAGATATTTCAGCCCCTCCTCAATATACATACATAGCCAACATAGATCCCTCCAGCAGCTAACCTTAGACATTCAACTGAACCAGCAACTGGATCCTTAGTCTCCCTTGTTACTGGCACCCAGATATACAACACCCCAAGGACCACAGCTCCAGTCCCATTGCAGGTACAGACCACCAGATGCACACCAACACACCCCCACACACACTACGGATGCCTCCAGTGACTGGCCCTAGGTGCGCAGTCTACTCAGCAATTGGTCCTTGGATCCTCTTATCTCCAGTTGCCCTGCACAGACACACACTCACATGCAAACAGGTGTCAGTCAACCTCAAGACCTTGTGGTTTCTCCAGTATTTGGCCTAAATACCCTGGTCACTCCAGTAGCCAGCTCCTCCAGTTGTCTCACTCTAGACTCTAGAGACATAGATATCTGGGCCAGACTAACAGCCACTTTGATACTTGGCTCCCAAGCCACTTACCCTGTTCACCTCCTAGTCTGGCTTGATATTTCCTAGTGATCACACACTGACACATGTAAACTCACTCGTTCCAGTTACTGGCACCACAAATACCAGGTCCCTATCAGCCATTGTCCAATTCTAGTTGCTGGCATACAGATCTCCATACACACACATGCACAAGGAGTAGAGTCCCCTCACCCAGGAAAATAGTTAGAAATGGAATTTAATGGTAGGCCAGGACAGACTGCACTGATCAAGGACAGTATGCAGCAGACAAGCTCACTGCTCAGCCATGTTTCTATTTGCAGTCAGTCCCCTTTTTTGCCTTTATCCCTCTACCTTCGCATGATTGTTCCTCCCAAAGCCACCTTGATCCCCCCCTTACCTCTTCAACGGTACTCCCCTAAACACGCTCTAAGTATTTTAAGATTGTGCAATCCCAAAATGCCCTTCTTTGCATCCAGAGAGCCTTTCCTTTGACTCATCTTGCTGTTCATTCATCCTCAGCCCCATCCTGTAGGGCAAATACCTCTGCTGGGACAGGCCTGGGAAGAATCAAGGCAGGGGCTTCCTTTCTCTTATTAAGCTACTTGTGTTCCCCTGCCTGTCATTGCTCCTCTCTGCTCCTTTGTGTGTCTGGAAATTACTTTTCTATCACATGACCTAAAAATTGCAAAAGGCAAGGAGATTTACTGCTGAGCACAGAAGAGGCAATTCTTTTCAGTGCTCTCTTCCTGTGTTTTAGTTATGAAGCAAAACCTCCTACTAGTCTAATTCCTGCCCTTTTCTGGTTGAGCTCACGTGAGACAGTAGCGTTACTCATATTATCTTTGGCTTGTTATCAAAAAGCTACGATCTCCATGATACCTGTCATTTTGCCCTACCCCTTCTTTCCTTTCAGATATAGGGTTTTCTAATTTAAATGCAAAATAGAAGATTTCCTCCCGCATAAGAGGTATGAGCAAAGAAAGATTGAATTCCACCACAGTCAGTGAGTGAAGGGTTCTTCTCTCTACAGTCACTTTATAGAGACGGACTTGTGCTAAAAAGACAATTGTTCTTCAAGATGCATGGACATCCAACTTCCTTCATCCTTTCTTCTTTCTTTCTGCAGCAGAACATAAGGATGACGCTGTCATTGATGATGTTATCTCCTTCGTTGATGGAGGGACAATTGATTTTTCAGTTAAAATAAAAGAAATGTTACTGAGAGGATCCAAAATGGTTGATGTAGAGGATTACATACAGTGGGCTAAGTCTTTGGTTGATGCTCCAGTAGTGATACAGCAACGGGTAAGTACAACTTCTTCAGAGCTGTGGCTCTTACAGTTTGAAAGCTTTTGTTCTAAGATGGAGGTGAGACTGCAAGTTTATCATGAACTTGCAGGTATTTTCTTCATTTTTGTCATGAATGGAGTCATGCACTTCAGTCATAAGACAGAAGCAACAGAGTACTTTATTGATGTAAAACAGTGCGTTAACAAAGTTCAATGGTAAATGTGACAGTGGTTTAAAAAGATTTGATGGCAAGGTATGTTTGAGTATTTACTGCATAGAGGACAGGGTCAGAAAAAAATGTCAGGGAGACCGTCCCATTGAGTCATGAGGTTCGAAAGGACCCACTTGCTTTCTGAACTCCTTCTCAAAGAGAGGAGTCTAGCTGCAGCTGGATCCACTCCTAGCCACAGATTTGGTCAATGGTTTATGTCTAAAGGATTATATATGTGCAATCAATCGTTTATATCACTTAGCTAAGATTTCAAAGTTTAGCATGCTATTAATCACTTACTGAGAATCTGTTGCGGCAAGAAATCTCTCAACCTCAAGGAGTAACCTTGTGAGGTGTCCCTGCTCAAGGGGGGATCCTGCCGTGCAGCCCACTGCTGTGCAGGAGAGCTCAATGGGCCCCAGGCTGGCTGTCCACTATTTATAAAGTAAGAGGATTGACTTACAGTCATATTTGCATACTGGCAAGACGTCTTGGTCACTGTTCCAAGCATCCCTTGGCTACCATGCTGCCACCTGTCCCCCAAAATCCAGGGTAAGCTGGATGCAGCCATCACAACCCCCACTGCTGGTTATGGCTTAAGCAGGGGCAGCGGGGGGGAGCACACTGCCACAACCTTGACAGTTTATTCAGATGCTTACTTGAGTGATGGGTGTATCAAAAGGATTCGGAACTTCAGAAAAGTCTGTTATGCATGGGCTTTTTTCTTCTACAGCCTTCTCCAATACATACACTTGTTCCAGTTAAGATGAGAAATGCATATTTAAAGAAACAAAATTTGGAAAGAGCAATTGAAGACTACGTTACCGAATACAGTGTGTGCAAATGTGAACCCTGCAAAAATGGAGGCACCCTTGTGCTGGTAGATGGGGCCTGTACATGCATGTGCTCAAGCTACTTTAAGGGAATTGCTTGTCAGATTCCCAAATCTACATTAGTTAAAGGTTAGTAAATACCCCAGACAGACTAAAATGAGCATATTTTTTTATTGTGAACAATATGCTGACAAAATGAGCCTTCATAAGGACAGAAAGATATCATACTACTCCCTTATACCTACTGCTGTCAAACTTCATGGCTATAAGGTGTGGAAGTTAGTGTAAGTTACTGGGTTCTTTTCATAAAGAGGGCATTCTAATTTAGAGCTCATTGTCCCACATACATTGTTGTGTCTTGGAATGATACCCCAAGTTCATGTAAGTAAAGAGGAGCATTATTGAAGCATGGTGCAGCAATGGTAAACTGATTTCAGGCAAAAGCAATCTCACCACATCATAAGCTGTTTTGTCTTCAGTTTGCTGCAAAAGCACTGTGTTTGCTAACACATGATCATATTTCATAATTACTGTGCTAGCTTAATATCGGATTGGTCCACAAAGGGGAAGAAGAAGATGAATGCAGTTCCACAACATGTAGAAAATTTAGCGTGCAGTAAATTCATTCTCTGTGGCCAAGTTTTTAAAACACAGGTGCCCAAAATGGGCCTTAGAACTTGATACTCTGGCAGCTTCCAAGGGTGACAAAAATGTTGAAACCTCTGGGCTCTTAAGCAGTGCTGCTGACGAGCAGTTTCAAAAGCCAAATCTGTGTGATGGTTTGTATGCTGTAGGCTGCAGTGATCTGCAGAGTCACCACAACTTGAGAACGTAAGAATTGAATCATGGCCTACCTTGTCCACCCTCAAAAGTGCCAAGTAAAAAGCTCTGATTTATCTCTCTGTCACTGCACAGAAGACAAAGAGGTGCTGGACTAATCCTAGTATGGTGTCTTAATACCAGTTGTCACTGATGGAGGCTGGAGCTGTTGGAGCGCCTGGTCCACCTGCATCAATGGAGAAAGCACTCGAACTCGCCAGTGTAATAATCCTGCACCAGAACCTGATGGCAGACCATGCCAGGGAGAAAGCATTGAAAAACGGCCCTGTGGAGAAGCAAAATAGTTATGCTGCTGAAAAACAGGTAAGCAGCCTCTCTAAGTACTAATATGTTACTGCTGTGTAGAATAAATGCTCAGCCAATATTTGGAGCATTTCAGTGACACAGTTGAAGAAGTGATGGGTGAATCCACTTGCATGTTTCATTTAAATCTGAGACTTGATACAGCTTTTAAAAACAGCTACCTTGTCACTTGAATTTGTGAATGATGAGATTTGTATTTGAATGTCTTGACAAGTGATGTTATATCACAGAACTCAAGAGTAAAATGGAATTCTGGATAAGAACAGACTGAAAATCCACCTCTTAAAATCCAGATTTCACCTCCAGTCAGACTCTCCATCAAAAAAATCATGTCTTAGGGAGAGGGAAAGAGATGTATTTTGCAGAAACAAATTATAAAGTCAGTTTGGGAGTCTGAATTCTCTTACTTGATAAACAGAATGCTTAAATCCAACAAAGCTACTGTTACAGCAGTTTTGAAACTTTTAGCTTGGAAAAAAAATAGTTTAAGAAAATGTCTAGCTACATGGGTTTGTCATTCTTCTAAAATTTTCAGTATAATACTGCAAAATAAAACAAAAAAATAAGCAGGATTTTGAGGATGGATGCTTTGGTCCATAAAATGGCAAGGTGGTCTCAACTTTCTTCCTGTGCTGAGAACAAGAAGCTTGCATGCTACTTGGATGTAACAGTAAGAGTTTTCAGGCCCAAGAGGAAGTGTTTGGGTTTTATGCTTAACATGTTTCCGTAAGTTCCTTCTCTTCTGGGAGGCCACAAGAAGAAAAGAGGTGGCAAGATAGGGGAAGGATTTTGAATGTTTCCTCAGTGAAACACCCTGATGGTAAGTCTTGCAACATGACTTCTACCTGCACTAAAAATATGCATCAGACTTCTATTATGCCTGCTCTCTCTTCAGTAGAGTTCAGCTACACCTAATACTCTACTTCTGAAGCACGCTGCAGAAAGCATGGCCAGCAAGACATAACAGCACTCATGGGCCTTCTAGCCCTACAGCAGGGAATTACAAACTGCTTCGTATAGCACTGCATCTCGAAGCCATCAAAGTTACTTATTCCCTAAATTATTCCAAAGGTGGAAAAGAGAAAATTGAGAGAAGAATATGATACAGAGCTGGAAAATCAAGAGTAATATGAGGAAGACAAGTATAAGAAATAAGGGAAATTAAATAAAACTAGCAAGTGGCAGATTCAAAACAGACTGAAGACTGGTCCTTCACACAGTGGCCATACCAAAAGTAAATATGCATTTTAAAAACCTCAACACAAATTGATGAAAGGTTCTCAAACATGTAGATAATCATGCTTGCTCAGGAAACCTCTGAAGCATCAATTTTAGCAGGATGGGAAAGTATTCTGGGCAAGTATTTCTATGCGCTTCCCTACTCATGGACATTCTTTAGGTTGGTGCTATTGTCCTCTTGTTAAAAACAGATTATCAAGTTAGCCTTTGCTTGATCCAGTGAAGTTGGTCTTATTTTATAAAAAATTTTCATAAACAGCTTAATTTTATTCATGCACTGACACAAATTAATCATTAACATGTTTCTATTCAGCCATGACAGCAAATACCATGATGATGATTCATGATACATACATATTAAGATATGTTTCCTCTGCTATGGCATAGTAAAAGCTCTGTTAAAAGAATTAACCTAACTTTGGCTCCTGATACCTCAGACATGTTGAGTCTCACTTTTCCAGCAGAAGTCAGATATTTAAGTCTTCTGAAAATCACAGTATGTGTTTTGATTCATTCTTCATTAGAATTATTTTACATTACAGTCATACTTGAGACACATTGAAATCATGTTCTTGGTGACCCATGAGAGTACTATTTCACTTAAATTTTGAAAAATTTATAAGTTGTAGCTACTACCTTCTATCAATTCTTTGTTATTTTTTCTCCTTTTTTAGAAAACAATAATGGATTCCAAACCGATTCTACAAATCACAGTTTCTACTGGCCATCTGGCTATCCAAGAGCAATGGATTGCCATGACTTAAAAACAGCTGCAGCTTAAATGATTGCTAATCAAAACAAAGTAATACACCAATAAACATCTTAACAGAGATGAGTTGATGCAGTGGGTGTGGTCCATCTTTTATTTGTCTTTGGCCTTCATTATAGCATGCGTTATCTATCTTTGTTAGTCAACGGTGTAATGGTATCCCCTTGACAATGTTTTTTCATAATTCTTTGTAGTATGTTTTCAAACTGATTTTCAGGAATTCAAATCCAGCATGATTATCAGAATAATGTATACAACTTCAGCTGATTGATGGTATATTATTAGTAAAGAACCTGGGAGAGTCATTATCTTCAGGAAAATGCCCTCAAGGATTTATTTCCAACCCCACATCTTACATCTAATTCATGCCCTGAATCACCACTATGTTTATGAAGACATGCAGCTTTACTAGAGTTACTGCTCTTGCTCCTCCCAACATTTGCTGAATAGCCTGACATTGTATCTTGTCTATGTCAGTGTGTTAAGATTTTTATATGAAATCAGAGGCACATTACAAAGGGATAGAACAGTTGTTACATTACCATCCATATTTTTAGCAAAACTTCCAAAGGAAACAAGGCTGAGGCAATTGTACTGTCATTGCACCTACCTGTCAGTCTTCCTCAGTGACTTTTGAAACCAGTGGACAATTACTGGAAAATTTGTTTGGGGTGGGGAGAAGGATAGTTCTCAAAGAATTTTCATGGAAAAAGGCAGCTAAGTTGAGAAAATGAAAAGAAATTAGTGTCCCTGTTGAGGAAAAAGTATTAATGTCATCTTAGCTATTCTACTAGACACCAGAAGATCCACATGGAAGCAAGATGCAAGAAAACAGATTTCTTTTAAAAAGTTAAGAACAAGGGTATATGAGAGCTGAGTGGTTTGGAAACACAGGAATGGTAAAAGCCATCAGATCAATGAGATCAGTCCCTCCTATACTTGCAGTCCAGGTCTGGAAGAGTCCCCTGGAAGCTTCTTTACCTGCCTCCTGCCCACCACAAGTGACCCTGAAGACTTGAAGTACCAAAGACCAAACAGCACAAAAGAAAGCAGGAGAGAGAACTGTTTCCCAGGCACCTATGGTAGGAGAGCATTCAAAAAGTGAAAGTGCACTGGTGACCAAAGAAAGTGAATCATACCCTGTGCTACAAAGGCAGACCTAAAAAGGCCTTTCACTGATTCCTGCCAACATGAACATTTCCCTTCACATCACAGAAGTGGAAATAGGCTTCCACTAATTAATGCTTCCAAGTGCAAACACAGGATTTTCTCAATGGATGTAGCACATATGCACCTGGCATCCCTGAAGTCTTCCTGGGACATTTCAGAAAGTCTCAGATGTGACACTTATGTACTTTGCTGCACTGTGCACCTGAAATAAAGCTGCTCTTGGTGGAAGATCTGATGTTACTGTCTCACTGTGAGAACAGCAGGAGCTGTTCATCAAGAGCAGAGCTACCAGGTATCAGGAAATCCTTAGCAGACAGAGCAATTCCTCAAGAGCTGCATTTGTAAACACTCCTGGTTAAAAAAAAAAAGTAAAAAAGGAGAACAGGCCTAGGGAAACCTACCATAGTCTGAGATTTAACCCTCAATGTGACCAGACATGCTGACCAAGCATCTTTCCAGTACAGTTAGTATTCTCCATCTGACAAACAGATTTTTTTCCTAACATCAGAATCCTTCCCGTCCTGTCATTAAGTCTCTTTCATAAATTGTTCATGTAGCATATGGAAGCCTTACTGATCTCCTTCTTCCTCTATGTACTTTGGAAGATCATTATTGAACATGAATGAATATAAATTAATATAAAATTTTGTCTAATTCCCATTTTAAATGTACTCACAACCTGTTTATACCCATTTGATTTCAATCTTTTATTTTTTAGTATAAATAATCATTATTTTCTTGATACTTACAGACCTTGTCATAGCCTCTTTCATCTCCACTTTCTTAAGTTAAGCAAGGCAAGCTTTTTTAGTGTCCTTTCAGAAGCCAGGAAGTCCTTCTACTCATACAAGAAGACTTCACCTCTATCTGTGTCAGTTTAAATTCATGGTCACTCAACATAGTTGACTAGAACTGCACACAATACTCTAAATGAGCTCTCATCAGTGCTCTGCACAAATTCTTCTGCTGCATCTCCTAAAAATCATTTGTCTACTGTGCACTCGAATCACATGCTCTTTTCACATGTGCATGTCATGCTAGGGACTCATACTTACTGTCTCCCTGGCTTAGAGCAAACATCCATGTTCTTAGCACTAAGTATATGACTTCATCATTAAACTTTGGTTGACTTCTATCACTCCAATACACAAAGTCTTCTCATTCTTCCTGTGTAATGACCTGATTCTCCCCAGTATTAGGAGAACCATTCAGCTTAGTACATCTTCACATAACATCGGTATAGGCCCGGCTTTCGAACCAGGCTCCTGACCCAAGTAATGAGCAGGGTCAGTCCCATGACCTATGCCTGCAGAATACTGCTAGTAATCCCAGTAAAACTCAGGGATTCCCCTTTCACTTCTAAACCGATTTTGCTTTAGCCAGCTCCTTGTCTACCTTGCAGCCTTCTGACAGGTCACATTCTCTCCCAATTCCATCACTTAAAATTCAAAAAAAGACATTATATGAAATACTCTGCTTAAAATCTAGATAGATCAAGTTAATTACTTTTGCCTAAAATGCCAGTTAAACTTTGTAAAACAGATACTAAGTCATTCACATGTAATCCATCTTTAATGAAACCTACCTTTAATGTAGCTACGTACACCTAATATTTTCTCTTTCAAATTGTTTTTTCAAATCTATTCTTAGAGTTGCATAATATTGTGCTCAGGCAAATAAGCCTGTAGCTTGCCTAGTAATTTTCTACTTTCTAGAAAACAGGCAATATGTTTGTTAATTGCCACGAGAGGTATCTGTAGTGGTAGTTGCTATTATCTATGCAATAGATAATATTGATATATTGCATTGAAAGTTTAATTGAAAACCAGTGGTTTGGGACTTAGAGCAATGCAGCAACCCTTTCAGTGCTTTAGTAGTGAAATTATAGGGAAATGCTGATTTCACCAGAGAATGCAGTTTAAATCTTGCTTGTGGCACAGATACTGTATTTTCTGTTACTTTACTATCATTTTTATTTGTCCCCCACGACTTCCTACAGAGAAGCTTGCTTATTGCAGACTCAACTGATTTTTTATTACATAGTTGGACATCACCCAAAACACATCAGTGGTGCCCCTCCCCTGCATTTAGCATGTAGTTCACTCCTCTTCTTCCTTCCTTCATCTCTTTTCATTAAGCCCTCTGCCTTAGCTTTTTTTGCTAGAACTATCTCAGTGAGGTTTATGGCCATATGCCATTTCTTCCTTCAATTTTTGTGCATAGGAAGTCTGCAGCAGTGCAGAATTTTAATATCCTGTCAGACCAGGACAACCCTAGTTTTTTATAATATCAGCTATGAAGAGCTGAATAGTCAAAGGTTAATTGACAGAAATACAGTTCAGCTTATTAAAGGAAGAAAATTACTTCAGATTTTAAACATCCGTGAAAATCTGAGCCAGAAGGAGACATTCATGGGACTAATAGTGAAGCCTGAATACACAAAAATTCAGGAACCCTGCATAGGAAAGACAAAAAAAAAAATACATTTGCCTTTTTAATTCAGTCAAAGATTAGTGAAAACATAACTGTATCATTTTCTTACCAGCATAGACTTGTTTTTCATTATAATCTTGGAGGTCATAAAATGAATGAATGCTCATACACTGTAATTTGTCTTTCACAGTGGTACAGTGTATCCCAAACAAATGTTAGGTCTCTGATAACATGCAAAACGAGGATTTTGCTGGTATCTTTTCCTATGAAGGCTGGATAGACCACATACACTTTCAAAAAAAGGAAGTGCACAGTGACGGACAAAGAACATTTTTTACTCTCTCTAGTACAGTACATACTCTTTAGCAGTCTTGTGGAGACAGAGAGCGTGAAACTATGGTAAGTACAGAGCTCTATTCATTTACTTTTTATTACATGGATGCATAAGATTCAGTACTAAAACTGCAGTGGATGTGACTGTAAAACTTTAAATGTATTTCTAATAGCTTTCAATTCAGTTCCTTGCAACTGACTTCCTGCTTTTGAGGGCACGAAAAAACTTTTTAGTTTTTTTAGCTCCTTCATCATGTGAACTGGTTTGCGCCTTACTGATTCTGGCATTCAAAATTAAGGAAGAGAAAACAGCTTCTTTCAAGGCTAAGCTGACAAATTAGTTTGTGTATCTAGAGGAATTCTGCAGTCAAGCGTCAATGCGACACCAAGCAAGAAATGGGAGTAGGTCAAGCATTTTAATTAGATTTTCAGAAAGGAATTGCAGTATCTTATTTTGATTCAGAAGTACTTTGTAACTAAAAAAAAAAAGGGGGGGGGGGAACCACTCAAGATTTATGCACTTATATGTAAATCTTCAGTATAGTTGGGGCTTATTTACTAAACTGTAGAATTTGTTTCCTTAAAAAAGACAGTTTCTTTAAAATTCCAAACTCTATATATGCATCTGGTTTGATAAGTATTTTATTAATAAACCAAATCAATAATTTCAAAAAAAGTTACTTTACAGACAAATGTTTAGAAGCATGAAATCTGAATAGCTTTTCAGGCCATCTTTGCTCTGCAAAATAGTTTAGAACTCCTGGAGTAGCTTACATACTTTCATCATGGTATATATGCCCAAATAAAGCTATCTTTCCCTGAAGGTAGTATTACTAAAGAAGTATTCTTTATTTGAAGCTGTCAATCTTATATCAACAGAATAAAGGTATCTCATGAAACTTATAGAGGGACCTAAGCTATAGAATTCAGTATGCTTATGGGGAAAAAGGTCTGACTTTGCCCATTGCAAGTAGCACTTGAAAAATGGCAATGTGAAATACAGTTGAATGCAGAATATAGTTCACATTTAACAATGTTTCACAAAGTTCAGAGGGGTTTGGTTGAGTTTGCCTCTGTTTTAAACAATGATCAAATTCTTCTTAAATCTGAAGCAATAGCCTCAAAGTGTTTACGTAAGTAATATTTTTTTATATTTAAAATATAAAACAGGTATTTCTTTCTCTATTTATTTCTATTGTAATGAATCCCACTCTGTAGAATCAAGTACTAAAGGGCAAAATACTATGTTTGTTTATGCCAATAATTCAGCTCAAGTCATTTGATTTACTCCGGATTTACATATGGATAAATGGGATCTGAATAGGGCCAACAGTTCTACCAAGCTAGCAGCTTGCTGTGCTGTTGCCTGCTGATTTCTGTTTGCTGTAGAGATGCTTTAACTTGAGCTAGTTATTCAAGACCCCAAATATACATAGAGCCTTTGTATTTGCAAAACCCTACATTAAAATTTGCAAGACAAACACACAGTTACTCTTCTGGCATGATTCAAATGTCTAGCTGCTTTCACAAAAGGGTTTGTTTGGAAACAGTATGTAAATATGCAAATATGTTGAACACAGGACTTCGGCTGTTGCCAAATGCAGTTTGAAAATAAACAACAATTAACAGTTTCACTTTTTTGTTTAAAACTTTTCAAAGCTCCAGGTTGTTTTCTCTGAATCCAAATATGAATGACAATTCAAAGTAATGCAAACCATGAATTCATATGCTTACTATATTTCTTTGACAATGTTATATAGCACTATGGGGAAAAAAGTGCTTTCATCTTTGCATCACAGGCAACCCAGAAGCCTCACCAAGGAAGCAGGTCACATTCTTTGGTCTTTGCTTTGATGCTGTATGGGGCAAAATTAATATTATAGCAATATGAGAAGACAGGAAAAAAAATTAGGAGGAGAGCAAACCAAGTAACTGAAGAAGGTGGTGGGAGGTTTAATGTAGGAAAGTTTGTTTTCTGGCAGTTTTACTGTAGACAGAGGTTGGAGTGGTTGGGAAGACAAACTTTTTCCTACAAAAAAAGCCAATAAACCTTTTGAACATAAGATTGGACATAATCTGGCTGAGGCTGGCTCCAGTTTTAGTGCATACAGGAAGAGTTGAAAGTGCCAGAGCTAGGTCTGTAGAATCCAGAGATGCAAAGGGGGGACTAAAACAGAGAATTCACTATTTCATTTCTGACCATCATAATAGAGCCAAGTTTAAAACAAAACACTTAGACATAATTCCAGATGAAAAAACTACTAGATCTACAATAATAGCTGCTGGCAGGTGTAGCTTCATGTGAGATTGAAGCTGATGAACACGAAGGAAAATGGTTGCATTTTCCTTTGACTTCAAGCCAAGCCAAGCTGTGTTGATTTCTCACCTAGAGAAACAGACCTTAACATGCCTGTCTTCTTGCAGTGATACTGGTGATTCTCAGGTATACTATAAGAAGTAAAAGAACTTTTGAGACAAGAATTCAGATAAATCTTCTGAGGCAGATACGCATTTGGTTGATCTATTTGGATCTACTATTTGTTTAAAAAAAAAAAAGGGGGGGGGGGGAGAAGAAAGGAAAGGAGAAGAAAAGGACTTAAAATACAGAAAAGCAGAGAGGACTGCTGGGATCTATTTAGTCATAACATCCTGTCCTGGTTTCAGCTGGGATAGAGTTAATTTTCTTTCTAGTAGCTAGTATAGTGTTATGTTTTGGATTTAGTATGAGAATAATGTTGATAACACACTGACTTTTCAGTTGTTGCTAAGTAGTGTTTGTACTAAGTCAAGGATTTTTCAGCTTCTTATGCCCAGCCAGCAAGAAGGCTGGAGGGGCACTAGAAGTTAGGAGGGGACACAGCCAGGACAGCTGACCCAAACTGGCCAAAGGGATATTCCATACCATGTGACGTCATGTCCAGTATATAAACTGGAGGGAGTTCACCAGGGGGAACAGATTGTTGCTCAGGAACTAACTGGGCATCAGTTGGCAAGTGGTAAGCAATTGCATTGTGCATCACTTGTTTTGTGCATTCCAATTCTTTTATTATTGTTGTTGTATTTTTATTATTGTTACCATTATTCTTTTCTTCATTTCTGTCCTATTAAACTATTATTATCTCCACCCACAAGTTTTACTTTTTTCTCCCAATTCTCTCCCTCACCCCACCTGGGGGGGGGGGAGGGGATGGGGGGTGGGGGGTGAGCAAGTGGCTGCATAGTGCTTACTTGCTGGCTGGGGTTGAATCATGTCACATCCAGATGGAGCTATAACAGCAGTTAAAAAGTGAGGTACAGCACATTTTCCAGGTGTCTCAGTTCGGAAGGCATTCACGTTGCCTCATCAGTGTTACTATCTTTGCATCTGAGTTGTGACAAACTCTGTCACTCACCTCATATGACTATAAACAAGAAGTCTCCACGCAGGCACTTCCTGGAGAACAGCTACTATAACTTGCCATGAAATAACTCAGTCAGGGTTCAGGGCTGTAGTTCTGTAGCATTCATCTTGGAAAGGGTTTTGTCTTCTTCCAGGATAGCGTAAATACATTAATCCTTTGGGACCAAATTTTTCTCACACAAAAAATACAGCTACTTAGTGAGGGGGTCTACTTTAATGGGTAGTGAGAAAAAGCTTCTTCCTATTCACAAGTAGTTACATTGTACATTATGTAGCAATTCTGGGAACTGACACTGAAGCCCATACTCCTAACTGCTAGAAGGGACTCACAGCCCTCTCCATCTGTACTTTAACTGAAGAAGTGCTTCCTTGGGCTATTCTTTTGAAAGAGGGGACCTAAGCATGCACAGCCAAAAGTGGAATAAGGCACTTATCCTTAGACAGGATTCAGGTATATGAAGTGACAGAGAGGAATGAGAAATGTATTAACGGTTAATCTCAGAGCTAGGATGTTCGTTTCTTGATATGCTTGCTAAGATTGTCTGCTGTGATATTTTTGTGTAGTATGTAACTATTAGCATTTTGAATGTTTCCCTTGTCAACCAAGTCTGTTATTCTATCCTGAAAGGTGCCTCCTTCAGCACCTATGTCCATCATTTAGGTACCTAGGCTTACCATTTGGGAAGAAATTTCAAAGTTGATATTCATCTGCCACCTAATTCTGCATGCCTTAAGGGAATGTCCATACTGCACAATGCAAAGCTATTCAGAGGTACCCAAGGAGTTATACCAGATCAAAATCTCCATAAACTGGAAATACAACACTAACCAGGAGTTGGGCCAACAGATTCATGAAACATGAGGAATGGAGAAATTCCTCTAAAGAGGAGAGGTTTCTACATCTAGCACAGTGTGGACAAGCATATCAGCCTTCAGTGAGAACATGCTTTTTCTTAAAAACTTTCCCAGTACTAACTCACTTGCCCAAGTTAGGTGGCCCAGCTGAGATGCTGGTTTCTAAGAATCATTCTTTGCCTTTCTGCTTGTATTGTAGGCAAGGCCTAGAGTGAAAAAAATTCCATTATAAGATAGGGAGCAAAGGGTTTGGATACCTCCATGAGGAGCAGCATAAAGATTTGTATGTTTAAGAATGCAGTGTCTAGTGCAGCCCATGTTCTGCAATGAACCTAATTAGATTTTAAAATCATAGCATTTCATCGGTATGCCATTCCCCATTTAAGAGGGCTTCTGCCTCATTCCATCAGGTTCACAAATAAGGCAATCTTCTCTGTCTCATCAGATTTAGCAGGCCCATTTGCAAAGGATTGCTGCATTACCTTCATACCAATGGTTCAATGGTTCAGTGACCAAAGCAGACATGTTGGAAAGATGTATCTCTGGTCCAGTCATAAAAAAACCTAAGCAGTGTTTGCAGCAGTGCATTGAAACTAAGTCTGCCCACTTCTAAGTAAGTGTTGTAATTACTAAGCTAGAGAGATGCTTAACCTTTCTCTGAACTGAAGAATCCTCACATCTTTCACGCAAAGCAGATCACCATCAAAACACAAATAGGAAGTTCTACCATCAACCATAAATCAGCTTTGGTCTGGTGCTTAGGGAACTCTCAGGAGAGCTGTGGGTTTCACACACCTTGGGCCGTGTTTTCTGAAAACTATATACAAATAAATGAAAGTAAAAGGCAGATGACAATTTTTTAAAAGGGACTCCATTTCTCCATGCACAGGGATGCCTCTAATTCTCCTCTGGCATGGGCAAAAGCAGGCATATGAGGGATATAAGGCCATCACAATACATTTTAAGATCATTATTTCACCAGACAAAAAAAAAAAAAAAAAAAAAAAAAAAGTCCTTGTCTTTCAGTGTAATATTTTACAGCCAACTTTTGTGTCTCAATGCAGTCCTACTGATTCTGCACAGGAATATATGATAGTTGATTACATGACAAGCTGAAAGTCTAACCACACTCAGAGGGACCAGTCTTACAGGAAACCCTGTGTGAAGAGACCTCTACCTTCCTGCAAAGATCGCTGAGGTCACTGGACCTCAGATAGCCACAGAAGACCAGCAGGTCCAGGTGTCTTGCATAACTGGGAACACAGCACATTTTGAAATGAATTTGTGCAAAACACTACTCGCAGGGCTAAGAATAACAAAATGTTCAGAATACTCTTGTCTTTGTGAGCCAGACACAATTTTCTGTTTGTCAGGACCAAGTGGGAGCATAAGAAGTGGAGAAACACTGAGGGAGAGAAAATTTTTCCTGATATTTAGGCTACTTTCAAAAACATTGTAAATGGGCACCTGTCCCAGTGAAATTAAAAAAAAAAAAAAAAGCTTTTCTGCTCACTGTATAAGACACCGAGGAAAATATTGTAATGGTAAAACTACTCAAGCAGTGCAACAGTAGTGGATTGTCTACAGTACTAAATGACAGTTATGCTCTGTGCACACATAATGCCCAGTGATGTTTCTGTATTGGCACAGAGGACAAAACTGCACTCAGAACATTCCAAACTCTGGCATCCTAGTTATACTACAGTGTCTTGCTGCCAACTTGAGAACCCCATGATATTATTGCAAGGCATTAACAAGAGCCCCAGGACATTACTAAGGAAAACCATTGGCAAACCAGGACTTGCTACATCCAGCCATGTCTGAGCTCAGCCCATTGACACTGAAATCAAGAAACATCTTGGTCTATTTAAGAGGAGTGGAATGAACTCCAACCTTCCCCACCACTGTACTTTGCAACTTGGACAAAACACATTCTTGCAGAGACCTCTTAATTTCAGAACAACAATACCTTTGCTGAACCTTCATACAACCTTCATCCCTTGGGGCTTTTCCTATTCCAGGGCGGGGGGGTGGGGGGTGGGGGAGAGTAAAGGCTAAGATAGGAAAATTTGTTAGGTGTATATAAATTAGACAAAGATAAATCACATTCATAAATAAATTTAAATGTGAAGCTGATATAGAACATGCTTGTTTATTTCACTCTAAGATACAAAAGTACCCCAATCTTTTTTTTGCCACCTGAACTATAACATGAAAAATGTTGGATTTTATGTGTCAGCTTCTCCTACTCTGACAAAGAGGATTTGCACAAGTTAATGCAGGGCTCCCAGTTTCCTTTCTCCAGTGCTGCCAAGCTATCTGCTTTTTTAAAAGCACCAAAGGTGTTAGAAGGAATTGGGAGGGGGAAAAAAACAAAACACTTTGCTTTCAAGAAAAAGCTTCCACACCTTGGTTCCTTTCCTTGAAATTCTGTTTGGTGACCATTTGTTAAAGCTACTGCTGCTCTCTACAGTCACACTCTAAGGCAGGATTTAGCAACATTTGCCCTAATATACTTTTTCTTCTGATAAGAGACTCTCATTTGAATATTTATATTGACATGACACCTTTTTGTAGTCAATTATTCCAGACCTGTCTCACATAAGTGTATTGTGAATGTCTCCTAATAGCTTAACACAGATAACACAAGGATATCTACAGGTGCACTTTTTTTTTTTTTTTTTTTTTTGGTAAGTTGTAAGTGCAAAGTTTTAATACTTATCAGTAAGTCATCCATGCTTGAATCAACAGTCTGGGATTAAGAACCTGATGGGATTTGTGGGATCATTTCAATAAAAAGTAATATTTTTTAGCTATTTTTTATTACAAAGAGAACATTCATACAGTTTTGTATTCTCATTAAGAGAATCAATCAAACTAAAAAAAAATAAAATATGTAATTGTCCATCAGAGTTCAGGACTCTTAACATGAAAAATCTGAAATGAACAGAAACAGCAGCTGCCTTCAGTAGCATCCCTCAATGCAAAAGTTGGAGTATATAGAAAATTAAGAATAGAAAAAATACATAGAAATGTACAAAAAGAAAGCTTCACCCATGTTCTTGCACTGAAGTTGTGAAGAATGGCCCCTAATTTGTAATGTCATCACTGAAAGGTGTGGAAAATTCATGAGAACAATTTATTACATGTTTGAGATTGGATCACGTAAGGAATTTGCCAAATCCAATCCATAAATATTGGCAAATTTTTTTTTTAACCATTTTGGGGGGCTTACATTTTCACAGAATGAAATGGGGATCAGAGGATCTTGTGCAACTTGGATTTACAGCTATGGCTGGGTGTTCCTTTCACTTCTGCTGACACATCTCTAACAGCTTGTCTTCCCCTTAGTCACTTGTGTAACAAAGTTTTGGAGAAGTGTCACAACCTCTACAATACCATGACCCTTCTCTAAACCTCTGAGGGCATCTGCATTTTGATTCTGAAGATAAGATACAGGGAGATTGGTTTTCTTATTCTCCCTAGAGAAGGAAAAATGTTTGGAAATCATGTCTCCAGGCTCACACTCATTTGTCTTGTACAAAGCCTCTCAAAACAACAGTTTAGTCACAACCGTTGATCTGCTCCATCCTTTAGTAATTTTTTAAACTATTTTCCAATCCTTTTGACAATCTTTATTATCCCTTAAAGTGTTTACAGCCCCTGCAGTTTATCCTGCAATGGTCCAGTCCCTACGACTGGTCCCACCTTATCATTTTTTGGACCTCAGACTCTAATTCATTCATTATTCCACAACTAGGTTTCCATTGATCTGAATGTTTTCCTTACATGACATGAGTTTTCCACCAAATCTCTTTTCCTCAGCCTCCAAGAGCAGCTGCTAGGGCTCAGATTTATGCAGTAGCCCACAAGAATGAACAGTCAATATATGGACCTCCTTTAGCCAACCACTGGTGCCTTTCTGCTTCCTGCTGCTCTCCTCCCCACCACAGTCTGTAGCTGTCCTATCCTCCACGATAGAAGTATCCTGTGCAACTGATGATCTACCCAATGACCCATCCTCTAATGGATGTCTAGCAGACTGGCCTTACCTTTCAATCTAGCCAGTGCTCAGCAATAAATCTGGCAGTGTCGTCCTGCACAACAACAAAATGGAAAATTTTATTTTCCCTGTACACTTTAGCCCTTGGAGCAGAAAGGCTGGTACATGCTGCCTCCTTATCTTTATGGCCTGTAGCCTCTGTGAGGAGACAGGAAAACTGAAAGACACCCAGATGAATTTCCCCCTCTCATTCCCACATACTCTGTAGACAGCAGATTCAAGTGTCTGCAAATAACAGACTTGATAAGCAACTAAATTTGCCTGACTAAAGTTAAGAAAGCAGCCATAACAACTGTGCTTCTAAGGCAGCAGGCAGGCACTGAGCAGACATAACAGCAACAACCCAAATCATTGTGCTCACAGTAGGTAATCAGGGAACTAGGACGCATGATAGACAAGAAGCTGAGAGAACTGGGCCTGTTCAGCCTGGAGATAAGAATGCAAAGCAGAAATTTTTGCTGTTTTCAAATATCTAATGGGAGGGTGTCAGACTCATCTCAGAGATGCACAGGGATAGAATGAGAGGCAAGGGCAACAAGAAGCATTTGGAAGCAAGATGCAAAAAAGGAAAATGCCAATTAATTTCTCCCCCCACCCCCTTTTTTTTTTTCTTTTTCATTTAAGTGAGGAAAACCAAATGCTGGGACAGCCTAGAGGGGTTGCAGATTCTTCATCCTTGCATTTAGCCAAAACCCAACTGAAGAATGCTCTGATCAATCTGGTGACTTTGTCCCTGCTCTGAGCAAACAGTTGGACCGGATGACTCCCAGAGTTCCCTCCTCCCTACCTAAATTAATGAGGTGAGGCTATGATTTGTGACGGGAGTGGCTCCTCCGTTAGAGGTCACTGTTGTGCAAGCACCCGGGAACGACACCACAGGAAAAATACGAACACAGTAATTTTACAGGGAAAGTGCTGCATGAATTAGGGTTCCCTTCTGCTCAATAGCTGAAAGGTGAGATCCATCTGGCTGCCGGGACGGTGTATGATGGAAGAGGGGACACATGGCCCATTCATCTCTCGTTTCCCAAGTAGCACATTCCAAGTATGGGATAAAAAGGGAAAAGTGAGGTTAGCAGAAGAGAGGGTCATCTTGGAAAAAGACAGAAGAGTAGGGCAGGAAGGAGGAAGTATTCTTTTTGAAAGAAGAAACTCTGAGTGTACCAGCAAGACTTCAGAATATGGGGTTTGTGTACACTCTCTGCATAAGCTGACTTTACCAGAAGGACTCTCAGCAGATGGAAAACTGGTCCTGGTTTTCTGCTGTCACTATCAGAGGCACAGATTAATGCATTCTTATTTTACGTAACTTTCACTTTGTTTTGTTTATGGGTTTATATCACAGGTTAACCAGTCACTTTAAAGCCAGCAGGTTTAGTGACCAACCTGCTATCACCTGCTAAGGATCAGCGATCAGAATTCATTGATAGTCAAAGTAAACTTTTTTAAAAGTCCAAAGGATCAGACTATGGAAAGGATGTCAGGCAGTATGCAAATCCTAGGCAGAAGTGCTTAGGAAAATTTTCATTGAAAAATTCTTTTTAAAGATGTTTCGATTAAACTGGGTTTTCATTTTTAAACTTTATCGACTTCCATTAAAACTGCCATGGGAACATTTCTGAAGTTATTTTGTGTTTTGAAAGCTTTATGCTGTGGGAGCATGCTCTTTGTTGTTATTTAGGCCACATCATTGTCTTTGATACCGATGTCAGCAATTGTACTAAATTAAGAAATCAATATAAAGGCCTGCATTTATTTTTAATTAAACTTTAATATTCTGGATTGAACATTTTCCCAGATGTCTGATTTCATGTCTGACAATCCTTGAAAATGTGCTGCTGACACGAGGAAATTCATGCTAGAGAATGTGAGATTGTTTACATGAGAGCAGTTCTGAGGTTTGAGCAGTTCTGTGACTGGTCAGATAGTCCAGGAAGAAAAGTATACAAAATAACATAAGGTTTATATGGGACACCTAGCAGTAACGCACTGGGTGGGAAATAGGAACAATAAGGATTGTGCTTATGTGTAGCACACAAACTTCACTATGTTTGTATTTTGCTTGTTCCTGTCTAACCAACCAAGCTGCCCTGAAGCTACATTCAAAGGATGTGTTCCTATCTTCCTTCTCCTCCACTGCAACAGTAGTTTAGGGACTTCTCACCTAAGCAGTTACTCTAATCCTATGTTTCTTTATATTGCTGGTATGAATGCTGTGTCCTGTAACCTCAGCCAGTGAAATGATCTGGATTGAAAAGCACCTCTCCACCCATGCCCCAGTCCCTTTCCTTTTCTCTCATTTTCTTTCCTTTCCTTGATTATTTTTAATCTGTATTTTTTTCAGTGACATGTGACACAGAACAATCTTCAACTTCCATAGCAGAAAACCTGAGGGGACATGAGTGAGGCACCTTTACAAACCACAGTGAAAAATAGTAGAGGTCGTCATGCAGGCTTCTAGCCTTCTGCGGAAAGAGTTTAAAAGTGCGATTGTTAGGTATCCCATGCCCCACATCAACACTAAGAATGTATTACTTCCTCAGAAGGTACATCTGAACAGTATGGTGACTGAACACCATGACAGCATAGGCTTATTTTTTTTGTTGTGAATTTTCCACTGATGTGGTTAAACTGTTGACTTACAGGAGGAGTTGCAGAAACGGTGCATAGGATGTGTGGCAAACAGATGAACGATGATTTATAAATAAGTAGAATGAGTCTGCAGCAAGAAAGGATGCATGCCAGGCCTATACAGGGGATTCCTGAAGTCTGTTTGCACAGTGGCAGTAGCTGGACACAAAATGTGTTCTTGTCTTCCTTTTCCCACACTTCTGTCATATATCTTCCCTTCCACAACCCAGACCATTATTCTACATCCTTATCCTCCTACCTGATACTACACACAAACTGGGATCCCAGTTTGTTCCCTACCTCCTTACAACACAGCTTTAGGTCTACAAAAAAAGAACCCTAACTGCGTCCTGTCACAGAGACCTGTTTCACTCTGCTTTGGCCACTGCTCAGAGACTACAGTGACTGAACTCATGGAACAGACTGTGGAACAGGGAGCTGGTAGTCCAGCTGCAGAGTCCAGCAAGCTATAGCTGAATGGCTGATGGGTAATAACTGCCTGTGTGAAAGCTCTCTTCAGCCATGTGCTAAGAACAACATTTGCTTGCATGGAGACACTTTATCCTGCAGTTCAGGTAGAGAGGAGGTAGTGTTTCAACAAAACCAAACTGCAAGCAAAGCTGAGAGTCACTGCTATCACAGAATCACAGAACAGTCCAGGTTGGAAGGAGCTTGAAAGATCATCTGGTCCAACTCTTAGTGCTACATCTAACATCTCTGAGCAACACTGAGCAACCTGCAAGGTGTCCCTGCCCATGGCAGGAGGGTTGGAACTAGATGATATTTAAGGTCCCTTCCAACCCAAACCATTCTATTATTCTATGATGTCATTTTGTAGTAGTTTACAAATTGCTAATAGTACACGTCACTTTCCATCAACTGCTCTGTATGGGTTTGCACTGCTTATAAACCCTGAGAAGCTGCCTGATGGAAAAGGACCTGGGGGTGCTGGTCGACAGCCGGCTGAATATGAGCCAGCAGTTTGTGCCCAGGTGGCCGAGAAGGCCAACGGCATCCTGGCCTGTATCAGAAATAGTGTGGCCAGCGGGAGCAGGGAGGTGGTTGTTCCCCTGTACTCGGCACTGGTGAGGCCGCACCTCGAGTCCTGTGTTCAGTTTTGGGCCCCTCACTACGGGAAAGACATGGAGGTGCTGGAGCGTGTCCAGAGAAGGGCAATGAAGCTGGTGAAGGGTCTAGAGAACAACACTTATGAGGAGCAGCTGAGGGAACTGGGGCTATTTAGCCTGGAGAAAAGGAGGCTGAGGGGAGAGCTTATCACTCTCTACAACTACCTGAAAGGAGGTTGTAGCAAGGTGGGTACTGGCCTCTTCTATCAAGTAACTAGTAATAGGCTGAGAGGGAATGGCCTCAAGTTGTGCCAATGGAGATTTAGGTTGGATATTAGAAAAAATTTCTTTATTGAAAGGATTGTCAGGCATTGGACCAGGCTGCCCAGGGAAGTGGTGGAGTCACAATCCATGGAGGTATTCAAAAAGCACATAGACAAGGCATTTGAGGGCATGGTTTAGTGGGCATGGTTGATATTTGGACTCAATGACCTTAAAGGTCTTTCCCAACCTAAACGATTCTATGATTCTATGAATAGAGAATCTATAGAGAGGTCATTAAATGCTACTAAAGGACAAAATCCATGAAAGTGCTTAGCACCTTTACTTTTCTGGCCTTTGCAAATCAGCTGGATCTGCTAGAGTCAGCAGTACTTTTCAAGAAATTTCCCAATGCAAAGGACAAGAAACTGAAAATCCTTCATAAGAGATAGACAAAAATATCTGATGCTGGATTAACTGTAATTGAAATTGTGAAGCCTTGCTAAAATTAATTCCTGTTGTGTGCATTTCTCATCTGTTGAAGTTTGCCGTTAAAAGATTCAGGATGTAATAGAGATTTTTTGTAAATATTCACAGGTGCCAAGTACTACATTAGTTACAAAACAACAACAACAACAAAAAGACATTACAGAATGATATCAGAGATCAGTGTTACATTGTGTCTTACTAAGGTGAACATGGTGTTTGGTGAGCTCTACAGGGTAGCACCTTGTTGGACACTTCTTGTGTTATTCCTGGCACAAAAGCAGAAGAAGAGGAGCTTGAGCCTGGAAAGAAGAGTTTTCCTTCCTTATCCAGCTCTTCTGTGAGTCAACAGGACTTGCACGAGAAAGTAATCATCTATTTGCTGAAACCTGTTGATGATACACAGGCAAAAAAATACACTCTTTACCTGTGTAACTGTCTGAGAAAACTGACTTGACAAAATAAGCCAAGAAGGTTTTGTTGCAACATAAATAAAATTTCTACCACATAAATAAGGCTAAACTGTAAAGCACTAATTTATTTATTTTTTAACTTGGCCTTTCCCCTTTCATGTTTTAGAATATAAAAATACTTGTAATACAGCATATATGGTAACTAAAAAGTTAAAATTTGAGACCACAAGAAAGGACTCTAGAATTATTAGCTGCAGTTATACTAAATAATACTAATCATCCCAGAAGAACCATGAAAGGGTGCAGAGGCCAAATGGTAAAAGATTCATGGCAACTGAGAATTTAACTTGAGCCTTCACTTTCTCTGTTTCAGATGTTTTCAAATTTGGCCCTACTTGTGACAGATACTTTCTTAAGAGTACATAAAGTACAGAAAGATGTCAATTGCATGTCATTAAAACTCTTTTTTTGCTTAACATTATCAGGGATTTCTTGACTTACCAAAATTGACCATGAGAAACCATTTTTGAAATTTTTTTCTTTTTTTTTTTTTTTTAAGCAAACATCTTTTTAAAGCAAAAGCAGCCTGACAACCTCTGGTATGATTTGAGCAATAGTTGCCAAACATAAGTCTGATCTTCCACTTTTTAAAAGGAAAACACTGAGGAGCTGTTGGTAAGAAATCACATGACATTAACAGAGCCTAAATTGCTCTCATTGAAACCTTTTCTTCAGAGGTTTAAGGAGGAGATTTTGAAGGGTGAAGTCCCTTTGCTACCCACTTCCCAGAGAAAGCTCATGATAACTGAGCTAGGTGAGAGCTGAAAAGGCTCAGACATGAGCTGTGAGACCTCTGTGCCCCCATAAGCTAGTGCAGAAGGGCAAAGAGTGAGAGCATGGCCTTGCCTGGAGCTGGGATGCTTTTTAGGAAACATGGGTTGCTGTCTTGCTTCTCTGCACTAAAAGTAGATGAGATTTGAAGAGCTGATGGGTGTTTAACACACGAGGGGACAGGAGACGAAGTTGTTAAGTTTGAGTGCGAAATCATGGAGTGTCCAGAGTTCCCTCTCTCCCTCCCACAGGGTTTGCACAATTCCTGGAGAAGTATTTGCACATTATTGCACATTTGTTTGCCTCCCAGGCAGTGGCACGGAAGGACATGTTGAGGAGAAAGGGAAGTCAGGGGTGTTTTGCTGAAGCTGTCTGTTCCTCTTGCTTTTCCACTTCCTCTTCTTCCTGGTATCAGCGGCTGGGGGGCATGCCGAGGGGGAAGCCAGGCCAGTGGATAATCCCCTGCCCAACCATTTACACGAGGGTATACAGGGAGGAAACTGAAGTGACTTCTTCCTTGGGAAAGTTGTTTCCTCCCTCTCTTCCCACACAATCTCCCCTTCCCCCAATGCAGGGTCTCTCTCTTCTCCCTCTCCCTGGGTGCCACAACGCTGCGGACAGCAGCTGCCAAGATGGCCGCCCCCACGCTCTCAGGCTGAGCCCCAGCAGGGAGGCACAGAGCTAGTCATGGCCCCACGAGCTGATGGCGGGGGAAGGCACAGCACAGGCATGGCCAACACTGAGGGGCAAGAGGGAGGGGGGCTGAGGAAGCACAGCATTATGAGGGCAGGCAAAAGGCTGCCCACCCTCCACAGCTGCCAGTGCTCCTTTCCCCACACAAACTGCTTATGCCCAGCTCCCATTAGCCCTGCCGCACTCTTCCATCTTCTCTCTCACCCGAGTCTCTACTGATTTTCCCTCATACACAGCTTCTAGCAACTTCCCAGGCACCCTGCTTGCTTGCTTGCTTGCTTGCTTGCTTGCTTGCCTGCCTGCCTGCCTGCCTGCCCGCCTTACCAAGATGACCACCATGTCCCCTCCACGTCCCCCTTGCCTCAGGCCAGGAGTTGGTTGCTACAAACTCGGCCATCATAGCTATACACACATCACCTGCAACTTAGCTCATTAAATCATTTCATTGAGCTACCACTAGTAATCACCTTTGGCCCTCATTGAGGGCTAAGCTGTGGAATGTGAGGGGTGATGGTGCTGTGGCAATCTCTGCGAGTCCTTCCAGCTGATGCTTCATGGGTCTACGTTTGTATGCATGTGGGCTCTTGACCACCATGGTGAACTCTGCATTTTCAAGAGGGTTTTCTGGTGCCTGTGGAAGGTTTAGTGAAGGCCTGGTGTTACTGTATAGCCTGTCTGGAGTGGTTTTTGCTGTCACACTGCTTTCAATTCCCCCTGAACTCCTCCTGCTGAACCCAGGCAGGCAGAACACAGGAGCACCAACATTGGCAAGAACCACACAGCTTGCAGGGCAAAAAAAAAGCCTAATTCAAAAGCTGCTTAATCTGAGTCCCCTGCATGAGTGAGCTTTGCAGAAAAAGTGGCAGGGAAGAGCCTGTGACATGGCAGGGGGCACTGAGGGAGAGCCCAGGGGCAGAGCACAGAGGGGGGAGTGCAGGGCAGTGAAGATGAGCAATTTGGTGGAACATGACAGCTAATACCTGAATACAAGCTTTGTATTCAAAGAAGAATTGCTTAAAATCTGAGCCAACAGAGTGGTTCTAAGGTCAAATCACAAAAAAAAGAAAGACTTCTGGCTTTTTGCATGTGAGACTGTTTTACAGCAGGTGCTTTGCATCGGTTTTAGATGTCCACAGGAAGGACTGTGCTCTGGAAGGACTGATTTATTATCACAGGGCCTACACCCAAGCAGAAAACCAGCAGCTTAACATGCACCTGGCTGCACTGAAGTACACTGGGCTTTCCTTCATGACAGAAATACATCCTTTGCAAAGCATAGTCGGGGTAAGGAGACTGTCAGCATCATTTGACTTCTTTCTTGAATTTGCCAATTCCACCTTTCTCTAGCATAGAAAAATATAAACAGTGGAAACAGATTTCTGCACTCCTTGTTCAGATAAATACAAATATAGTAACAATAGCCAATGGTTGTAAGATTATAGGGATTGAATTATCACAATTTAAAAGAGCCACAGCACTGACTTGAGGAGCTTTCAGGGAATCCTGCGTGTCAGCTGTCCACAAATAGTATCTGGAAAGCCCAGTTGTTCCTATAAGCATGACAGTGCATGTGGACACCAGAGAATGCTGCTAATTTGCTCACGACAACATCAAACTTCTGTCAGAAATACTAAAACCACCTTCAAATGGCAACCCGATGGAAATGCCACAGCACATTTTTCAGGAAGTCTCACCCCATCTGCAGACACAAAGATAACATAGATTGACACTACAAGAAACATTCATTCCCATAGTGTGCTGTAGCAATTGCAGGCAGAAGGTCCTGCCAGTGTTCAGGAATATCAAGTTTTTACTGAAAATCAGGTACTTTCCGAAGTGATCCTGTAACAGGATTGCCACTGCAGCAGGGTGGCCCTTTTCCCCAGACCTCCTGACTCTGGGAGCGGCACAGCATTGCCAAGCAGGACTACTAACTCTTTGCCTTGCCCTCAGACTAAGCTCGCATACTTGAAATGTTATCCCCCAGGAGCAGCATGAAACCAGGTAGACTGTAACTCTCTCAGTACAACTATGTACAAAGAGATTATCAATAGAGAAACACGTCATTTCTGCTGCTGCTCCTAGTCTGCCACTAGGAGGCAAAAGCCCCATGAGAGTGAGGAGGAGGCAAGAAGAGAGGTTTCAGTGAAAAACTGTGCTAACATTGACTTTCTCTAGCTGAGCACTCTGCTTATTTGCATGTGTCATACACTACAGATATACAGAGCAACACTATTCTGACTTAGGAAAGAGATTGTCAAACTTGTTTTAGTGATATTAATGCACCTGTCCAAAGGTGATCTCCCACGTACCTTTCTTTCCTTATACATACATGGTTTAAGGATTACCTGCCCCAGCTAATCATTTCTGTCTTTTTCTTCTCCCACCCTCACTCACCACTAATTCTGTTATGCTGTCTCACCTGTTTTGGGATGATTTAATAGACTAATATCAGTGAAAGGAAGCAGGTTAAAAACACCATGGAAAGAAAAAAAAGATATTTTTGTTTCATGCCACTTCAGTTTACACCACCTCCAACAATGCTACAGACACAGCTGCAGGGGTAACCATATCCCAACTATGATATTCTTTGCGAGCATTGAATTGGGAAGCCAGAGGTGTTCAGATGGGAGTGCCCAAACTTTCAAACCATTTCAGAGCACAGGACAACATCAGTAAATGAAACATACCTTAAAAAGATGGCAGAGAAACTCACTGAGGCTCTTTTTCTCCCTTTTTTTCTTTCTTCTACTTCTGACAATTTTCATTCTCAAGCAGCTACTTTTCCTGGAGTTGCATGGAAACAGAAATTTGAATAAATGCTCTGATTAAAAAAAAAATACTTAAGGCTGCAGCCATAAAAGTTGCACAGGGGAACAGTAACACATCATTGCTATGCTGGGATTTAGCTGCTTTTTGTCTACACAGAGTCTAGAATGGCATGCTTATACAGGAGAAGACATTATCATTATTGATATTCTTGTATTGCTTGAATATAATCTTGTGATTTTGTTGCTGCTGCTGTTGTTTTTATGAAAAATAAAAAAGGCAAAATATCTATATGCTGCTTTTAGGCTTGCAGGTCCTGTTCCTTAAGATATTAATTCCTTCAGATTCTTTATTCACCTAATAATAGCTAATTCCCCCAAATCACTCACAAACATCCTTCACAGAAATAAGTGGAAAAAACCAGAGAAGGTCCAGGATGGTGTTGCACCTGGAAGTGTAAAATGAAGCATATGGTAGACATTGCAGATGGGCAACTTTCAGAGCAGTTTCACTCCATAAATGGTTATTTTCATTGTGTTTATTGCAATCTATATTCTCAGCAGCATTCTATCAGTTAGGTATGTATTTATTTCTGTGTATTGGATGAAAGAGAAGATGACAGGAACTGCCTAGTATTCAGAGGTGCAAAGATGAGCTCGCTCTTTGATCATTGCATGATTTGTCTAGCACTGATACTATGTGCAAACCCTTGCAGCATGTTTACCCATGCAAAATGACTATATTGCTACAGTTAGCACCTTAAAACAGTCATGAAGACTGCCAACTAGAAAGCAACAGTCACAAAGTCTAATCTGCCTTAATCTTAATAAATGCTTCATTATCAGTGATGATTGTTTATTTTCACAAATAAATGTGATTCTTAAAATAAAATACAGTGTTTATGAGAATTAATAGAATAAATAAATGCATTTCTCCCACTAAGAAAAAATAACATTGTGTTATGTAACAAAAATAAGAGTTATCACTGGCAAGTGGCAAAAAAAAAAAAGCATGTGGCAGTGTTTTTAACTCAAATAAGCTCCATCCAGCATTCTAATAAGCTTCTGAACTAGGTGAGATAGGAATTCTTGTAAAATTAAGCTGGAAATACCAAGCACTTCCAGTGATTTATTTTGACAGCCAAAAATATTTTAAAAAATACTAAGAAAGTTGTGTGGAGGAGAAGTGATAGACAATGAGGAAGAGACAAACAACATTATTCGAAGCTCAAAGACAATTTTTCTCCTGCGATCTCATCCTTGCGCAGAGCTGCAGCAACTTCACGGAGCTCTATTTAGTACAGGGTTCCACCTTCGTGGTTTGGGTTTACCTTCAGCACAAACATGAGTTTAGAATTTCTTGTGAAGCTTAATTTCTCAATATCATTTTTCCTATCAATAATGAATTCATAGGCAGAAGGGCAGAAGAAATGTATGATCATAGTTTTTTTAAAAAATACCTCCATACAGTGAAAGCTTTAAAAAAGTGGCCAGCAGAATCTCTTGAGATTCTACCGGCAAAGGTGGGAGCAAGAAAACACGTTAGCTGATACCTGATGAGTGGGAATGTATGCAGTGGTTCTCAATGGTAGCAGGGGACTAGACTTGATGGCTCAAGAGGTTGTACCACTCTTGTCTTTATGCTTGTCATTACCACACACATTTCATTAGCCACTATTCTGTAGCAACTCCAGCTTGTATGAACAAATACAGCTTCACAGGACTCTGCAATATGGGGTAAATGCAATACTTTTAGGTATCACATGGTGAATACTGCTGATGGCAGCAGCCAGTCTGAAGACATTTTAGTTCCCTTTCCCCCCACCATTTCTTGCCTAATATCCTGAGGAGAGCAGTTTTCTCTACTGATCATGATACTGAAACCCACAAGCAGCATTCTTATGCAAACCCTGTCTGAGAAGCAGAACTCAGCAAACAGACCAGGCTGTTAAGGTGAAAGACCTGTGGATTGTCTCATTGAGGGAGCCAGTTTTTCTGCCTGTATCAAAATATTGGAGAGCTTTGGGAATCCAGGTAAATTGTTGTACATGTTTGTCTTAGAAATAAACCTGCAAAGTTCCAGGAGAAACACGATCACTACAAGGTATTACATATAACCTCATATAACTGGAAATTTTAATTGTAGATTTTACTTACTATTAGTTGTGGAGCTGAAAAGATGACAAGCTGATGAAAAGGATTTTTCTCTCTCAAAGTTTTGTGTTTAGTTCCCTGAATTTTTACTAAAAGCAGTCCTAATTTAAGTGATTTTTGCATTTTGAATAATAACAGAAATGGTATCACTTACAGGCAATTATTTTCTAGTAATTCTTTTTGCATTATTTGTGGCTGGTTGGTTTATGGGTGGGATATTTTTTAATATAGCATACTCTGGATTGAGATATCAGTGTATGTATTTTGTTTGTAGCGGGTCATGGAAAATATTTTTCTTTCCAGTGGTGAGTCAGAATGGTACTCAATGTCTTAAAACTGCACAAATTTCCTTTAAATCTTGAAATTCTGAAAATAATGGTAGGAACTTTTCAGTGGCAGGAACTCAAGTTTTTCTTCCTTGAGACTTGGAGACATTACATTAGCTTTAGTGGAATAACCAGAGTCAAATCAAAGACATCCATATGGCAGTCACTGTATACACTGTATATAAATAGGTTTCTGAGTGAAGAGGGATCTGTCTGCTTCATTTCTGGGCAGACTTACTAGAAAATTTACATTATTCTGAAAGCTGTTGATTAGCATACGAGACAAATAGTTTAAAAACCCCAAATTATGAAGTGTCATGAAACTCTGTGCTTATATAAAGCCATGTTTAAAAAAATCATAATCCTATTTCAGGAAGGATAGAAGTTCTTGGTGGAAAATTGAAGCTGCCAGGCTTCTGTTGTTGAAGACTGAATTGCCAATGGTTGATAGTTTCTCTGATTTTGACATAGACAGGTACAAAAAAGAAGCAAGAAAGTAAACATGAAACTTCGTGTTGAACTTATCAGGACATAGGATGAAGAGATAACCATGCATGGAGAGATGCTTTAGCCTCATGCATAGGCTGTGACAGCAATAGTCTGGGACCAAGCTGGGATATCATCTGGCTGTTCTGGTCAAGCTCTATGCCTTCACTAGTCCTGGTCTCAAACTGACACGAAGTGGATGCACTATATTGTCCTGTCATGTTCCTGCAGTATGATGTAGTTGGTCTTACGATTAGGTAAAATATGAGAAAAAGTGACAAGAGAATGCACGATGGAAAAGATACAGAATACAGCATGATCAGGCTGGGACACTGTCTTGTTTAATTTTCACAACCTCATGTCCTCATGAATGTGCTGGTTTTGTCTTGCTGGTCTTAGAGGGATGTTTGAAATGATGCTCTCAGGCTAACATAGAGGCTGTCAGCCCCTTACTGGGGAATCCCTTAGATTTCTGTTTATCCTCTCCATCCTAGAGGTCTGCCTTTCAAAAAAAATCCCAGACAGCAGAATAGCCTGCCTCTTCATTATTTAGTATCTCATGAGGGCTCATTTCTCTTGTATACCAACCATTGTATTAGCAAGTCTTTTTGTTTGGGCAGATTCTGTCCTTCCACCTCCTTTTCATATTTCTGCTACCTACATTCATAGTATTGCAACTTCTTAACCCCAATTTCCAAATACTGCACTCACTATTAGAGGGAGTCTTCTTTAACTAGTAATTATAACTAGACTCAGGGGGAAGAAAACCAACTTGAAAATCATTTATCTCTTCTGGAAACAATAAAGTTGCATAGTGATAATTCTGAAGTCTCTCTGTCTGGAAAAGGAAATAGTCATGCAATAATTTATCACAAATTCAGAATGGCACTAGCATCTTGTGCAAGCAGCTAAACTCCCTTAAATCCATTAACTTCAGAAGAAGTTAAATCAGGCCTTTATAAAGTTGCCAAATAATTTTCAGATCTGCATTTCCCTATAACTTTCATATGTCATTGTCCTCGCCTTTTCTGTCCTGTTCCTTTTTCTTTATATCCTGTCCATGGGTTAGAGCTCAATTCCCTTAGTAGTTATCAGCTTCTCTGGTTATTTCACTGTCACAGCATTCGAGTATACACACTTTTCTTATTAAAGGAATAGCTTTATAATCTTTATTTCATTACTTTCTAGCAAACTCATCAAGATCTGATTCTGTTAAAAGATTATGAGTTTTTTAAAGGCCTGGTTAGACCCTATCACTTTGGAACAGAAAGAAAAAAGTTATAGGTGAGAAGTGAAAATATGGGGGTTTTTCATTTATAAATCAGATCTGCATGTATTTTGAAGAATTGCATAATTCCTTGTACAGTCAACAGTTACATATATTTCATTTGTTTAATTAAGGATCATATGCATGCACATCTGCTACTCCTTTCATTGATCTGGTGTTGCTGTTCAAAGAAAGAGCAACCACAAGGGGAGGTTGAAGTGAAATGATCTTTTGGCTTCACCAAGACTGGAAAGTAAATAATGAGAGCATATTTATGCCAAAGTAAAACAAATGGGTTTTGATCAGGGTGCTAGTTGAGTAAATTCAGGAAGAATAGAGTTGGAATCTTTGTATTTCTTGTGTTCTCATTACACTGTACTTCTGTACAGAAATGTGCAGTTATATTGTAAGCAATGAAGAATTGCACTTGTTTACACTGAGGTGTAATTAAGATCTAGTTGTGGAAGAATTCTGTACCCGTGTATGTTGGTATCTGTATGAGTCTGCTGAAGGCAGTGGGAGGGTGGGAAAGGACTGCACATACAAATCTTGATGAATCTATGGCATGGGAACTAAAAGCTGGGTATTGTTATAGATTTGAGCAAACACATTTGAATAATGCAACCATCTCATATCAAAGCAAATGTTACAGTGCACGTTATGTGTTGCTTCCAGTTGAGATGAGAAGCTGAAAAGCCAAAATATTTTGCATTGAGCTTCCCAACAGAGTGCAAAGAGAAAGTTCAGAAAATAACCAAAGTACTTCTTGCATGAGACTCTTCTGTCCCACATGCACTTTGCACTTGAGAGGGGAAGGTTAGGGTGAAATTAATCTCACTTCAGAATCTTTTCAAGTTCCCATTTCATGATTTACAACCTATTGTATGTGCTAATGGAATAGGTAATTGCTGTCGTTTCTGGGAAGGGAAACAGAAACTGCAGGGATTACTCTATAAGCAGGGCCACAAATAAAAGATTCTGTCTTTTTCCCAGTTCCCCATCTGTCTACCTGGCCAGTCAGGTTGTGCATTAGAATCCACAATATGGCTTCTAGTATAACGTAGCTTATGAAAGCAGGAACTGGTGACGTAGATTAAAGAGAAGCAGAAAAATTTCACAGTTTCTTACTCTCTTCTGATTCTTAGCATTACCTTTATAACTTACTACTCACTGTAACTAAATGACAGAAGCTACACTGCTGATCGTAAACCCTTCCACATGCCCAGGAGCTTTTTACTCTTGAAGAGCTTGTAAATCTGCATGACTGGCAAAGTTTGTTCATGGTACTGGGAAGAAATGTATTAAAAGAAATCCACTGACAGTCCTAACATGGCTGTAGTGAATGGTTCAGTGCTTTTGAAAGAATGTATGAATGTAATTGATCTTGCTATTGCAAAGATGTAGGAAAATTCTCAGAAACCATATATCATAACAAGAAAAGTTTCTTCAAAGCCACATTTCCAGCTTCCAAAAGGTCTGCATGCTGAATGTCTCTCGTCCAGAACGTTCACGTTACTGTAGTTTGACACAGTACTTTTTCTTAAATTTCAAATGGAAGAGGTAGCAGAAGAATCAATTTATTGCTATAACTTTCAAAAGAAATGAACAGCTGAGATGGCCAAGCAGCTGATTAGATTGTAATTTATAAGTTCTGAAGACTTCAGACACTGACTTAAAGTTACAGTATCTCTGATGGTTTAGATTTTGTTACAGAAGTTAAAAAAAAATATGCGTTAGTACAAAGTCAAAAGACATCAGAGACAAGAGGCTTTGTTATACTCTCTGGCATTGTGATTAGCTTAACTTTCCATTTAAGTGGGTAAAATCAGTGCCTTGTGAGGCATTGTGGGAGAAATCTTGAATGATTAGTGATATATATACTTATCTCCGGAGTGTAATTTTGTACGTGTGTGAGTGCATATGCGTCAACCTGCAGTAGATGACTTAAACCTGATAATCTCCATAGTAAATGTGTACTTCCTCCCTTCCTTATATGTGCAAAAAAGATAACAATATGGTGCTCTGGGGATAAGTTTCATATACATTTATCTTGTTTTGGCTGCATTTATTGTAAGTAACTTTGTAGTAAAATACAAACAGTTTGGAAAGACTGAATTTCTTGGTGATACTGAAAGACTGGGGAAGTTACTTGAAGTTGCAGAAGTCACAGGTAAAACTATTCCAACATAACAGGCAATTCATGTAATCTGATAAAAATCAAACAGAAGGCAAAAGGACCAAACCCCCTATTTAGAAGCTCTTGTTAATGAAGCAGAAAAAATTACTGAACACCCACTGAACTGTACTGAGTGAAGACACAGTTCATTCTTCAACCTCTTTCTAAAATTTTTTTCAGACCTCTATTTATTTGCTTTGTAGTGACATTCTTTTGTTTCCAAATGATTCAGAGCCCTTCGTAGTTATACCATCCCTGCTTTATACCATTAGTCTTACATTTTAACTTACACACACAAAACAGATCCCGCTTAAACAAGTTGTGAATCAGATACACCAGCATATCTGCCATAGCTGCACCCCTGCTGCCACTGTTGTCTGGGAAAGGGTTCCCTGTGGCAGAGGGCTCCTGGAACCCAAAAGTGGCCCCAGACTAGTGCAGTGGGACCAGCTCACTTTGCCCCCATCCTTCACTGCACTGTGTTTTAATTGTACTGAATTCAAATGTATTTAGCTTTTGCACTCGATTCATATTAAAGATGGGTCCTGAAAGGTATTGAATAGGTCTGACCAATTAAAACATTTTTGAATGAAGTTGGGTTTTATCCACTTGGAATTGTCCCCTCCGCCCCCCCCCCCCCCCCCCCCCCCCAAGAAGTTAAGTATCTTTGACAGTATCTGGGTGTATTGACTGTAATTTCTTCCTATTTTGCTCCACATATTTTCATTTTCCATCCACACATGCACAGTTTTGTTCAGGTACAAAATGGAGAAGAGAAACAAGGACAAAGCAAGGGCAGGGGGAGCAACAGGGAAGAAAACTGCTGAGAAGGGAAAGAAAAACTGACACACACACCCCAAACCAGAAGAATTTCTGTTTTCACAAAGGAACTTGCATTTGTCCAAAGAGTTGGCAGGAATAAAGCTAGTCTAGTACATAATCCAGGTTCTAGTGCAGTCTATGCTTCTCACTGTAAGATACTCATGGGCTTAGGGTTACATTAATTTTAAAGTAGTATGTATTTTCTTATATTTATTAGGTGTTCTATTCCCAGTTACAGAAATGAACAGAAATTATAGCATGCCCAAAAGGACCTGCATAACCACTACCTGCACTGAAAAATTTAAAAGATTGTATAACCACAGCAAGGATATAACAATATGCTCAGCTTCTTTAACCCTACAGGAAGATGTGCTACAATATCTCCACAGCCAATCAGCAGTACTACAAGCCTCAGACCAGGAAACTCTTTAAAGTACAGTATGTGTGAACATTGCAACAGAGACTTTCTCATTGCTGCTCTTTCTTTTTCTCTTCTTTATGCTTATAGGATGCCAAGGCAGATGTGAAGGCACTCATGGCGAAATTTAACACAGGTAACAGCCCCACAGAGGATGTTTCTGGTAACAGTCGACCCTTCAAAGTCCCAGGACAACCTATTGGTACGGGATTACAGACAAGGAAAGCAGCACTTGAGAAATTTGCAAGTCAAGGGAATACATCTTCTCCTTCAGGACCCAGTACCTTTCACAAACCTGTTCATCCTAAACCTCCTCTGGGCGTCAAGCCTTCACCTGATGATAAAACAGAGAAGGATCCAAAGCCCCCATATTTGAAACCAGTGGCACAAAGGTTTGGGGTTCAGCTTCAGGCAACTAACAGAGAAAATGATGGAAAAGCTGGATGCACTAAACCCCTTACAAAAAACAGTGACTTGGCAAAAGAAGAGCCAAAGCCTCTGTACCCAAAACCTGCAGGGAACAAGTTCCTTAACTCTGGTCCTCACGAGAAAGAAAAAAATCCTCTGGGAACAAAACCAAGTTCAAATTTTGCACCACAGGAGAGTGAGGCAAAACCAGCATTTTCAAAAGTAACTGGAGTTAAGGAAAAGTTCATGTCTGCAACACAAGAAAATGAGCCCAAGCCTCCTTTCTCTAAACCACCTCTGGCACAGAAACCTTCTCTAAACCATGACGTCTCCCACAATGAAGACACTTCTAATAAAAATGTTTTTCTGCAAAAAGGCCTATCGGGCCCCAGACCAAATATACACTCATTTAAAGCAACAAAGGAAATGGATGAAAATAGTAACTGTGCTGCAGAAGCTGCAGGCAGTCATTTTTCTAACATAGCTCTGAAGCCTGCAGGCCACTGGCCCAGCTCTTCTCAAGGCACCCCCAAAAACATGGAGGAAAAGACTGAAGAAAAGGGGATTAGTGCTGCCAAGAACATCTTCCTCAACAAAATCATACAGGAAGAGTCAGGTTCTTCTTCTCCTAAGTTCCATAAGATGAACACAGCGCTTGCTGCAGGAAGGCCATCAGGTGGATCACAAGAGAAAGAGGATGGGGACAGGAGGTCAGGAACCCCCAAGCGAAAAGCTTTGCCCTCGCTGTTGAAGCTAGGCCAGCCTCCACAGAAGCCCAGCAGACCCCCCAGCGTGGACCTGGAAAGGTTCCGGAAGAGCAGCCCAAAAGACAGTGAGTCCTTTCTGTTCTTGCTTTCCTGGGTATTGGCTTTTTAGTGCATTTAGTAAGCAATTCATTTCAGGTGGAAGCCCCTTTTCTGTTCCAAAATGAGACTTGTGCATCAGACAGCCCCTTAAAGCTTTAACCTATGCTTCCGTACAGGACAGAAATATAAATTATATTCTCCCTCCCTGAGCAATAAAGTGTAGGATGAATGCTTTCTGTACAGGTATTATTTGTTTTTCAAAACTACTTAGGTGTAGCTATAACTTCTGTCAGGGAGTTTAAGTATTTTTCTCAACAGACACTGAAATCCTGACTTCCTATAAATGAGATCTTGATGTTGTGTGTCCTGTTCTCAACAGTAACTTCTCGAGCACAGCTTGAGGGCCACCAAAATGATATACTACAATCTCAAGTAACCACACTTTTTTCTTTTTTTTTTTGCCTTTCACAATGTCTAATCACAGCATGACCCCATACGTTGCTGTATTTTAAAGTTTGTTTAGAAAGTTGAACACTATGCAAAATTACAGAATCAAATGCTCCCACAGGGAACTGCATCAGTTTTATACCCAAATCTGAATCCAGATTCCAAAAGTGTCTCCTGGACTTGGTGTTTTCTGTTAGGTTTACGTGACTTCGGTAGTGTGGCAGTTAGAAACACCTGAGGCTCTGCCTCACTATTTTGCTGAAGAAGCAAGCCTCCAAGCTTTCTGATGGTCATAATCCAGACATGAATATCAAGGCTTGTGACTAGGTTTTTGTAAAATTTGAGATGGTTTTGTGTGTGATGAGAGCTTCTGTAAATATATTTGAAATATCTGGGAAGACAAAAATCCCTGTGAAAAAAACCCAAATGGCTGTGACTCCACAGCAAAGAGTTCTGCTTCAACAGCTTCTTTTCACCACATAAGACAAGTTGCAACAATGATATAAGCAGTTTCTGAGGCACCCAAAATATGCCCTTGAAAATCTTATGCAAAAGTGTAGTTTCCTAAAGTTAGACCCACATATCCACTGTCACCTCCTTGAAAGAGAGATTCTGCATGTCTTTAATTCTCCCTTAACTCACATGTATTTCAAACTTTTGGATTCAGTTTTTCCTCCAAAGCTTTTAGGCACTCTTTGAGAATTCTAAAAAGTTCAAATCAGCCACTTCAGTTAGAATCAGTGTTGCCAACTGACACATTTCTTTTAAAAGTTTTATAGTAACCAAAGGCGGCTTTCTCTTTCATCTTATAGCACCAGGTGCTAGGAACTGTGTTTGCATGAGAAATTCTGATCACATTTTAAAATCAAAGTTTTAAGTTGTATGGGTCCAGAGGAAAGCTGCTCTTGATCTTGGTGCATGAGAGAAACAAGGACAGAAATAAAAATTTATTATTGTGTTGGATTTCTATGTTGGCTTTTTTTCTTTCTTTTTTTTTTTTTTTTTTTCCCCCTTAATGTACTGCTGTCTGCATTGAGCTCAGGAAGCAAAGAATATATTTAATCCTCACACACATTATTTTAGCTCAAATACTTTTAACCAGTTCTGTCCTGCAACTAATTGTGTCAGGTGATACACACAGCTAAGTAATTTCTGGTAATGAGGAGCATTTCACCTACATTAGTCTGCCTTAACTGTCTCTCTTAGATTTAATTAAACAGATAAAACTTAGACTTTTAAATTTTTAGTGTAGTTAGTGGAAAGGGAGATGCCCAATGGTATGATTCAAAGCACTAAACTTAGATGCTTAATGTAGCTGACAATAGATGCTCTGAATAACTCCACACTGTGCATGTGCAGTACATCAGGTACATTCATGCAATTTAATTGATACAAAATTTGTTCTTGTGCCTTCCATATATAGGATACAGTATAGCTTGTGCTTCAGCAGTTTTGTATGCACATAAGACTGGTCTTCCTGAAACAGAAGACATTCAGAGGGTTACAACCGGATGAAAAACCTCAGAGCTGACTTTCTCTAAAGACAAAAAGCCACACTAAAAAACACAGAGTGTGCATGCAACTATACATTCTGTTATTAATTCCATTCAAAAATTAGGAGCATATCAGTAACATAAAATGTACATTCTTTTCAGCTACTACATTCTTATTTTCCTGTGTTACCCTACAGTTAGGGAAATGTTCTCACAAATCCATCGTCAGGGCCAGATTCTGAAACGGTGTAAATTTGTGTACCTCTTTAAAAGAAATATGCCAATATACAACAGTCTGAGCAGCTGCCCCTTCTCCATAGAGGACTGTTCAGCATGACTGGCTTTACTCAAGTGCCCAGAACAGTCTCAAAATGGAAAGGCAGGATTTTCAGCAAATGACACCAGCAACTGTTTTGATTAAACAAAACCAAGACCTTTACTAGCTAGAAATGTGAGAAGTCCTGATGAAGGCTGGAAACGCCCAAACCTGAAATTAAGTTTTTAAAATACACTTTTTAGTTTATTTTTAAGTAATTAACGGAGGAATGCTTTTATTTGTTCGTTTGTTGTTTATTCAGTTATTTAAATTTTTTTCTCTGGTTCTCATGCAGTTACAGACACAAAGCATTTTTTCAACCTCTTTTTAAAACTGGGGGTTAGAAATATTTATCCTATGCATTTAAAATGAATACTGTGAACAGGGCTGAAAGGATATTACCAGAACTTTTGCTAGAAGGAGGATCTTCTGTTGTCACTAGCCAGCACTAGTACAGCCACCAGCCTGGATGAGTCACACTGGGAATATGAGGTAAGGATGGAGCTGCCCAGTGTGGTGGCACAGATTGTCCTCTAAACGTTGCAAAATACACACCCAACTAAGTAGAACTGCAGGGTCAGACATGGTCTTCTCTACTTCACAGTCTTTGGGTCAGGGCAAGACTGAAAGATTTAGAAACCACATCAATATGAAGCTGTTCTTGGTGGCCCTGAACTTCAGCCTTCCCCTGTAGAGCTGGCATGTAGACCTTGATGTTCTGTTTGTCTTTAATTAATACAGTTCATTTCTTTGTGGCCAGAATTCTCTGTAGCACAGTTCTGGTGGAGAGACCGGATGTTCTAGAGTAAATCCCGAACAAACTCATTTTCAGCTCAACGAAGTTATTCTTCACTGCTGGGTTTCTTGGAACATTAAATTAGAATGACAAAACCTACCTGCTTTGGAAAGGCAATTAAATGGAATTGGTTTTGTTTCTTTTTTTCCTTTTTTTTTTTGTCATTTCAAGAATCAAAGTCATGTCAGGAAGATGCCACCCCCACAGCACAAATTCTTCCTGCTCATTAGTTTGTCCTGATAAACAGCCGCTTGCCATAGTTGCTTAATTTGCTGCTGTGATTCAGCTGATGAGTAAAAAGAAGAACAAGCAAATGGAAAAGGTTTTCCCATCCAACAAATCTTTCTGACATCTAACCTTTGGGGGTTTTGATCTGTGCTAGGGTGAAAGTTAGGCTTTGTGTTGTCCTTTGAGAAGAGAAAAGCTCCACACATTGTTATAGTTGTTATACTTGTGTTAGGGACATGTGCCTGGGGTGCAGAAAACCTTGTATTGCCTGATTTATAGCAAGTGTTTGAGCTTGGCTTTCTCAGAAGTATCAATTCACCCCTTTTTCTTTGGTTGTTATCCTTTCCCATGGAAGCTGCTTTACTGTTTTTTCATAATCAAGTATTCACTGGGCATGAAATGACTTTTAACATTAGAGGCTGAAGGATTTACCTTCAATGCAGCAGTCTTAGTCACGTGTGGGAGAAGGATTTAAACTGTCCACAATGCTTGCATGAATACTAAGGGATGCTGGCTTGATGTTGGCCTTGCTTTGGATTAGAAATTTTCACCTGGTCCTGAAAAGCTTTTAATGATAAAACTTCTGTAGATACAAGTGTCTTGCAGAGGAAAGTTTGACTATTGATGCATTACTATTTTCCAGTGAAAGCAGGCATTAGGGAATTCCTGTCTGGGCCTGTGAATACATGGCACTGGTAAATTGCTGTGCTATGTCCCATTTCAGCAATTTTCCCTGAGAGCAGATCATATTCACATCAGCTCAGAACCAATGAGATGCATGTGCTTTCTAGATTCAGAAAATAAAACTGATGATAGTGTTTTCTAATAAACACCCAAAGTGCAAGCAGGGATTTGCTAGAAAAAAAGAAGAGAAACAAAGTAATTTTGCTGACAGTTTTCCACTTGAGACCACAGCCATACAGTTACTTTCAGAGAAGAACTGCACCTGGGCTGACCTCAGTGGGATCGCGCGCATACAGATGGCCACCCACATAAAGTCAGTTGAAGGCTCAGAGTCCCTAGCACTCTGAACATCTTTGAACGCCTCGTGAATGATCAACACTGGGGCTTCAGCTAGGGAGAATATTTTGAGCTGCACTGGGAGAAACAAAAGGAAACTGTACTGAATCTAAGAGAAAAGAAGACCTGTAAGAAAATTCTCACGATTTATAATTTGGGTTATGGTTGTGTCTGCAGTACATATTGAGGTTCTGTTCTGTGATGGATTGCATACCCACACAGTGACTTGGCTATTTGAGTTGAGAGAGACAGGAAGAATTAGAATTCAAGGTGCAGTGTCAAAGTTAACACTCTGTTAGCAGTGATTAACAATCAAGCACCACTACCAAGGACAGTCAATGTCTTAACTGTCTTTGCAAAGCCCCTTAGAACCAGTCAGTTGTTGCTCTTACTTGATGTCAAGATGAAACAGCAGCTTCCAAAGTTACAAAGAAGAGGGGATTTTTTTATCACAGGATGTCACAGCTGTTTACTGCAGAATCTGGACTTAAAAGGTCAATGTTGATTTTCTTTTTTTACCTCAGTGCTAGATTGGATAAAGTTATGCAACAGCTCAGTATTAAGGTGTAAGTGGATAAAAAGAATTTTAACTTGAGCCAAATCACCTGTTTCTAATATAGATGAAACTAAAAGTAGGTGATGATATCAAACAACACTGTTCAGGGTGGGGTGAGGGTAGCTGCCTGTAATGATGTCATGCCTCTGCACAGGTGAACTGCAGCACACCATAAAACACTGTAAAGCTCAAAAAAGTGTCAAAATGATAATTTCAGAATAGCATGACGATTATGTACAACATAATGCCTTGACTTAGCTATACATAGCTAAAATGTTGAATTTTAAGTGACACCAAAAATGCACTGAAGTGAGATTATTTGCGGGAATTTGAAGACCTTCAAGACTTTTTACCTACAGTTTTAATAGATTTCATGATGTTGATGTCTATTATTATTGGTGACTCAGACATTTGCCTGAAAACTTTGGAAGTTAAGTTCAAATTATGATTACACAGATCTGCCAAGAACTTAACTTTGCTGGATCTGCTTGAAAGCAACTACAAAATCTGGATGACTACTTGTATGTTGTTTTTAGTGGAAACAAATGTAAAAGCTCTTCATCTTTCCTCTAAGGACATTCCTCTCCCTCCTTCTCCTAAAGTGAGAGAACCCAAATGATTCTTGTTTCAGCAGCATTGTACTGAAATATTTTACATCTCTAAGAAAAAGGAGAATCCATTTTTGAAGTTCTAGAACTGAAGAACAATGCTCAGCTGAAATATAGTCAAAGTTGTGCATCTATCATGAAAACCAGGCTGCAGCATATGAAATCCCCCACAATGTACATGGTTTGGTACAAGTGCAATGACATCGCCTATGTGGGTCTGACTCCAAAGGAGTTGTCTCACTCATGGGATTGGTATAAGGTCAGTTTCAAAAAAGAAGTTTTAATTCCTTTCTAATTTCAGTATTATTTCTTTGGCCATCTTTCAATAGTTCAACCTGTAAGTTCCAAAAGCCCAGTTGAATTAAATTTCCCTCCCTCTTTTTGCTCACATCTTCATTCTCCAGCTATAATTACATGCACCATAATTATGGAATATGCATGTAAGACTAAATTTTTCAATAAGCAATGAGTGGATAAATGCTTTCTGTCTGCTTCAGTCAGAGAGAAAATTTTTCACATTTTTTTAAGAGCCTCCACAGCAAAGAATATTAATGCTATGGAGGAAACCCTGCCACACTGAAGTTTTTGAAGCATTATCTTTAATTGATCAAGGGTTCACAATATAATTCTTCTAAAATATGTGGACAAAACTACAAATTAAACTGCTAATAAAAGAGAAATGCCTGCAATTTAAAATGAGTGTAACCATCCTGATAGAAATATGAATGAGATGAGTTATTTATCTGCCTAAGGAAACAGATAAATCTAATCCAAGTTATAGATAAAATGAGTCTTGAGGAAAACCAACATTTAGTATTTTCGTGGAGAAGATTGTTCTGGGTACAACTTGCTGCTGTTGTGCAAAAGTACACAAAAACCACTGCAAATAAGTATTTAAACTCATTGCCCTTGGTTATTTCCTTAGCTACAACAGTCTGCAATATCTTTCAAATAATATAATGTACATTTTTAATTAAAAAAGAATAAAATGTATTCATCAATAAACCACCAGAGGACAGTCCTTATTTGAGAATTGTCATAGGTTCTGCAATAGGCACATTCATAGATTTTCCCCTAAATATCTCTGCATTTGTTTGTTAGGCCTTATGTGGCACTCTTGCTCCCTTCAAGTTCATTTGATTCTAGTAAAAATAACAGTAAGATATGGGTTGTTTATATCCTATTATGGAGGCATATAAATTTATTTTTCTAATATATACACTTGTTACAGTCTGCATATGAATTCTAGAGTCATTCCTGCAGTCAACTATGCTAAATCCCCTTGAGTCAGCTATAAGCATTCCTGAGCAGAGACTTCAGAATCTAAGATGCAGAATTTAGGACTCAGAAGATAAACCATGTGAATGCACCTGTTAATTCTGTTGAGTAAGCCTAAACGATCACTTACAAGCAATTCCAAATACATGTTGACATGCAGTTTGAATTGTTTTTAGGCCAATTCTGTTTTGAGTCAAAGTATATGCCTAACATATTCTCTCAATAGGTCTGGACTTCTGCAAAGGACTGAATGAAACACATGGCGTGTTATGTTGTATTAGAAGCCAGTGTCCACCCTCCAGCAGGGTCACTGCTGGATGGGTTTAACACAATGTCTTTGGGATTACATCATGTATGAAAGTAGTCTTTATGAAGGAGTGTTGAGAGCACTAGTTAGAAAGGAGAATTTATAAGGAGGAAAAAAAAAAAGACAGCTATGACTTTATCATGGAAGGTGACAAAAAGGAAACTACTAGAGAAAACCAGTAAAACTGATGGAACTGAGTAATTCCCTCTGCTTAATTATGTTTCCTTCTTTTAGTTTTTGAAACATTATTTCTTACATCTAATTTGATTCACATGAAGAAACACTTTTGATGAACCTTCATCATTTGTTTGCATTACATGGGTCACAGTATGCAAGTAGCTCTGCTGTACCAGAGCTGCAAGTATTCTGAAACCTCTCTGTATCCCAGAAAATAACATGAATACAAATCATATTAATAATTTTAATTTACAACTCGATAAGAATGATACAAATTGGCTGAAAGTTTCCTATTCTTTAAGGTCATGCATATTTTGCTGAAAATGTACTTTGCTACTAATTGTAGCAACAAAGTGTATCCAGCACATCAAATTACTTTATAGACAGCTTTATGGTAAAGCTGGAAAAAACCACCACTTTTTTCCAGATATGTAAAAATATTGTGGTGATGAAGTTCTGGACATGTTGCTGGTACTGTTTTGGAAAATGCATCTTGAACCCTAAAGGTCTTGTGTTTAGCTAGCTCAAAAAAAAATGCTCTGTAGTCTGTTTACTCATAATTACAAGAATGTTTGGCATGTATTTCTCATAAATTTGACGTTTGCCACATACTGTAGTTTCCCTTTGAACCTGGAAGTCTGAATTTCTCTGTACAGTTTAAATAATACTTCCTTAGTGGCTCACAGATAGAAAACCCACGCAGCATGCATAATGTTTGAATTTGAAACAATGCGTACAATAATGGAACAAGTATTTCCAAGACCTATCTTGGTTCACAGTAAGAAATACTTTTAATCAATCTTCATCATTTGGTTGCATTACATGGATAACAACACACAAGTTAGTAAATTGACTAATTAAGTTAGCATCCAAATAGTTCATTGTAGGAAACAGACAGTCATTCCTGAAAGCTTTGATCTTAATTATTAAATACTAAAGTAAATATGCAATACTAATAGAGGCAAACAAAACATTAAGCATTTCATAGTAAAGATATTAGGAAGCTTTTGAAGCAGTATACTAATACTAACAAATAATTTTATGCTGAAAATTTCATTTTGTTAATGAACATATCTGAGGTCATTGGTTTCACTCAAAACTGAACCCTCCTAAAACGTGTGCATTTGGAACAACGATGTTCCTTGTTAGCAGATCCTGAAGAGAAAATGTGCCAAACTCCCCTATTTGAATGCAAGACTTTGTTGCATGAGAATTTTTCATGGAACCGATGGTTTTTATATCAGTGTTTATACTCCTGTGATTAATTTTTAACTAGAATTGCATGCTATGCATGATGTAATTATTTTTCAGATTGAACAGTAGGTTTATGAAATTATTAACACCTTCATCAATTTGTTGGTTTCGGAAATAAACAGTCACATTTTAAGTAAATTTCTTCCAGTACATTCTCTTTTGTTTGCCTTCCCATCATTGTACACATTTTTATTGCCTTCTCTTTCAAATATAAATTATTTACCAAAGATTTATTTTAAACTATTGGTATCTTACATGTCTTCCATCTCTGAATACTTCCGATTGCTGTTCTTTTTTCTTGCATATGAAATTATACCATGCAATATAAAATTAACTGGCTTGGGTTTATAAATATTTCTTATTAAAAAAAAAGAAGTAATCATTAAGGCTTTTTATCAGTTAATTAGAAGTTTCGCCTGTAGTTCAACTGGGAATTAATTTTGGGATCCCCTTTAGATAAGGATAGGCTTCTGGGTATGATTACACATCTGTAGTTTAAATCACTTTCCTCGTGCCAGTCAGCACTGCCCAGATGAAAATTTCTGAGTATCTAACCTCATATTTAGTCACCATAAGGCTCAGTTCTGCAAGCTTTTACATATCAAATGACTTTGAAAACTGTGGGTTTTCTTTTGGAAGTAAGGTTATGTGCATGCTTAATATTTTTCAGCTGTCAACCTTAAATGTAGATTTAGATGCTTACTTTCAGGTGTTGTTTATCCTTCATCTGTTTGTCTCTACATTCTCAAATAGAATGGGAAAAACTCTCTACCAAGTATGTGGTCTGGGACTTAATATGTCAACTCTGTGTCATTTTGAGAAAATAGGGCATTGAATAGGTGTTAAGTGTTATGTGAAATACCCTTGAGGTAGTCTGTGCATCTGCTCTGGAAACAAGATTTCCCAGTTGAGATCAATGAGAAGTTCTGCTTAAAAAAGGACAAATTCTACCTCTGCTCTGGTCATGTTTTTCATGATGTATGAGCAATGATCAGTAAAGTACTCTTAAACGGGATGGGGACCTGTACTAGGTCTCCATTTTACCCTTTTCCCTTCCTCCAAAATTCCCCCTTTGTTGAAGGTGATTTCCTTTGTACAAAGCTGAAAAGGCAGCTTTACCATCTAACTGGAAGCAGAATCAGGAGAGGTGAGGAGAATAAATGAAAAGAAAATGAAGAAAAGATTGTATGTAGGCATTTCTTAAAGTGGGGTCTGGACTCAAGGAGGGCAATATTCAAAAACTTTCTATGGTCTTTGTTTTCAAGGTGTGAGCAGTGTCTCAAATAATCTTTGTGTCTCTGTTACAGTATGTCTGACAACAGCATAATCAAGAGCACTGAGCTTCAGTAATGTTGTAAGTTTACGTGCTTACTTTGAGCAGCTCCAAAGCAGCATAATTGTGAAACATGAAACCATGGCTTGTATCTAAATGAATATACAGGTTAGGGAAGCGAAGCAGAAAACAGCTCTCTGCACATGATGAATAAAGTAGGAAGTGGGTGATCAGCTGCTGCAGATGTTGTTGCAGGTTCTTAGCAAAACCTTTGTAAAACCCAGAAAGCTTCCCAGATCTTGCATGTAGAATATTTTGCAGTAAAACTGAAAACCGATATTGCATTTGCAGAGTAGCTCAAAAGCTTTTTTTTTTTTTTTTTTTTTATAAAAGGATGCTTCCTTCAAAATGCAAAACTTTTGACAATGTAACTGCTTGAAAAATTCTGATGATTTTTTTTATGGTCCTTTTTTATGAAAACCGAAGAAATTCATCAGGAAATTTAAAATTCCTGGCATTCTTTCCTGCAGAATGTTTGAAGTCGCCTTGCAGTAGCTGATTATTGTCAGGTTTTCTTTACATTAAAAAAAAGCAGAAGGGGTCAACACTTTATCAGTAAATCACTCCATCAGGGGTCAAATGGAATAAGGTCTTGCCAAAGGCCATACTCTAGGCGAAAGAAAGAGAGGGATGGCCTGCTTTTTAGGATATGAAGTGAAGAAACAGTTTTTCCCCTGTATGTGCAAGAGACTGCCCTGTTATGGAAGGAATTTTTTTACATGTGTCTGTTGCTATATATTTATGGTGAAGTAGGTGCAATGACAGTGAACTTGAAATGGAAAGTAGTGTGATATACATTGCTCTTCAGTTCCAGTATTGTTTAGTATGCAATCTTGGACTAGAAATTTCTGGGTCGAGGCAATGCATGGCTTAGATGCTACAGTCTGATACCTTAAACATATTTAAGAGTTAAGTCTTTGCAGTTAAGTCTGGACTGTGTAGAGACTGGAGCCCAGGCTAATTCATTTGCAAGTGAGTGTGTTGCTGGTAAGAAGCAATACAGCTGTTCTGAGATAACTGGAATTTTTTAAGCACTCTTGACTTTGAGAGCAGGTATACATTATTGCTGCAGTCCAGTCAAGGTATGAGAAACACATGGATAGCTGAAGCCAGACCACCCTCTGCCAGGATGGGGTAGTTTCCTACTTCAAGGGAGATTATAAAAATCATTATTTATCATTGTTGTCCGTTAAAAGCTTTGTGCCAAGTAATCACATTCTATTCCAATACAGATTGAATTGATCATCAGGGTTTGTATATTCAGCCAATGGATGTTGAACTGCAGGTGTGAGTGCTAAAAATGTTTTTCCTTTGACTGCTTCTGTTCTACTCCAGTTGATAATTAGATATTGTTCTTCATCTATGTGCCAGTCTCTCATCCAAGCAGTAAGATACCCTGGTATTTAGGGAGGGATAGAGATATGTCATTTCAGCTTTGTCAGTACTGGAGCCCACATCACCCTTGCACATGAGTGCAATTTATTTTATGATTTTGAAAAGGGCTGGGGAGAACTGGTCCTAGCCAAAGTACTGGTTCCCATAAGATTTCACTTCAGTTTGCCACATATTTCTGGTATTAGCATCTCAGGACAGAGTAATACAGCATCTCAGGATAGCACTGAAGATTTTAGCAAGATAAGAATGGGTATCTTTTTCTCATCCTGCCCTGAAACTTGCTTTTGACTACATAGAGCACATGGGTTCCAAAAAGATTGACTTATTTTGGATTTTTTACTAGTTTCTCTTTGAGTTCACACAGGAGAGGCATGGAAATTACAGAGTACTGTTATATGGACTTTGATTTCTCCTGAGGTTGTTGAACACAGAATATCTGGACATGAAAGGATGAAAGAAAGATGGGATCTTCTTAGATGTTATGTTAGCTACCAAAGAGGTATCAGTATTTCCCTTTCACAAGTTAGGAAAGGCAAGGGTCAAAGTCACAAGTTTTACATCAAGACAACTTCAGTGTCCTGAACTTCCTGATAAATAAACATTCTCAAAGAATGTAGGTGACCTTTTTGTCGCTTCATGTATGGAAGTTGTTTGAGAAGGTTCCCCAAGAACACAAAAGAAGTGTTTGCAGTGTTCTATGCACAGTTCTGCTCTAAGTGCTGAAGCTCTGGGCATGATTAAAGAAGGTTAATACCACAAGCAGCAGTTTAATGGGGTGTTTGGTACTTTCTATGGACAGTTTCTATGGCAAGTTTCTCTTAGCTGCTATACAGCTGCACAGGTTTTGAGGAACTCATTCCTTTTCATATGTTCTTTCCTTTCTTTGTGAAGAGCTTCAATTTCTGCATCTGTTTCTTCAGTGCAGCACGGTGTGCGAAACATCTGGGAGTCCCAAGAAGAGAGAAGAGGCTATTTGGAAACTGAGATGTTAGTGGTCAAAGGTACCACACAGTGATGGTCCTTAACACTGTTTCCTGTGGCGAGAGTGTTTTGAGTGCATGTGAAGCCAGGATGTAGTTTCAGTTTGCTGAGTGTCCGAAGCTGACTTCAGTTCGACTACCCGCACATAGCCGTTCTGTGTGCTCAGGGCATGAAGTGTCTCAGAGACACAAAAAGATGGAACTGGATTCAAAGTGAAATGTTCCATTAAAATAGGAAATGAAACACTATGGAAACATTATGATAGCTTTGGCTCTGTGGGCCTGATTATAACAGGTTTTTCATACTGAGTGTCACCTTCCTAACTAACTCATCCCCTTATTTTCAGTATTAGAATTAAAGAATTTTACACCCACATCAGTCTCAGTAATAAGTGTTGGTAATTACAACTCTAAAGGCAGGGAAGAGTCAGTTCTAATTGTTAGAAAACAAAAAACAAACAAACAAAAAAGCAGTGATTCCATTAATATAGTGATCATTTAGTTATTGCTAGATTCCAGCAATGTACATAAATTAAAAGGGACAGGTTGTTCAGCCTTTGTACTTAAAAATAAACACTTAATCTAAAATGCATGTGGTGTCCTTTCCTGTCTCAGTTTCATATTGCCTGGATTTGGCTCTCAAGAGACATCAGATGAAAGAAGTATTATGCACAGAGACTTGGGCAGAATTTTTACCTTAGTCCTACAAAGTAATCGTAATGAAGTAACACTGTATGATGACATAAGGCATGTATGCACGTTGTGCATATACACAACACTGTATTAAGGCAACATAAATATAACCACAGAAAAGCTGATTTAGGATTCTCTGTTAAAACACAAAAAATTTAGAGTATAATTAATACAGATTAACATGGCTTTTATGAAGAAAACCTTCCTGGCTTCTTTCTTTGGTTAGAATCTGCCTAAAAGAATTCAACTGCAGATGCATCTTTAGTTTGTCAGCGCTATTCATCTTTATCAGGGATTTTAGAACAACAGGAGATTATAGCTGATAAAGTCTGTGGATTAATAAAGACTGTGAAGAGTTAACTACAAACACACAGTCCTCAGAGACTCAGATACAACAAGAGCACAATCACGTGTAATCTTGGCTCACTTAAACAAAGTTTTTCTTTACTCAAATGCAAATATACTTGTAGAATGGAGAAATGTAAACCATACCTGCAAAATGAGGTAGTGTAATGACTTAGGAAAAAATCAAGACATCATAAACATTACAGTTGAGTAAGGACAATGATGTGACAGAAAAGTGTAATGCATAATGGTTGTTAGCCTGTAACCCTAAAGTCTTGGAGTTTTACCCTTAAGGAATCTTCATATAGTTACAAAGTTTTTGAATAAAAGCTTTTTGCTAATGGGCCTTAGTTTGATATTCAAGTGTCTGCACTTCCAAAACAGGAGGAGGGATGACAACTGGAGAAAGTACTGAAACCGCCTGGATGCAATCAGTAGAAATATGGTCAGATGAAGAATGACTCGTCATTTTCATCACTGCATGTGGCAGACAAGTGCATGCTTCGTAGAATTCCAGTGCCAGATTTTTCACAATGCTGGAAAAGTTGGAGAGATTACAGAAATAGCTACAAATTAATTGTTAGATGAGGAAAAAAAAAAAAAAAAAAGGCCTTGAGATGAGATTAAAAATGTTGGGTCTTTAAAGTTATCAAAAAGAAAACTGAGCTATTGGTTAAATTCAGTGGTATCAATACCGTATGGGTAGAAAAGAGTGGTTAAAAAAAGGCTTTTGATCTGGTAAGCAAAGGTAGAAATAAAAGTAATAGAACCTGAAGCGTGGTGAACTTTAAAAACAACAAGATGCAGATTTTAACAGTGAGCAAACCTAACCAAACTCTGTAGTGGTACATTCTTCCTGTCATCTTCAAACAAGTGGGACATCTTTCTGGAAGACAAATATTAGCCAAAATGATATTTTAGTAGATCTTTAGCTGTTGGGCTCAATATAGGGGCAAGTATTTTAAATGTAGTGTCTTATAAAATATAGCACAACAAACAGAGGATGTCATCATTGAATTGGAAGAGACATAAAGGAGTTGTTTGGTCCATCCCTATGTGTAGGGCAAGAACAACTGTGCCATAAATTTATCCTACTTCTTCAGCATGGACTTCAAGCCATGGAAATTTCACCTTCACTATTAGAAAGTGCCTCCTAACAAATGTTGCTGGCCTGTAAACACATTACTTCTTGCCTTCTCCACCAGGGAAAAGAAAGAAAGAAAAAAAAAATTATCCCTTTCTTCTTTGCCAGAGACTTAGGTATTCATTTTGTTCTCCCTCAGTCTTATCATATTTCCCTAAACAACCACAATTTGTTCAATATCTCCAGGAATTCATGTTTTCTAGACGTCTAATCATTCTCAGTCTTCTCCTTTGTGCTCTCTCCAGCTGGCACACATTAACCCTGCTGTAGCCTCCTCAGTACTAAGGATTATTTCACTTAACTTTTGGGCTACACTTTTGAATAAAGTGATAAAAAGTTATATCAATAAAAAAATATGTGATACCATACAACTTTAATCTTGGCATATCTTAAATTGTAAATGTCTGCTTTTGCCAGATGAATGTTCCTTAACAAAACAACAAAGAATTCACCTTTGTAATCAGCAGTGTTGGGACCATTAGTACTTTGCTATTTAAGTAATGGAGGAACTTAACAGGTTTCAGATGCACTGTTGTGATCACATATGTTAACAAGTTGCTCCAAGCAGCCATGAAGCCAAGTTTATCCAGAAATTTTTGAGTTCTTTGTCAGTAAGCAGAAAAACTGTCAAGCCTTGGTAATTTCACTTTGATTTCTGACACAAGAGGTCCTTTTAATAGTTATAGAATCCCCTTCTCTTGTCTATCCCAAGGACAGAATTTCAGACTCCCAAGCAGGTAAAGAAAGCTCTTTCAGTAGTTTTTGTTAAGGTTCAGTCTTGATATTAAGCATTACTAAATATTTGTCGTTGTTCTGTGTTTAAGCCACTTTTTTCCAACATGGTGAAAGTTTCTTTTTCTTGACAAGACTTTAATCTCCACTATACAGGTATGAATTTGAAGAAAATCTCAGGAGGACAAGAGGGTTCTTTTCGACTGTAATTGGTTTTAACTGAACTGTGAATTTGCTTCTTCCTTCTGCTCTCCTCCTTACATTTTGTTGGACTTCCCTCCATACAGCTGGGGACAATTCTTTCTGGGTAGCTTTTAAGCCACTTATGATACTTGACAAAAAATTTCTAGGTTTAAAATCATGGTATCCAATCATTGATTGTGTTTGGTTGTGGCTTGTACACGGAGCATTAATTCAGTGCAGCACACATGCACACCAGCCCACTCCTGTAATTATGGCTTCTGTGCCCGGTGTACTGCATCATCTTGTTTTGAAGGCTGCACCTGTTTTTTTGAGGGTGTAGCTTCTGTGCAGCTTCTCAGACTTTCACTTTTCTAGTCTGGGCTTGCTAGAAAATTAAGTCCAGCCTTTTACAACTTACGTTACAAATGTATTTGAAGATATACAGAGACCTGTACACCTTTTAATGCCAAAATATCTTTTCCTCTCTCATCCCATCCCTTGAAACTCTGTCTCTGAGCAAGGAACACTCCAGCAAGATTGCGTTAGTGCTCATGTGAAACTCTGCAGCTGGGCTTTTCAGTCAAATTGTAGAATTCAGTGATAATTTAGTTTCAAAGCACAACAGCTTATATACTGGGTGAACTGGTGGGTTTGTGTCTTGTTCATGTCTTGGCAAAGGCATCTTCAAGGCCTTCCACAGGCAGTGCATTCTTCTAGGCCAACCCTCTCTACTCTGGTAAGATAAGGTACCAAATATATCTAAGAAGCAGGTTCAACAAAATATATTTGCTCTGGGGTGCGTGCAGTGCTGATATTTTGCCCCAGTACTTCATGTAAACAGTGAGGTTCCTCCCTCAGCTGTTTGCTTGATAAATTCAGTCTGTTCTGCTTTTTTACAGGCCCTAAAAATGAAGGTTTGAAACAGACAGCACCTTCCTCAGCAGCACTCTCCCCACCTGTACCTCCGCCACATTCTGCTATGCAGTTGCCACCTACTCCACCAGCCTCTCACCCATCTCTGCAGTCCCCAGCAGCTCCCAGCCTGCCTCCCAGAAACACCAAGCCCAGCTCTGAAACAATGTAAGTGAACACAAATCCCAAGGTCTTTATTTTCTCACCTTTTCCTCACTGTTCCTTTGCTCATGCAGCAGCAGATTAAGGCTGCAGGTGTCCCACATTTCACACGGGAGTGAGGTCCCACCACCACTTTCCTTGTCCTACCCTGTCCCTGGCCTGTTTGGAATTAGTCTTTATTAGCTTGAACCCCCCATCTGTTCAGTTGTTTCCCTAAATTGTCTTATCTATAACAACATGTTTTTCTGCCCTGTTGGTAGGGGGAGGGAGGGAGGGAGGGGTGGGAACAGACAGCCTGCTGTGGTTTTTTTTTACTCCAGAACGGTTCAAAGACTTCGTGCGCTGGCAGAAAATCAGTTGTATCAACAACTGCAGCTTTCCCCTGCATTTTTCTGGGGGAAGAGGGCCAGGAGAGTCAGGTCTATCTGTCGATACCCCAGGAAGCAGCTTTGCAAGCCGGAGGTACTGAGCTCAGTGCCGGTTGTGAAACTGCACCAGGAGCCGCGTCGCGGCCTGTTGCGATAACACTGAGAAGCCTCTGTCGCATGTGGGGCTCTTTTCTCTACCCTTCTTCCAAAAGCTGTGTACAAAATGGGAACCTCCCAGCGACAAAGAGTTAAAAGCACTTCGGTCTCGTGTCAAAGCTGACCGGGAACAAGCTGAGCCTGGATGACGAGCCGCTCTCCAGCCGGCAGTTACTGCCAACAGCAGCAGGGAGAATATATGAGGCATTAGAGAGGTTGCGTGTTAGCACGCATACTGTATGTTGGTACGGATGGTGTGACAACATCCCTCTAAGTGCTGCTGCTGCTGGTCCCAGTGCTGGTGGTGGTGGTGGTGGTGCTGCTGCTGCTGCTGGTCCCAGTGCTGGTGCTGCTGCTGCTGCTGCTGCTGGTGCCAGTGCTGGTGGTGGTGCTGCTGGTCCCGGCGGTGGCGGTGGTGGTGCTGCTGCTGCTGGTCCCGGTGCTGGTGGTGGTGCTGCTGGTCCCGGTGCTGGTGGTGGTGCCGCTGGCGGTGGTGCTGCCGGGTGCCGGGGCCGCTGCCGTGCTCGGGGCCGCGGGACACGCCGGCCCAGCCCCGCCGGCGGCGGCCCCGCGGAGCTGCCATCACCGCCCCATCTAGCGGCCGGAGCGCCGGCGGCCGGCAGCCGCCCCGCGGCCCCTGCGGAAGCTCTCCTGGAGACCCTCCTTGCCAAACGCTGGAGCGCCGAGGGTGTCCTCTTGGCCTTGAGGGACCTGCGAAATCGACGTCCAGGCTGCCCTTCTGCTCTCCCGCTCCTGCGTGCCCTCTGGACTCCTCCCTCTGCTGAAAATTTATGCCTGTGTGCTGACGCACCTTTTCTTTCACCCTGCCTCGGTGCTGTCGCCATCAAGCCAGTTTTAAAACATCACATTCTGCTTTCAAGTCCTTTCTTTGATTACACTTCTTCGATGACGACTGTCAGCCCTAGTTTTCTTTCAACTGTTAGAAAGTATTATAAAGTTAAGAGTCCCTGATGTTATTACTAGTTATATTCTCAATGTCTTGATTCTCTCAGTTTGATGGCACTCTTAAATCTAACATCAGAGGCTGTTTACCTGGCCTAACCTTATACCACTGTTTCTCTTGTCCCTTGTTTAGGACTTTAAGCCCTACAAGTCAAGGAGCAAGTCTCGGAGCTATTTTTAACGTTGAGCAAAAGTCTGCCATACTCCTTGTGCATTGTGTATGAAGGCTGCACCTGCAAAGGTGGTTAAAGATCCCAACAGATTCTTTCCATTCAGTCAGCCCATCTGCCTATTATATTTTTCATACCACACTCATCTCTATGGTGTGAGTGCCTTTGGCTCATTTTCTACTTTTATACTTAGGACCAAGGTGTCCCCATGTGAAAAAATGAGTTGCAGTCAGGAAGAACAATGTAGGGAATCTCATGGGTACTTAAGTAGCATACAGGGCTCAACAGACTATCCAGCCATTGTATAGAATAGCTGAAAAAAGCACCAGAACAATGGTGAATAAAAATGCCATCATAAAACCATCTTCATAGGTTTCACATGTCCACTTATTCCTATTTACAGAAGTCCAGACAATGAAGAAAATTATGATGATGTTGAATTTGTTTCACAGGGTAAGATGCATACATTTTAATTAATGGCAGCTATAAGAACCTGTAAGCATATTGTATTTATAAGATAAGCAAAACCGTATTGTATTCATGAATGACTTATGTAACTAATTATGCTGGTTCTGCAGTTTTATGGGTGAAGACTGTTGTCTCGTAACACTAACTGTTCTATAATCAATATGACAGACTCTCAGGAGCTGCTTTAAATATATCCCCTCTCTTCCCGCTTTTTTTGGTTACAAATATGCTGGGACCATAAATTACCAGATTTTCAAATCTGAACCAAAATGAATGCTTCTGTTTCAGAGTTGAAGTTGTGTGCACTGGTGAAGCAGGCATTGTTTTATACTAGAGAAAAAAAAATAAAATTGTTGACTGTGCTTCTAGTGTCGCTTTGTGGTCTGCCTTCAATAAGAGGCAGTGAGTTGCTGTGTTGTACCAGGAGCAGCCGGAGAAGCAGATTGTGACGCAAAGAATTTCAATCTGCCTTCTGATCTCTCCTCGAGAGGAGCTGGTCTGTGCCAGGCACAGTATGCAACTTGTAGTGTGCTAGCCATCCCTGTCATACAGCAATGTGGCTGTAGAGGTGAAACTGAGCCCAAGCTCCATTCTTACCTAACTATCTGCAGAGTAAGGAGGAAGCAGGAGATTCACAAAGTTTCTTCTGCTGCAGTCCAGGGTAGAAGCTGGATTAGCAAAAGAGCCTTTGGCCTCTTTATTCAGCTGTTGGGCTGGTCCAAGCAAGTCCTTTGAGGTCTCTTTGGATTTATTAGGGTTTTAACAATTACTTTCTTATATAAACAGCCATTTTTGTAAACAAAAAGCATAGGTAAATTCATCAATGTCATTAAAGAATCTTTAAAACAAATCTTCCACTTTTAATAATACACAGTGAAATATGCTATTTCGTAGATATTTCTAGTTTACAGTGTACTTACTACAAAAGTAATCTGGAAAAACTCTGATGTTTGCTTTCATACCCTCATTAAAAGCCAGGAGCCTGCACATATTTCTAGTTCTTATCACTGGTATTATTAGCAGTTTGTAAATAGTTAATGCTAGAATGAATTGTTTTCTGTACAGCAAAAAATAAATACCCTGTTTTTATTTTTTGTCATACAGGTCATGGAAATACAGAGGGGGTAAGTGTTATCCTCCGTGATAAGCCTATCCTTCTCAGCACAAACTTACAAATTTAGTAAAATCCCTTCAATGCCTTAGAAAATTAATTGCAGAATGAATCCAGTATATTGACAGTAAATTGTAGAAGCACTTACTTATTGTGAAGGACAGAACTAAAATGGGTAAGCAGAGCAAACTGGAACTAATTATCAAAACTAGCGAGACAACAAAAATTTATTTAAAAAAAAATTGAACCCACCCTTTCTATTTCCACTGATATTTCATTTTATTGAAATTTTCCAGAAACAAAGGCCCTGTTCTATTCTAGGAATAAACCACTTGTTTCAGTTAAGCACGGGTTCGTATCCGTGTCTTAAAGTACCTGGCTGTATTAGGACTAAAACAGTCTCTGGGACCCTAATCTGAGTCCCATTTAGATCCCTAGCTTTCTAGTTTATGTACTGCTAAACCTGGCACCTTCATCATGGCAGTGCAATCATCAACACACATAAAGGCTTTCCAGGACTAACACTGCGATTAAAACATCCACTTTGGACTAAACAATGTGCTAGTGTGATAGTAACAATCCAGGACTTTATAGTTGTGGTATTACAAAAACAAAGTCAGAAAAATAGAATAGTGGGTTTGAATAATGTGGTAACTTGGTGTGGGAAGATGAAATTAATTTATATTTACATTTTGCTGTAAATGTTTTTATATAGTATGTATGAAGCTCACATAGCAGGTCCAGTTTCTTCATGTCTTTCCAAGTGTATCTAGGCCATTGAAAACTGAATTTTTCTTACAGGGCCAAGAAAGCGATGGAGAAACATATGAAGACATAAATGACATCAGGTAGTAATTTTATACTCTATAACCTGTTGTATCTTTATTACTAAAAGCTTGCTAACAAATATACTTCATCTGGCCTAGAAGTGTGATTCCACTGCAGTCCATGTCAGGCATTATTGTGTTCATTCATTTCACCCAGAGGAAAATCAGGTTGTTCACAGGTTCTTTCCTACTTAGATCTGCTATGCCCTGGGCTGGAAAAACTCCTGCAGTAAAATCATGTGGTTACTGTGATTGAGATAACAGAAGTCTGATTTCTGATCTAAGGAACATGTCTGAATCACTGTTCGGAATTACAGCCTAGGAGGAAAAAGAAGTTCAGCCCCTAGGTACTATGGTCCCAGACAGATCTTTCACTGTGGTTATTTTTCTTGCTTTCTAGATAAATGTAGTTAAAACTCCTATCAGAGGCTGGATTTGCAGTTCTCATGGCCTGAGTCCCCTAGCATAGCTACAGAGCCAGAATTTGAGCTCTATTCATTCTTCTGCCATTTAGCCCTTTACTTTAAGGAGTCTTTTGCCCTGCTATGTCTAAATGCATGGAATTCACTGCATGACAATAACCAAAGAAAAGCTCTAATTCCCTTGGAATACGTAACAGTCTAAACTTCCTACACAAAAATACCTTGTTTCAGATGTGGAATGACTTTCAGCAAAAATTTATTGTTGAATTCGCTTTGAAAACAGATAATTTTAAAACTATATAACCAAAACAAGGGCTCCTCATTCAGTCTTTTTTTAAATATAATTTGAGTATATCAAATTAATTACTTTAGCAAAAGTACCAAAAAAGGAAGAGGAGGGAGCCTTATTCAGTCAGTTCCATAAGGTTTGTAAAGCACAGCTCATCCATCTGAACCATTGACAGCAAATGGCAGAGCTGTAGCTATCATCCTAATTACATCCCAGGGCCCAGATCTCAGCACCATCCAGTACATGAGGCACAGCAGGCAAGGTACCCTGGTGTGACAGGCACATTTATGATGCAGTGCCAAAGACTGACTGTCATTTGTGTTGACTGCTGGAATAGGTTGCAATTAGGTTTAAAACCACAGTCCAGTGGTAGCTCAGGCTTCAGTTCAGGCTGCATCAACCACTGATGCCCCAGGTAAATATTTAACAGCTGCAGCCAGTGCCACAACCCCTAGACTGCTACTAGTTTCCGAGCTTGCTTGCCAAAATTAGCTCAGAGATCTTTGGACATGCACATGTAGAGCCAATCTCTTACCTTCAGACAACGTTTTCTGGCATACTGTCCTCTTGAGGACAGCTACTTTAAATTATATATGTAATATAAAACAAAGGGCTGCTTCCTCTATCTGTTGCAGCCACACTAGGGTTTAGAATCTGTAGCTTTGATTTCACTGGCAGAAGTCTTCTTCCATCACATATAGTTCTTTGTTAACCTTGGGTAAGAAAGCTCTAGTGAGATCTGTGTCACTGCTACATTCAGTCCTGGCAATGCACTTTCAGATCACCAAGGGGAAGAGAGAAGAAGCGAGACAAGGAAGAAAAGAGAAGAATGGACCAAGAGAAGAAAGAACAGAAGGAAAAAGAAAAGAAAGAGCAGGAAATAAGGAAGAGGTTCAAAGTAAGCTTTTTGCTTTGTAATCTGGCCAAAGACATGTAAGAAGTTTTATTTAGCATTGTTGAGTTCAAAACACATTTTTCAGCTGGCTACAAAACTATTTGTTATGGTAAGTAAACCAAGCACCTGGATAAATTCTAAACAAAGGTTTAAACTGCCCTTTTATGTTTGGCAGATGCTTGACTTCAGACTCTGTACTGAGGGCAAAGATGTTTTTTCAGTGCTTACATAGTTTCGTTAAATTCCTTTCTCACATTCTTCCTATGTAAAAAATCCTTAAAAAATTTTCCTTTCACTTTTCTATTTAAAAAAGCATTTACATTACTAGACTAGCATCAGAAGACCTTAATAAAACTGGGAATTGGATCCCATATATTTAGTGGGTTTTGCTTCACTGGAGTCAAATAGAACAGTATCCAGCCCTTAAGAGATTTCAACAACATATTGCAAGAGATTGCCCTTGCCTTGGTCTAAGGGGTCCTAAAGGGACTTCCAGCCTAAATGGGGAGGAAGGGAATAAGGCACATGTAGGGGAGCTACAGTCACTGTCAAAGTCTAGGGGCTAAATAATGAGACAGTTCTTTCTTTTTATATCATTTTTATATAGCTGGTGATCAGCATACTACCATAGTTTACAAATCTGCCAGTCATTTTTTGTTAACTAATGCCTGTTCACAATGCTCCGCTGTGCTTCCTTCAGTGTTATTGAACATAATGGGAAGCTTTGTTTTTCTTCCTATTATGCTCTGTACACAGTAAACCCATGGTGATTCTCTCACATCTTGTTCTGCTGTGGAGAGACTAACATGAGTTGAGGAGCAAATATTAAAGGAAAATACTAATAGTTAATAATAGTGGTTTAGTTGGCATTTGTCGGGCCGCAATTCTGTTTTTCAGACTACTCCTGTGAAGTGTAGGCATTAGTCCACAGACTGCTTTCAGACTGCAGACTGCTCTCTTGCGGCCATTAAAGTATGTTATTATTCTTAAATGCAAACAAATATATTTTAGTGCACATTTTCTTTCCCATTTCTTCACCACATATACAGGATAGATATTCCTGAGCTAGTCTCTAATTGTCAACAGCCACATGCCTCTGCAAGATCACATATATTTTAAAGGCACGGATACTAAAATCCAAAGTGGTTTCTTCATCACATATACTAAAGATGTCCCAAAGAGAATCCAGAATTCCAGTAAACAGTGTGATCATCTCTTGTGAGTACTTTGGGATCATTTATAGAGTAGAAATGCAAACACAGAACATTATGTGGTAGACTTATTTATGTTAATGAACATTTACTCATCTGTTTTTTATCAGAAACAGTGTGGCCCGCAGGAGCAGGGAAGTGATCATCCCCCTGTACTCAGCAGTGGTGAGGCCACACGTCAAATACCATGTTCAGTTTGGGGTCTCTCGCTACAAGAAAGACATTGAGGTGCTGGAGTGTGTCCAGAGAAGGGCAACCAAGCTGGTGAAGGGTCTGGAGCACAAGTCTTGTGAGGAGCAGCTGAGGGAGCTGGGGCTGTTTAGTTTAGAGAAGAGGAGGCTGAGGGGAGACCTGATCGCTCTCTACAGCTACCTGAAAGGGGGTTGTAGTGAGGCAGATACTGGTCTCTTCTATCAAGTAACTAGTGATAGGATGAGAGGAAATGGTCTCAAATTTCACCAGGGGAGGCTTAGATCGGATGTGATGGAAAATTTCTTCACCAAAAGGGTTATCAAGCATTGGACCAGGCTGCCCAGGGAAGTGGTCATCACCATCCCTGGAGGTATTCAAAAGATGTGTAGATGTGGCACTTAGGGACACGGTTTAGAGGTGGACTTGGCAGTGCTAGGTTAATGGTTAGACTTGATGACCTTAAAGGTCTTTTCCAACCTAAACAATTCTATCATTCTATGATTCTTTGAGTAGTTCAGCTGGAACTACATGGAGGTACCCACAGGAATTAAATATGTGTTTGTTTTGTGAAACTGTGAAAGGTTCCATAGGTTAGCCTGCTAGTTTTAGTCTTTGTATTTCTGTGATTTTGCCAGTCACTCCTTCAGCTGCTCTACTGCTATGCTGTTGCCCTCTATTTTCATTCCTGGTTATTAATTTAAACTGGGTAGTTGCGAACAGGAGTGGTGCCTTTCTATTTATTTGCCTAGGATATTTTAAATGTCAATGAAACAAATAATCATCAGTACAGTTATTTTCTGTTTTGTCTGAATGTTTGAGAAAGAACTTCCATCTGTGATTTCTTTTGTTGCTGCTTCTCTGCAGTTAACAGGACCCATCCAAGTCCTTCATCACGCACGAGCTTGTGTTGACCACAAGGGAGGGAAGAATGAGCTGACTGTCAAACAGGGGGATGAGATTGAAATCATTCGCCTCACAGACAACCCAGAAGGAAAGTGGCTGGGCAGGATAAAAGGATGTTGTGAGTTCTGTTTCTTCACTATACTCCTGAACGTTTTCACTGTATGACAGCAAATGTGTGCACTACACCAAGCAGTAGCCTTACCAAGGCTGAGTCACTGGCCATCAAAGTCAATAATTACCACAACTCACCCTCCTGTCCTTAGCTGGCATGCAAGGCTTAGTTCATAGTAGGAAGTTATTGTACAACATAATGTAACATCTACAGGCACTAGAATAAGTTAGGAACAACATGTTGGGATCTTCAGGGGCCTATTGAGAGGTAATTCCATGTCAGCCTTCAAATAACATCAGAACTTGGCTCCATGCAAGTAACAAGGATCACATTTTTTCATGTTTTTGTATTAAAAATAACACAGGTGTTCCTAAAAGAGAAGCAGAGAATATAAGGTCCTGTTTTAAGTGTTTGTCTTGTTCCCATTCCTATGGAAAGTTTCTAACTGATCTCTAGATTTTATTTTGTCTGAAATCCACCATGTTTCTCTAATTGTATAAGTATCATCAGTGGATCTATGAGTATGATAAGGGGTTGATGATCTGGCTCCTGGGTTATAGCAAAGACCTTAAAAGACTGATCCACAAAATCAATGGAAACTATTAAAAGCACCTGCTTGATTTTTAAGGAGACTAAAATGACAGTAAGTTCACTAAGAGAGTTCACACATGTAGAACTGGACAATACCAGCTAAGCACTTTGTAGTGCTGGATGTAAAAAGACATTAAGGAACAGGAACATGTCTCATATGAAGAGAGGCTAAGAAAGCTGGGGCTGTTCAGCCTGGTGAATGGAAGGCTTGGGGGGATGGATCTTATAATTGTTCATAAATATCTAATGAGAGGGTGTAAAGAAGATGGAGCCAGGCTCTTTCCAGTAGTGCCCAGTGACAATGCAAGAGGCAACAGGCACAGACTGAAACATATGAAGTTCTGTCTGAACATCAGGAAACACTTACTTACTGTGAGGGTGACCAAGCAAGGGAACAGGTTGCCCAAAGAGGTTGTGGAGTCCCCAGCTATGGAGATCTTCAAAACCTCATGGGACACAATCCTGAGTAACCTGCTCTATCAGATCCTGCTTGTGCAGGGGAACAGGCCAAGATGATCTCAAGAGAGAGGTTCCAATATCAGCTTTTCTGTGATACTTTGAAGTTTTGTACATAGGAAAACAAATCTTGGTGAAGGCTGGGAGAAGGGTATTTTCCTGACTATGTGCAGTCAATTAATTAATTTAACTTTAATTAATTTATTTTTCATAACCCAGTTCTTGCATCAGCAAAACTGCAAGCTGTAAAAGTCTTCTCACTGACAAGTATCAATGGTACAGCCCAGTTTGTTTCACCAATGCTTCAGCCTTCAGTGTTCACAGGCCAGTAATGGTCTGTGAAGAAGACCAAATAACAGAAGAAAATCAGTTCTTATCACTTAAATAAAAGAAAAAAAATCAATGTGTTACAGATTTGAGGGGAAGCACACTAAAAACTGTGTTCACCCAGAAGCAGTGCAGAGGGGGATTTTCCATTTTCAAGAAATGCATGAGCATTTTTCACCTTTGAGAAAATCTATTCCTGCTTTCTTCTGTACCGGGAGTACATCTGTCTAAAATTCCCCTCAGCAGAGAGACAGAGTTCCCAATCTCAGGCCAACTGCTCTGCTGCAGGTTTCTTCTAAGCCGTTGCACCCAAGGATATAAACAGATCTTTTTAGCAAAGATCTAGGGACAAGAGGATAGCAATGCAGCTGCAGCATGTCTACCAACCTGAAGCAAAATCAATGCCAACAAAGTGTCTCTCCCTCCTAATGACCTGTCAGAATTTTTAGCTTGTGGACTGCCCTGAAATATGGCATGAGACTGCAGGGGTCCCAAGGTTAGCTGAGAAAGGGAGCTTGCCCCATGATTCCTGAAGTCTGCACAGAAAATTCTTCTACTGTAGCAGAGAAGCAAATAAAGCTGAAGTTAACACCAGCTGAGGAGGGCTTGGGGGGCAATCTGAGACAGATCTAAGATTTGTATTTGTGTAGACAGAGACTCAAGCTGAGGCTGCTTTGAATGAGACATTTCTTTGAAAGTTTTCAAAGATCATAAAAAACAATTCAGTCAGTGATTCTGAACCTTCTGTTAAACTCAACTCATTACCATGAGCTTTAAAACTATCTCTGCCTAATTATATGGTTTCATTCATTTAGATGGATACATTAAAACAACCATGGTGGAGATTGATTATGATTCTTTAAGAAGAAAGCAACAACCACCTACCAGAGCTGCTGTGACACATCCAGAGAATGACCAAGAAGTGTATGATGATGTTGGAGAGCAGGACATTATTAGCAGGTACGTATAAGGAATACATGAAAAGGAGCCAGTGATGCACCCCAGTCAGCCTAGACAGGGGAAGTTTTACCAAAAAAAAGCAGACTCTTGTCACAATAGAACAGCCATTTGTACAAGAAACGTGTAACTGAGCTATTCAAACTGGAGTAGTCAGAGGAAGAAGAATTGATTCTGGAATCCAGCATCTATAAGCACTCATACTCAGGAGGAATCCATACTATTGGAAGAGAACCTACAGCATTATAGTCCAAAAGAGAACAAAATGCACACAATGCAGGATTACAAATCACCTGCAGGATGTTTATTTCTCTTCCCTCACTCTCTTTTGTTGTTCTGCCTTTTGAAGTCACATACTGCCTTTTCTAATATGCAAGAACAAAAGACTTTAAAAGCCATGGAAAGACTCACTGCAAGTGGAGAACTGACCACGCTCATTGCTCTTGAGTATTACTACGAGTCTAACTATGAGCCTTACTACCTCTTTCCTTTTGAAGGGAAGGGACTTCTGGAAGCATGACTAGGATGGCCCTTCAGAAGAGCATGTGGCTAATGTGTATAATCCTGAAAATAAGCCCTCTGAAATCCCATGAGATGGATATGAGCTATACTTTTCTGACTTCATCAGAAGCTTCTCCTCTATGGCACAGTCTCACATTTATTTGCAATGCAGTGCTACACTGCAGACTCTCTACTTCAATGCCCTGTATTTTTCACATCAGATAGATCTGCAGCTAGAGAAGTGCTGTCTTCAGCAGTGTACCAAACTTGCTGGAAGGGAAATATCCCAGTGATCTTGTGACAAGAGTCAAGGCTATCATATGACCCAACATGACGGTGGTACCTCTGTTACCTGACCTCACATAAAAGTCTGCTTCTGTCATGTGGTGCAACAAACCAGTGCTCATATTCCATGACATGTCCTGATATGCAGAAACACATACCCCAGCATGCAGATAAGAGATCTGCATATGGGTATAGAGGATTTCAATGTGTAGGACAACCATCTTGAAACATTCAGCCATTACACCTGCTTTTACTGCTTCCTAGCACCTTAACTTAGAGGTCTGGCTGGAATAAAGGGAGTGCAGCTGGCTGCAGTGGATCCTCAGCTGCTAGAACATCCCCATGAGCTCCAGAAACAGTGCTTGGAAAGATCTACCTTCAGGCTGGCGTTCTTTAAGCAACAAATATAGTTTTGTATCTGATCTATTTCCAGGTTGCTCAGTATCAGTTTTGCTCCCTGAACATTGGTCTCATAGCTCATAACCTAGCCAGAAGATTTGCTTTAGTAGTTCTAGGTTTTAGCTAATCTGAGCATTAGGTACTTCATTGCAGGAGTATCTTTGGCCAATCCTTTTCAGTATGGCAAGCATTACAATTAACCACCTCAATGCAAAGAATTTAGAAAATTTATTTAATTCAAAAGCAAACAAGAATACTTACCCTGTTGCATACTAAAATAACAGTGTAAGAAACTTGGAAGGATGAATGAATGGCTCAGATTTGTTAAATCCTTTAAGCTGTATTTTGACATTTTTATCTTCTCTAGTGATTAATAGCATTCTGTTCAGTTCATGACCATGAATTGTTGGAAGGTCTGACATACATCAACATGTTTTGAAACCACTGTAAGAATGCCATAGTAAAAAAAAAAAGCCTCTTGACCAAATAGTATTATCTCATTATTGGCAGTATTGTTAATATTCCAAAATTAATAAGTGACTAGGGCTGTTGTGTTTCAGGATTTCTTGGCACAAGAGTTTAACAAATATCTTATTTTGATGTGTAAGTTTAAGTAAGGCTCTGACCTGGCAATAATCTCAGCTACTGTGAACCTATCAGGTTTATTTCAGTTATTGTTAGAACCCTGGGCTACTACGAAATCCTTGAAATGTTAGAAACATGCAGTTAGAGATTTAAAGCATCACCCAATGAAAGCTAGTTGAGCAATAAATTCATTGGTTTGCCATTCCATCTCAAGAAAATCTCCTCATAAGGGATGAATCTAAAGGGTGTGGAGGCACTCTGCAGTGTTCAGTCAGATTATATAATTATTCCAATCAAGTTTGACTACATTACCTAGTGAGATCCCTTCCAACATGAATTATCCTATGATCCTAAGTCATATTTTGTACTTTAGTTTAAAGTTATCAACAGGAATATTAAATATATTCTCAATATATTAAAACATTACTGTAGACATCAATTTGCATTTCCTTGAAAATTACACTTTATTGGAAATTGCTAACAGTTGCTAACAATTACTAAAACTTAAGACTGAATGTTCTGCTCATATGAAAATGTGCACCTACATGGGCTTGAAATATCTGCATTGATTTATGCAAACAGAGAATTTGCTTCACAGCCTTACTTGCAAAATACTGTCTTTTTTTTAAAGTTAACTAAAGATGGTATTGATAATGCTCTCTCTTACTCCCCTTTGAATCACCGTGAATGGTATCTTAAAATTCTCTTTTCTGAATTGTTATGAATTCTTTCCAAGGAAAAAAAAACCAGAGTATTTTTTTCTGCTTTACCTGAATCTCTCCTCATCTAAGCGCTAGTTCATTTATGAATTAGATGACACATTTTCTTTAGCATTAGTGAGAATGAACTAGTATTTGACTGTAAGAAATTGGTATGAGTGTGGTAAAAACAGAGAGAAGAAAAGAACTGGCACATTTAGGTTTTGCCCATATAGAACACACAAGCATGTACGTGAGCTTTCAGTGCAGAATTTGTAGTGCTCACCTGGCAATGCAGACGAGTGCCAAAGCCAAAAAGTTTAGAATTAATAACTACAAAAGTGATGGGTGATCATGGTGTTTTCTTTTACCAAAGAATGACTGTTTTTCTCTAAAATGTCTCATCTTCTTTTCCAGTCAGAGTGGTGGTCACAGTGGAGCTGGAAGTAAGTGCTACATATACTTTGGGGGGGCAGTTGTTTCTGTGTACTTACCTTCAAATCCAGACCTCTGCAGCTTGCAGATAATGCAGTAATTATCCATAAGCATGCTAGATGTTAGCTAACAGACAACAAATAAGGAAGTATAGTGGCCAAATTAACTTTCTTTCCACCTTGGGTGGAACTTGGGTGAGACAGAAGTTTTGTCTTCAGATACCGTGAATCAGAAGCATGCCAGAAGATGGCAAAACTTTAATTTTTTTGCATGTGAAGGTAAATCTTCCCACAAAACAGCACGGATATAATTGGCAAAATATTAACATGACCAAGAGTTTTTGTTCAGGATAAATCCAGTTCTGAAATAGTCAGTAATACTACCAATTAAAGCTGCATTTTGCTGACAGAGCTAAGGAGAACTTCAGTTTCAGCGATACTCTGGAGTCCTAACCAGTATCACTGCACCAGTTTCACACTGTCAAGAACACACATTCAAACCCAGTTTCCCCTTTGGCAGCAGGTATATTTATGTAGCATTCTCTGTTGATCACAAGAGCACAGCTCATCTTCTCAGCTTAGAGTTTAGATACCAGTCATGGCAGAAGCATTCCCTGGCAGTGCTGAATGAAGCTGCTGCCAGCTAAGTACAGATTTCAGTGATTACTCTGACCAGTGGCTAGAACTGGACATGGAAACTGAGCTAACCCTGCACTGAAGGAGGTGGGGCTCAAAGGCCAGAACTGAGACCAAAATGGGGAGCTTACATTGCGCTTGCCTCTGGCTTCTGTGGATGAACACAAGACGTCACTTGCTGAGAATGTTGGTCTGACATCTCCAAACGTCACTCCAGTTGCAAACAAAAATTTAAAAGTCATCAGTCATCATAATGACTGGGCCAAAATCAGCAATTTAGAATTTCATCGAATACAGTGTCAAGGCATTTGTTTTTAGTATTCATGTTCTTGTGATTGGCAGTGCCACATTTAAATGCTGTGGATGGCATTCCCAACTGGGATAAGTCTAAATCACTGTTTTAATAAATGGGCCATGCTCGTTTACAGAAAGATTCCATTTGCAAGGATATTGCACAAACTGCACATACATCTGACATACTTAAGAGGCCAGTAATGAATACCCTCTTCAGAAGCATTAAATGTAAATGCATTAATTCACTGTTTGATCTGTTAAAGAGATGTTCCCACCTCCTCCTTCTGATCAAGAAATTTACGATGGGATTGATGATGAAGATGCTGTAACTAGGTATGTTTTTATATAATTTAAATAATTTGCTTCTTTAACAGAGTGTTTTCATTTCAGTTTTTAGTATTTTTGAATTAGTCATAATAATTAGCAAGTATTAGGATGATCAGCAAGTAGGTATACCTCAGGTTGGATTTGTGAAGCTGAAAAAAAAAAAAGGGATTCTTTGGGTTTTTGGAGGAGTTTTGTTCTGTAATTAATTTTGGTATGTCAGCAAAAGCAGCTGCAATCATGAAAATCCCCAAATCCCCAACTAGACAGAATAGCTCTGAAATGAAAACAACAAACTGAAATGCTAGCTTGCTGAGTAACAACATGGAAACAGTAGGCTACTAGATTAATATCTATACCTACAAATATGTCTCAATATCTACAAATGACCTAACAAACATATTTCTAGTTTAGAATTTTAGTGTTTAGCATTTAGGTAAGTGTACTCACCTTGTGGTATATACATTGCTGGCATTAATGAGAATTATGTGCATCAATGGAGAATTTAAACTGGACCTTTTAAAAAGAATGTTACACTTTACATTGTGATAATTGCATGCATACTCCAAAGGTCTGTATCACAGGATGAAGATAAGAATGATATCTGGTCCTGGGGAATCTTGAAGAGGCTAAAGGTCAAAGATGGCAAAAAGAAAAGTGTACGAGAAAAAACAACCAAAGTCAATGGGGCAGAAGATAATGGAGATTTGTTGTAAGAGTCTGCCAGGAAATCACAGTACACATTAACTAATTCTAATAAAGCATTGATTACATGCTACTAACATGTTCTCACAGCAGCCTAATGAATCATGCATCAAATTGCAGCTCAGGATGACACTTTTCTGCAAAAACACTGACCTTCTTTCTTTTCACCTGCATAATATAATTATTCTCTTAACAAGCTGTATTTGTTGCATAAGTCTGGTAACTAAAATATACCAAATTTTTTTTTTTGGTGAAGAACATCAAAATAATCCATTATCTTTGTGCTACTGTGGTGATGTAAGTTTGCTGTATCCTGTTAATATGTACTTTGCTCAGCATTGCAACATGGCTGAAATAAACTGGTAAATCTAGTCCCATTAATCCAAATTTTAGGAATAACATGCCAAATAGAAAAATGCAAAGATTGTCTTCTACCCACTTTGCCTAGAGGTTAGATCAGCAGCTGGTGTTTTTACTTCTCTCATTCAGTTCTGAACCACTTTGATTCAGTGGTAAAAATACATGTAGTACATGAGTATTGCTGGTGTCAGCAGAGCTTCAAAATGTCTGGAGATTACTTGGAGTCCTTGTGTTGAAAGTTTTTAAAATTATTTAAATGATGCAAAAGCCTATTAATGTGATATAAATACTTAATGAGCATCTTGTTTTTCCAGCATGTCTCCTTCAACAAAGCAGTTTGGAAAAGGTAATTAATAGCCTATTGTTCAGTCTCCATATTGATTCCTGATCCTTTTTTCTGTATATATTACTCTGTATCATGCTAGTCACAAAAATACACCCAAGGAAGGAAACAGGATTTCCCATTGCTTAACCAGTTCCAGCAAACAAATTTCAAATATTGTGACTGATTTGGCTACAGACAAGGAGATATATATATTGCAAGCTCTCTAGAAAACAATTTAATGTGTTTTTTAAGAAGTAATGATTTTTATATGCGAGATTTCCACTAGTTCATTTTATTTGACATTAAGTATGAACAGATATACTTGGAAAGAAGCATTTAGTGCAAGACTTCAAAAGTAAAAAGAGATGCTTGTTGTTTTTATTTATCACTTGCAGTGTCTTCGTAAGATAACATATATTCATAAATATCAGCTCAGCCATGGAAAAAAAAGCAAGTTCTTACAATTTTTGAGGCTGTTGCCTGAACTGAGTTCTAAATCTTTTATCTCCTGCTTTGATTTTTCTAGCCATTGATTTGATGAGTTGAACAATTGCTTCCTCTCTACAAATATGCTGAATATGATTCAAAGTATATTCTTGGGGTAAGAATTCTTTCCACTGCTTTGGCATTGCAAGATGGCCTAAAAACTAACATACATGTGATTCATATCCATGTACGAACGTTCTAAGCAACATTGCATTGACCAGTGTGCTATAGGAGTGCCTGAGTGTACATTAAAATCAGACTCCAAAAATATACTTTGATGCAACACAGTGGGAAATGAACTAATTAAAATTAAGATTAAGGGCTATTGCATTAGCCAACATGTGCTAAAACTTGCTTCAGCCTAAGAAGATTAAAATATTAGTGAATACCTGTTAATAAAGAGTCTTATTCTGAAAAGGTTGGCGGGTAGTTTTTTTGCACAGTAGATTGTGCGAACCAGAGAACTCACAGTTACTACAGATGGTAAATGGCTACAGTACTTGCCACAATTTCTTGTCAACTTAGCTACACTACCATAGATTGTAATAGAATGTATTTGCTACTCAAGGATCACATAATAATTTTCCATTCTTTTAAACACTATTGTTTCAGATTGTGGAGACAATGATGTTTACGATGATGTAGATTCTTCAGACTTCCCTCCTCCACCGCCTGAACTCAAGCAAGTGGAAATGGGAATTATTCCCCTGATTAGAAATATGTAATATACTGTAAAACATTTTCAAAGTATTTACTAGAGGCAGTTTGCTGCTAATGTATGCTTTATTTGGTGTTGTCAGGTTTTCTAGTTCTCATAACGCTACTATTGACAATGGCTGTTGAATGCTCCCTGCCTCCATTTTAGATTGAAATAATAATTAGACTACAGAATAAATAAGCATGCTTTGAGTTTCAACAAATTCAGTCCCTGATGGACAAGAGGTAGAAATGAATCCATGGCCTGAAGGTACTTCATTGTAGATTCTCTGCATACAGTCCTCTTCCTATCAAAATTTGGGGACTGTTAGGATAAGTACTTGATCTCAGCTGCTGCAGTATTTTAAGGGAAAAGGAGATAAAGGTGTTATAAGTATGAAACAGATCTGGAGGTGTAAAGTTCAACTTGGAAAACTTTTATACCTGGACCAGGAAGTTATGACCATTTCTGGAGCACAGATGTGTTATGAGCACAGATGCATCTGTGAAGATGACTGCAACATGTCACATTCTGTTGTCACTAACGCCACTCATGTGGAGCTACAGAGTGCACTACAATAATCTAGACTGGAGGCATTAAAACAGAGAGAACTCTTTGAACTATGTATCCAAAGGAAAAGACATGGCCCTCCTAACCTAAATCTAGGTTAGTTCACACACACACATACACTCATCACCAGTGAAACTGTCATCCAGAACTCCTACAGAGATCAGGAAGGATCAAAAAGTAGAGTCAGACTTTAAATTCCCAGGGACAGCATCAGGAAGGACAGTTAGGGCGTGAAACCCTTCCATACTCATTGGTACAAGTCAAGAGCATCAGGGATGTGGAAAAAGCAACAGAACTTGAAATGGGCCATGTACTGCAGATTTCCTGGTATAGCAAGGTCTACTATGGGCACATAGGACTAATACAGCTACTGTATGAAAGGCAAAGATGTTCCAGCTGCCTTCACAGTGGGACATGTTATTCAGCCTATTGTCCAAACGTATGTAGACTTCACAAAAATTGATCCTTGCCTAGAGATTCTACAGTGATGGGTATCATTCACCTAAACTATTTTTGGTAGATGTAAAGTTCTCATTGCTGTAGCAACTAGATACTTTGAATAATGTTCCATATTCACTTATGTGATGATATATTAACATCAGAAGTCATTAAGAGAGGAAAGCAGGAAAGACAACCCCAACGTTTTATTTCTTTTGAAATCAAATCTGTATTGTATTATCCATGTTAGTTTTGTACAGCAACAAAAACATACTAAAGACACATGAAGGGAAGTGCATTTTCACTAAAATTATCAGAAAGGTTGCAAATACCTCAGATGTGTTGCTAATTTTGGTTTTATCTGTAACCTCTTGCTTTAGTTCATCAAAATCACCAAGCCTTGGAAAAAGTAAATCAGATGAAAAAGATGCACAAAAGCTTAAAAAGATGGAAAGAGAAGAGAAGGAGTTCAGAAAAAAGTTCAAAGTAAGTTTTTTCCACATAAAACATAAAGACTAAAATTTCTGTATTCTGTCCTCTAATTTGTAACCCATAATCTGTAAATAATCCATTATTTTGTCTTTGAAAGCTAAAGTATTACTACTTGTAAAATAGTGGTCTGAGCATTTGTAAGTCCAAATGGCAAGCATGGGCATATACTACATATCACAAACAAGTATTTCCCTAATTTTCAAAAATTTAGTAATAAATGGGAACATATTGGTCTAAAAAATACATGATCATAAGCTTTACATTGATGTTTTCAAACCACCATCTCTTTATTTTATTTTTGCAGTTTGAAGGTGAAATTAAAGTTCTGTACTCTACCACCACAGTCCAGGATTTGCCCCACCGAAGATGGGGGTCTAAAGACTTACAAGTTAAACCAGGGGAGTCTCTTGAAATTATAGAAAGTACAGATGATACCAAGGTCCTGTGCAGGAATGAAGAAGGAAAATGTAAGTTTTATTAAAAAGCTGCAGTACAAATCAAATTGTTAGAGAATGATTGAGTGAGGACGTGTAAAAAACCCTCTTCCCTGTCATATTAAAGCAGAGCCTAGTACTTGCCTTTTTCCTTGCCTGGTGGTTGACAAGAGGTAGATCGTTGTTGTTTTATTATTGTGTTTTAAGAGTGGCTTGCCTTGGAAAAAATAAGAACTCTAATAGACAAGAGATACCAAATGTGAGAAAAAGGACAACTTAGTTACTTTGCATCAGCTAAGATTAGCAGATGTTTTTGTTGCTTCTGCCTCCCTCTATTTGCCAAAAAGAGTATAGCTATGATAACACACAGAAGCTAGTAAAAGTAAAATCGTTGCAGCCTCTCTGGGAAGCACTTGCCCATTGAGTGCAGCCAAGGGAAAATCAATTACAATATTCTCATTTTGGATTGCCAGAGATGAAGTTTAATATTTTCAACAGGCTGGGGATGAAACTGCTTCGGATTTTTCCCCCAGCCTCTAGCTGATCCAAGGCATATGTCGTCATTGGCATGCCTGCTTGTTTGGGGAGCTGTGCGATGCCTTTCAGTGTTTCTTGAAAGCCTCGGCCAGGGTGTGCATTGGCAGAAGTTTTTGCATTTTTGGAGAAGTCTGGACCATCTATTGCTGGTTTCAGTATCTTAACGTGCTTCTGCTACAACGCTTTTCAAATCTCCTAATGAAAATTCACTTTGTGTAGGAACAGGCTACATTCAAAGTAGCAGCATCCTTCCATTCACCTCTTCTTTTTACCTCTGACCCATGTAGAAAACAGTACAATGCCATAAACCTCTGAAGGGGATTCAGTCACCTTCCTTCTATTTTTCACCCCTCTGTACTCCGCTGTTACAGTCTGGAGTATAGCCTTCTTCCTGGCAGGCCTGCAGAGTGAGGAAGAATTTCTTGCATAATGACATGTATGTTTTTCAAAATATGGATTGCACCAGTGTAGCCACTTCCCAAAGAGCAGCTTTCAATGCTGCATTTTTTGAACCAAGCTAATAACAAAGTAGAAAGTAGTTCATGTTGGCTGTTTTCCTCACATAGTCTTCAAAGCCTTTCAAATAGTGACAGGAGCTACTGTTTTGCTATGCATAAAAGAACAAATAAAAATATTCTCCCTGAAAACCTCTGAATAGATCTCTGTCAATTTTCACATTAATTGGTGAAGTTTGAATCCTACTTTTGTTAAGTGCATGACAGTTTTGGTTATTTGCTCTAGTTGCTCTAGTTGCTCATATCTTAAAGGTATGATTTTACCTTTTGAAGGACAGATAGACTGAAAATCCACAATTAAAGATGTTTTAGTTACTTTCTTGCACATGAATTCTTCCATTTGCTTGTTAACTTATGAAGCACTTCCACAGTTTCATGCCTCTACTGGCAGTTAAACAAAATTGCATTATAATGTTTTCCCACCTTTTTAAGCAAGGGCTGATGATCTTAGGATTGTATTCTGCTATTACTTATTTTATTTTTCATGAAATGATTTGAAATTTCAAAAGTGAAACAGGGAACTGACTCTCATTTACCTTCTCAAATTCCTTCTGTTGCCTTGATCTGACCCACACACCTTTTGAAATACACAAGAACTTTCAATTCGCTTTCATAGATTTTGCTTAAACAATAGGATATAAATGGACTTCAGTGCCTGAAAATTTAAGTTGTGTCCTCTCTAAGCTTCCGTTACACTGTCAGAGAGCAGCTGGCCCTATGTGTCACAGCTTTCAGTGGTGCTAAGTAATCAAGATGGACTGTGCTGACCTGCTGCCTTTTTCCCTATTATGGAAGCCACATAAATATGAATAAATTAGAAACTGAAATTTTTGACATGTAATTTTGGATTAGTAAATTTGAAAGAGGGGCTGTATCTCCCACATATTTAGGGGCTAGGGACTGTCAGAAGAACCTAGATTATGCTTTGCAGCAGGAGGAGGACTGTCACATGTACATCTTGCTTGCAAGCACACTGTGTTTGTACACAATCACTGTAAGCAAAGAAATTTTGCTTTCATGTATGTGACATGAGCAAATGAAAAGAAGAAACAGAGAAGATTAGATTAGCCAAATGTTTTAAAATGATTCCCAGAAGACTTCAGGAGTTCTGGAAATTACTGGACTCTGCTTAAAGAGAATTTTAAAAATATGACATCTTTAAAAAAAAAAATCAATTTCCATGCCTTTATCCCAGATAATCTGAGGAAAGACAACAAAGCTAAGAATATCCTGAATAGACAGAGCTTTCCCTATGTGTACTGACTTGCAGTCAGCCTGAGGGAATACACAGGTGACTGACAATCTGCAGCACTGGGTTCTTTGACTATTGAAGATTACCTGCAGTCTAACATTTTTAGTAGGCAAAAGTTATAATAGAATTTATGTAATTATCAAACCTTCATGACCCTGAAGATATAAAACCAGGCAAATTAAGCAAATTTTATCTTATGTTGCTGCAATCATATATTAAATGCATAGAAATATTTTTTTATTTATGTAACTGTTAGTCTTAAACAAAAGCTAAAGCAACTAGTGTCAAATAAAATATTATCACATGAAAAGAATGCGTTTTTAGGCAACCTTCAGCTCTAGCACAAGACAGATGTTTTCTTTAAAAATGCAGTGTTTTTAATGTATTATGGCCTTCACTGAGCAAATCGTTAATCTACTTTATATGTAACATATTCTGGAAAAAACCTTATTTGCATTTGAAATTTGTAGCAATATCTGATACGTACCTATTTTAAGATGGAAATACACCAAATTAAAATGAATTATGCAAATGTTTCATTATGAAGAAAATCTGTATATAAGAATTAGTTACTTACTACTATTTGCAGGACTATTTGGGGTATTAGTCTTGTCAGACAACTTTTCCAATATTCCATATAGGAATCACAGGAAATTTTTATATATCAAAACATTGGCTAGTTGAAGACTGTGATAATTCAGCAGCTTTTGGGAACATTACTAGCTCATTGTGTCTGATGCCAATTTACAAAGGAAGGTTTCCCCTGCTAGTAAGATTACTAATCTTGAAAAGGGCAATTTCAGTTAGAATAAAGTTAGGGCTTGCATGTAAAAAATGCTTAACACAAAATATGAGATTCTTTAGCTGGCTATTACTGTGCATTTGGAAAAAGAAAAGATGTGTTTTGTATCAGAAGAGAAAAAATCATGTGAAGGAGGAAATAATTCCTTAAGGTGAAACAGTAAGACCTGGGGATTCAGCTAGACTGACCTGAAAGATCGCCACCAGAAACACTAGCAGAAAACTGATACTTTCTGTGCTGTATAATGGTTCCTCTAAGTACATGGAGCAGTAGCAGCTCCAAGAATTCAAGGAACTTAACAAGTCGAGCTAATAAATTTATTCTAAGACCTACGAATTGTGTATAAATTACTAAACCCTGTCATTTTAGCATGACCATTTAAGCCTCCTAATGAATAAAAGAAGGAAACTTACCTAGTAATTTCAATATAACAGAAGATCATATTTCTTCCTTAGAACTGTCCTAATTTTGTACCAACATACTAATGTTTATCTACAAATATGTAATTATTGTTATGGCTTTCTCTTTGCTTTTGTATGTTATACCAATTGACAAGTATTTCAGTAGGTATCTTTTACCAAAGACAGCAAGTAATTTTTTCAAGAGATTAAATATATTGTAGAAGAGTATGTGTAGTTTATCTGATTTCATTAGAAATGCAACAGAGTAATAGAATAATTCACCAGTGAGTAGCTTTTCTAAGGTATTCCCTTATCTATACAAACAGTTCTTATCAATATGATACAGTTAAAATTTTTTAAACAATTACAGTTAATGATAAATAATTGGTGTATACATCTTGAAAGATATTTTTGTCCCTGTAGGAAACTATACAGATTTCTGTTATTTATTATTATAAATATTATTGTGCAATTATTATATATATTAATATATTAATATTATTATTATACCACATTTTCGTGCTATAGTTTGTGAACTGTACTATAACTTGTTAACTTAATAGCTGTTGTTTCACACCCCTCTCATGCAACCAGGAAACTAAAATGTAAGATGAAAACCTAATCTTGCATAACCTGTTTTACTATTTTTTCCTTTCAGCACTAGTTTTGTACACAATGGAAACTATTGCAACGAAACAAGAGAAATAACATTTTATGAATATGTAAAGTACCTGGCACAATAGACGTCTAATTGCTCTTGGAGCTACTGTAATATTCTGATTCCCTATCTAGGCACTATGTTATACTAAACAAGCAAATAAGAATAATTAAAACTAAAACTGGACATACCAAAATTTTCCTTGAGTACATATCCATTGTATATTGTTATCTATCTTTTATGTCATTCCTTCTGAAATACCTAAAAGAGAAAAAATGCATTTCACTAGTGCTAGCAACAGAAGAAATAAGATGAATATTTTAATTTAACTTAAATACATATAATTTCAATTTTACAGATGGCTATGTTCTGAGAAGCAATTTAGTTGAGAAGTAAGTACAAAGTGATCTTTTTGAAAAATTTGTTGTAACACTCAATTTTGTTCTAAATTATTTGTTAAACAAAAGTGAAATGTAATTATTTTAGTTTGTCATTCTAGTCCTGCAAATTAAGTTATTTTAATGGAGTTCAGAATTGTGAAGAATTAGTCACATACATCCATGCTGGAAATTTTCCAGGGCCCCATTCCTCTTTGCTTAACCATAAACTTTGGTTTAAACCATGAAAAATTACATAAATTAAGCATTATTGGTACTAGAATCTATTACTGAACTGCACATTAATGTGATTAAGTGTATTGATGTCATTTTCAACTGTTTAAATAAAATGGACCAATTTTTCTTTAGGTTTATTTTTATTTTGGTCTTATTGGGATTGAGCAGATTTGGCTCAGTGTTGCTCTGAATAATTGCATGGAGTTCAGCATTTAGATTCTAATCCAAAACTCTTGTCAGAAAGCTTTTCCATTTTCTTCAGTGGGCTTCATGTTAGACCGTTAAATATCAAATCAGATGTCACTTTTAGAATTGAGGCCTGCAAACCCTTATACAGACATTTAACTTTTAATGTTAATGTATCTGCATGCAAATAGTAACATATATCTAATGTCTCAATTTTTAAATACATTGTTTTTCTTTCTTTAACTTACAGTGATGGGGAGATTTATGATGATATCGGTGATGGTATGTTGAACATTTCAAATAATACAATAACTATATTCAATTACACCAAATAACATTATCTCTGAGTTGAAATACTACAAAATATTAATATTTTTGCATTTTATTTCCATTTCAGATTGCATCTATGATAATGACTGATGCAGAATTCTATGCAAGTTAGAGCTTCATTGAAGATCAAAATCTACTTCGGACTTCCTAATGGTGAAAGCAAGAGAAGTCACTAAAGCTGATACAATTTAATTGGCTACACTCTTATAAAAGTACCATTAACCTTTTTTAGGATTTCAGGTTTTTCTCCTCCCTTGCTTTGTATGACATTCATATTGCCATTTATCTGAGCAATTAAAATTCAGGGAACATGAGCTAAAGTTAAGGTTATAATTTTCCACTTCCTTTCCACATTTGTGACAGTCCATGTAAAAACAGTTATTCAATTAGCTATACACAAAGAGACCAATTCACATCTATTAAGGGTACAGAGGACAACAAGCCCTGCGAACAGGTTTTACTCTGGCTCTGGTCTATTAGACACCAGAGACTGCCATCTGGGGAGGACAGTATCCTGAAAAGAAATGCTTCCTTTGGTGATAACATCCTGTTGTGAAAACAGGAAATCAAAAGTGGGCATCAGAGAAGACAATACATTGCTGACCTGCCATTCCAATTGCAACAGCGTTAGCTACACTGACATGTACAGCCATGTACCATGATTGCTGAAATTTCTTTTTCTACATTGTACTAGTGATAGAAAACCATTTTCTAAAATTTATTTGACCATTTTGTAGGTACTTTTAGACTAATATTAATAGTAAAATTGTGTTACATACAGCACTCTGAGATATAAACCGTAGAAGAGTCTACTTCATAGTATAGTGTTGCTCAAAATATATTCAGAACGTTTAGGTAAAGATTTAGTTTCTGCTTAGTTTGAAGATATGTTGTCACTATAGTAATTTAGGCATTAAAATGGACTTATAAACTGATGATAAACTGGTTGGGAAAAACATCTAGACTAAATATATTTATCACACCATTTTGACAATATCTTTTTTCTTCTAAGCACTGTATTTTACACTAGACTTGGCTAAATAAGAGTATAGTTGCCCATTGTAGAAACAACATTTATTCCTAAAGATCATTGGTGATGCTGTTCTCTGAATGACCAAGTAGCAAATCAAAGTAAAATGAACGGATGAATCATAATAACAATTACTTTGCACTTATATATATCAGAACTCACTGAAAATCAAAAGACATTTACAGTGAACTCCCAATAAAGAGGATGAACATGTGGAGAAAATGGAACATGTATTTGTAATGTGTGATGCTTTTGCTGTAGTGCAAGATAATCAAAAACCTGTGAAGACCAATGTGGCTGGATCAGTGTAAGAAACTCCTCTTGAAAATCAAGTCTCCTATAACCCTCAAGGGAAGTAAGGTACTCTGTGCAAATCAGTGCAATGTAGCAAGCTAGTGAATTCAGCTTATAAAATATTTTGGCTCTGTTGAAGCTAGTGAGTTTTGGTCTTACCTTCAGTGGCGCTGAGATTTCATCTCACACAAGTGCCTTTTATTGATGATTCAAAATAGAGTAAATCTCTAAGGAGGTATAATGCTATGGGGATATCAAACATAAAATTAGCTGTAGAGATAATTGCCTATAAGCTATTTTATACTGTATTTAAAATCACTGATAATACACTGAAAAGCTATATGCAAACTTGAGTTTCCTGTTCTATATTTGCTATTCAACCAGCATCCAGGCACACAATACCGATTTCATGTGTAAACATCAGTACCAGCACCCAAATTTAAAACGTGACCTTGTATATTAAGTGCAATGAATGCGTCTGGCTATTTGGCGATGTCACTGCTGGAGGTTTCTTTCTTTTTTAGGGGCATTCAAGAGGGTATCTGCATCAAATTAGTGATATGCCAAAGAATTGAGAGGGAACACAGATATTTAGAAATACACAACCACTTGTCACTTAACAACAGGATAAACAGTTTCATGCTTTATACAGTTAATTATCTCAAAAAGAGTTTGTGTTAATTTCTAACATATATAACCAGTCTTGGTTTAGCTTTAACTGATAGTAGAACTTCATGCATTGCAGTAAGTCTAACAAAGGAACTTTCCTTTTGAATATAGTTTATCCTGTATTAAAGGACTTCAGTAGAACACAAACCTCTTTTGTCCCCCTGAAAAAGAAGTTAGTTTTATTCGTTGTGAGATTTTTTGGTCATATATTTTGAATAGTTTTTCCATGTTCTTAGCCTTGGTGTGTTGTAGGTACTGTGTTTCCTTGCTGATTATACTGACTGAATTGGTAATATGATACATTAGATAATCATAAATAACCATAAGATGCTTTAAGCTAGAAATCTGTGCATCATTTTCGCAGATCCAATATGATGTGATTGTAACAGGGTGTTAAAATGTATTTATAGGTACTACACACTGAAAAATTACTGGTATTGTACATGTTTTCTTTTCATTATTTCACCAATGCCATTCACTGGATGCATTTTTTTCTTTCTTCTGAATAAAAGCGTGCTTTCTGACAAGAAACGTGGGTGCACCATCTTCTGCCAAAGTAGAACAACAGTAGCTGAACAGTAACTTCTGAAAATCATCATTGAACTGCAGACATGGTGAAAATCATTCTATTATTGCTGCAAAGGCAGCACGACTAGCATGTGGCATTTGTTTGTCAGTAATTACTACCCAGAAAGTGAAATGTAAGCAGAAAATCTTCCAGACAGGAAAATCTATACTTAGGCAGTTCAATAAATCTGTATTTAAGGCTTTCTCACCTGTAATTTATTCTATTATCTTTTACAAGTCAGAAAGAAAGAGAAGGAAAGCTGTTCTCTCTCCTGATATTTTTCTCTCTCCAAACTCAGTCTATAATCCTGGAGTATTTGGCTGTGCCTGCTAAAACATTCAGCAGTGAAAACATCAAAATATTGACATAAAAATTAGACTTCAGCATGAACACCCTAGATTAGGTAAACAGAGTTGGTTTCCATCTGTGTTGTACCTCTACACTGTCCCAGGAAACAGGCTAAGCAAAACAAAAACTAGGAGGGCAAAAAAGACTTCTTTAATTCAGGAGCTTTAGAGCATTTCTCTGCTGCTACCGCAGGCTCTGGACTGCAGGAATGCAGCTGATCTCCTGTGCATTCCTGTGTAAGAGGTTTATATCCTCGATCCACATAATTGCAGATCCCTTGGCTACTTCTCCCATGGTGGTAACAAAACCCTCCTCTATGTGTGATCTTGTTGCATAATCCACCTCAGCTGTGAAGATCAGTGGTTTAGTATGGGGAAGGAAATTCAGTGGAGGAACCTAGATTCACTGTGTGAATTAGATTACCCCTTACCACTACATTACTTCATGACAGATTCAGGTGTGCATCTGTGTGTGTGTGTATGTCAAATAAGACAACTTCTGAGGAAACTAACGGACCCATAAAAGGACACCCTTATGACTTCTGTACAGCATCACCACACCACCCTACATGGAAAGGCTTTTGCATGTAGCTTCACTGGAGAGTGCTAGGAGGTGCAAGAAATGAGTTTGGTTTTGCACAGCCTCAGTTCTGCCTCCTTGTGTCTTTAATGATGTGTGTAGTCTATAATTACTTGATGGCTCAGTACTTTTTTCCACAGGATCTCCACCTCATTTAGTGCATGGGCTGGATGAGAGTTAACAGAAAAGCCAGTTGTTCAGCCTTGCTCATTCAGTTTCTGGCCACTCCTTTATTTAGTGCAAATCTCCCCAAGCCAATGCTGCACCCAGAATTATTAGTTTCTCATGGCATTCATCACAATGGTATCTCAGATTCCCATGAATAGTAATAGATTTATCTTGTGAGACAGGAAAATATTTTATCCCCATTTGTAATGTATGAAAGGAAGGCACGCACAGAGAACAATTTGTGGCACATATCCATTAATCCTGGATATAGAACAAAATTGCTAAAGCTAAATTGATTATATTTTTAGTACTTTCCTAGATTAGGACTCTCACTATTTTCTCCTCCTCTTCTTTGCCTCTACTTGTGGTTAAACACAAAGAGAAGAGAAAAAAACACCTTGTGTTTAAAAACTGTTAGCATCCAAAATTTATATTTTAAATATACCATGTTTACAGTACTAAAAAAGGGGGCAGATAGGGGATACTGATTAAAAGTTAATTTAAATAATAGTTTAGATTATATTCTGAAACTTAATAAAAACTGGGGAAAAATTCTAAAATTGAATGGTCTACCATTGTTTGCTGTCTCCCAACTCTCATGTCAACAGCAAGTTTGTTTGCATGGTTTTGAGTCAGGTCTATGGCTTTTGCCAGATTTAAATCCTTACGTGTATATGGTCTGGCAACATGTCAGGCTGAGACAACCTAACCAGTTCTGAAACAATTTACTTATTTATCAGAAGGCATTCACCCAGGGTAGCAGTGCAGCCCTCTAAGCCCTCTACCTTGACTACTTAGCCCAGCTAATAAATAAGGTAGTAGTGCAGCTGAAGGGTCATCCTAAGCAGTTTCCAGCATCCTAGTCAGCTGGAAGACATCTCTGTGCCGCTCAGTTAGCCACAGTACTGCAAAATGCCACTGCAACGTGTCGTAGCCTTGTGTAGAGCAGCGGTGTGGTAGCCCCAGGTTCCCTTCTTTGCCTGGGTGGAGCAAAATTACAATGATCTCACAAAGCCTTTCTTCTCTGTGTTTCATTCTAGCTAGATGGCTCCTGAACACATGTAGAATTTGCTAAATTATCTCTATTTGCCTCCTTCTAAAGCAATTTGAGAGAGAGGATTAAGCTGCTATTAAATGTATAGAGTTTTTTGCTCCAGGGTTTTTATATTGTGGGGCTTGTTGAAAAGAACATGGGAAACTATGTTTATTTTCTTTCTTAACACACAGACAAATACTGCTTAAACTTAAAATGTTCACTGTTAGGCAGCGAAGAAGTATGCAAAATGTCAACACAAACATGAATGAAATGTGAATTAGATGGATACCAAGGGTTTTAAGAAACATTATACGATTTACATTACTTCAGTAATATTGCCAAATCCTACAGCTCAAGCATCATGAGACAGACAAAGCAAAGGAAAAACAGCACTGGCTTTTTTTCCTGCCTTTTAATTCTTTTTTTGGCCTGATTCCTGATTTTCAAGTTCTTAGCAGGAAAAGCTGCCTGATCCTTCATTTGTGTGTGGGTGCACTTCAGGTGGAAAATGCACACAAAACACAGACACAGAATCCGGGGCTCCCATCCCCTTTTCTTGCTGACAGAAGAAACATTCTGCCAAGCTCCCTTCCCTTCTGCATCTCAGCTTCCTTCACGTTCTCCTGCCCTGGACAATGCCGTCACACACCTTCCAGCTCACACAGGTAAGCCCAGTTTCCTCTGTATTGATCCAAAGACATCCTTTTTTTCATGTTGTCACTGCCTCCTTTCACCACTTCAGATTTCTCTGTACTCTTCTACTTGCTTTCTTGATTACTTCCTGTTCCGTATAATTATTCCTCTTTTCCTTGATCCTCTGACCATGGCATTCTGTCCTTTGGTTTTCTGCTCCCTTGTTCCTTTCTCCTTTCATCCTTTTACACTGTTCCCCTACTTCTGCATCCCTGCCCCTGGCACTTTCATTTTTATCCCATTTTTAAAAGCTGCTCTGTTTAAATGCTCATTTTTTGTGCAAGATTCCTAACTCTGTGGGTGACACCAGCAGAGATTTTATGACTCAACAGCCACTGAGAAGACTTAAAATTCTTGTATTTTGCATTCTACACTGTTTATCCATAGCATTTAAAATCAGGCCAAACATATCTTCCTTCTGCCCTCAGTATTTGGGGGAGTTTTTTCAGTACTTAAGTTGGGATGCTATATATAACTAAATCTTACTACTGCCAGCTTAAATTACAAACAAAAAAAAAAAACAACCAAACCCAAGAAAGATATCTTTTCTATCCTATCCCTTTCTCCGCTTCTATATTCATAGCAAGCTACTTGCTACCGCCTGTGTTAAGAGACTGAAGCCTGTTCTAATGATATCCACTGACTGCTGAGCATCTCAGATATCCAAATATTTCAGTATGGATACCATGATGTATAACAGCATTGCTATTAAAATGTTAGCCAGCCTTCGTCAGCCAGTGCCCAAAGAAAATGTTAATGGGCTTCTTCAGTTTTTAAAAAAAGACCATGAAGGCTTACAAAAAATAGCTTCTGCTGCCATATGGATTTTGAATTGGATGATTATCTTTACATAGAGCTTCAGCACTATTACTGGAGTTTATTTGGACTGAAACACTTAACAACTGTGTTTTTTTAAAGTTTTTTTTCCTCAGGTCTAATTAATATGCCAGCTATACCCAAACTCAACACCTGCTGCTTTTCACAGCTTCAATAGGATTATGCGGTGCAGAATGCTGTGAAAAATCTTACATGAATGGGTGCCTAAATGTGAGTTTGCACTAATTAACAATCTAGTTAGCAGCCTGTCCAGTTAATCAGGAAGACTTGTTGCATCACTTGACACTGTTATTTTGCAGTTGGTTGTTGTTGCTTTAGTCTGATACTTATTGCTACCCTTGCATAATTTTCTGCTATGCAATGTATGTTCATTTTTTAATTTCTTCCATTACTGGATACTGAAGAAATACTAGCATTTTACCTGGTTGCAATCAATTCAGATTTTTACTAATAGTTTTTATTTTTACCTGGATTTAAGGGTGCTATATTAATGAACTAACTTAGATTATGATGTTTGCCAAAATCAGAGCAATTCCAGAAAAAAATACTTACCAAGCTAGAAATTTTGTTAGGAATTTATTTTCTTTAGCCAAATCATGTTACTTTTTAAAACTGTATTACTGGTACTTAAAATATTATCTACAGAACTCCTTTTCCACAACAATATATGTAGAAATACACCTATTGGCTTGTATTTGAAAAGGCTTTCATAGGAATATATTAGGAATATACCATATCAGCCAGTAGAGCAATCACACCCCAAAAAGCAAATCCAGTGAAAACAGTCTCCCTGGGGAGAAAAATGCAAATTGCCCCTTGCTTTTTCTCCAAGCTGCTTGGTGAATGTGAGACCAAAAGGGACAAATCAGAAAACTAACACCTGGCTCAGAAGTTCAGCAAAAAATATTCAGCATCCACCTAAACCTAGTGGTTACAGACTAGGGTCCTCCTTGCTTGACTTATTCTCTGCCCTGTCCCAGTCTGAGTAGTTTGGTAACCCAGCCCTTGCCTATAACCAAATGCAGCCTAGGCACTATAGCTGCATCCATACTAGTCACTTAAAACAGTGCCAGGGAACATTCCTGGGCACTGGACCTTGATGGTCTCTGCTGTCATGTTGGTCGAACCAGACAGTTTTGGCTCAGGACCAGTGCAAGGCTGTCCAAAGATGGCCCAACATGTATCTACAGGATCTCCATGTCACCAGTGCCCTCCCCAAGCAAGCCCATCAGCCAGCTGGATTCCCAAAGGAGCAGATGTGCGTAAGATGCAATATCCATGCTTCCACATTGCACTTGTGTTTCAAGAGCTCTGTCTTTCCTGATACCCCAAATTCTGCTAGGTTTTCAACCAAGCTCTGGCCACATTCACATTTTCTCAGATCTTCTGGCAGGGTCCGGGGCAAAGAGGCACTGCTCCCAGGAGGCAGCTGATTTCATACACAGGAGGAAGGACCTTTCCTATATCTGCTCGTTGCTGTGTTACAGAGACACAGAACACAAATCTCAAGAATGGCTCATGAAGGGACTTTGATTTATGTAGATTAAGCTGCAGCTAGTAGGGCCACCTTTTTCCCCTCATTTCCTTTCCCACATCCTCTGAAGATTCAGCCTTTTTAGTCTTGCAGCACAAACCTCTCTCTCCCTAGCTGATCCTAGCACCTTCCGTTGCACAAGAGGCACGCAAGCCCTGGGCTGCAGCAGCATCCTCCCACAGACTGCTCTGTACCGCTGGATGGAGATGCAGTGTGCAGGCTCCTGCTGCTCTACAGCTGCTGTGTAGCGCTCGGAATTCTGAGAACACCACTGCGTGGCTGCCCACGGGCCAGGCATTGTGCAGCTCTGCTCTAGTGTCCGTGTGTTACTTCAGAGTGACTGTTGGTAGTACAGGTCTGCCGATAACTTAATTTGATATTATGCATTTGTCCAGCTGCTAAAAACACGCTGATGAGCTGGATTTGATTGTCTCAAACTGCAGAAGTTCTAAACCAAACACCTACTAGCACCTGTTCGTGACCTGACTCTGAGCTGCTGCTGACCCAAACATTTTTACAGTCTGAGATTTTTTTACATAAGAAAAAACAGGTTGAGTGATTCTTGCAATATTAAATGGACAAACCAATGTCTGGCCAGCTTTGGTGCAGACCTGTTCGTCTATTGTATTTGGCCACTGATCACCTTCTGAGATACTTCATTCAATCAGTAATGGTTTCTTTACACCTTCCTTTTTTTATCCCTTCATTGCCAATATTTCTTGGCTGCAGAAAATAGACCTCATGTCTTATCCTTTCCTAAGCAGCCTGATGGGCTTCACATGAAGAAAAAGGTTAAACAAATAGAATGATTACAAAAATTCTTGCTAACAATATAGATATAGCAAAAGAAGCAATGATTTTTTTTAACCTTTTGATCTCATTCACTGGATTTTCTCCTCTTCCTGTTTGTCCCACTGTCATGCAGGATTTATCATCTATTTAAAACCAATTTTATGATACTGCAAATTAAAGAAGAGTGTTACAAATACGTTTGGGTAAGAAAATTCTCAACAACTACAAATCAATCACTGTAGCTCAGTTGAATTCAACAGCTTAACTTGTTATCTGCATAGCTTGATTCAAGTTTATGTTTTTTCTCCTTCTACCTTTATATAAAGGGCAAGCTGCAGCTGGTGTAAATTGCACAACCTTATTCATTTCCATGGAGTTTAAACAATTTAAGCTAGATAAGGCTCTGCCCCTAGCTTGTCCCCCATATCCGTATTTCTTCATTTGACCCCAAACAAGTGGAAAGCTGTTCTCTTTTATCTTCATACTAGATTTTAAATCTTTAAGATTTATAATTCACATAGTGGTATCCTCTACAGCATATTGCAAAACCCTATTTGGTGTATAAAATGGCTGTCACTGGCAAAATCCCACATGTGAGGGGGCAAAAGGGGATAATCTTCTGCTTGCAAAAGGATGGAACAAAACAGCTTTCTTCATGAGTCCTTTGCATTTATGTGCAAAAATGTAGCTCTAGCTTTAGAAGCCCCTATCCACCACTGAACATGTAGAAACATTTTAAAGTGGTTTCAAGATTAACCTGCCTCTGCAAACCTCCAGATGACACTGGAGGTTTGTTGTTATGTTCTCTTATGTGGTGCTTTGCAGGTGGGAAAGGAAGTACGCCAGCAGCTCACAGGAAACTCTACTTTCACACTGTGTCCCCAGCTTTAGGAGATTTACTTATCTATATAGAGGAGTTATATTCACATAAGATTATAAACTAGGAAGTAAAATTGAACTAGTCTGGTTCCCTGTTTGGCCATCAAAACATCTTTGATTTGATTTATAGTGATTAGATTTATTGTGATTTAGACACTAAAAGACAAAAATAATAAATCAAGGAGGCTGCCTTACACTGGATCAACTGTAATTTGTGACACAGACAAGCCATTAGACCAGTGGAGAAGTTAATTTTCTCTTTGGTATTAATCTCCCCCCTCCACATGGACAAAACAGCTTTTTTTTTTTTTTTCCCTCCACATTTCTCTCCTCCTGCATACTCATGAGCAACAGTGGCTGAGGAAAATGTGTAGAAAATTCGATAGGTAAGGAACTTTTATCATTTTTTAGTTAAACTTTTGTGAGTCTTGCCCCACATTTAATGGGAGAACAGAACATGGGAAAACCTCCAAAAACAGATCCAAAAATGTCCTCTACTCTCACAGGATGAGGATGTCTCATACCAGCAATGACCATGCCATTTTAACGGCCAGACTCACTCTGCAGCACATTGGGTTTTTTTGTTGGTTTTTTGGTGGGTTTTCTTTTGGTGGGGAGCAGGGCGGGGAACTCCCACACATGTAAGTGATAGTTAAGGGTAATGCATACTTGCTATTTTTCATTTCACCATAATAAAAAGCTAAAAATCTGATTTTTTTTTCCCCTGGTTGTGGCAAATATTAATTATACCTCAAATTATCATCAGCGTACCTTGTGGGTTACCACTTGTAACTGACATGGCATTATTTTGTGTGTCATTATCACAGACAACCTCAATTTTGTTTGTATAATTCAAATATAACTACAGTAAAAACCAAACCAAAACAAAAACAAAAACAAAGAGAAAACTGGACCCAGTGAGTTAAGTGAAATATTTTGATTATTAAAGGGTTTCTGCAGGAAAAAAGCTGCAGAAGAGTACTCTGGAGTTTAAACATTACTCCTTTCTTATTTTCCCTTGTTGGAAGAAGATGTTCTGGTTATTTTAAAATACATCGTGTCTCTCTGTATCTATAAGAGAAGAAATAAGTGCTGTATGGAACTAGCATTTAGCATGAGGGTCCAAAGCATTTTTCACACAGATTACAGGTTCAAACCCAACCCAGAATTTTAATAGTGGGCCAACGCTTAGTGGTGCTTTGAAGTTTATGTGAAAATAACTAGTCCCAGCAGAATTTGAAGTAAACAGGATACAACATTACCACCAAAAGCGGCAGTTAATATGGCATTTTCAGGAAGTCAAGGGTTCCCTGGACATGAAATTCCAAAGGACAGCCGTGAGGTACATTGATGAAACTATTTAAGGAACTTTGATATGCTTTGGTCCTGTATTACGGATGGGTGAGATTTTATTGTTTAGACCTTTTGAGAACCTGGGGTTCCTCAAGAACATTAGCTTCATAGTTAACAAGCAAAAATCAAAATAGGAAAGTTGTTGAAAATGGTGTTTTAAATTAAATATACTTGACGTAACCCTATTAAAACAAGATTCTTGTATGTGTGTCATGACATGATATGCCAGAAAGTTCTTCTACTCTGGCTTTACAAGTAATTATTTTCAATCTTTTAAATCAGAATTCATGTTTTAGAAGTGTACCAATCAGTGTAAAAACTAATTTACAATTTTTGAGATGAAACTTAGTGCCCATGAATACTTAATAAAACCAGATTTTTATGAATAATGAAGGATCTGAATGGAAAGACCTCAAGAGAGAGGAGGGAAAACTCAAGAGTGGGAAATAAATGACTACGGAACAGGAAAACAATTACCTGAGGTTGTGGAGGTATTTTTGCACGGCTTGCTAGTTCTACACTTCAATTTGATTATTATTTGCTGGTTTTGTTTCTGAGAATTTGGGAAGTCTGGATGCAAAAACTTTCCTTGCCTATGGCTGTCTGAAGTGTCAGGACATATCTGCTTATTTAAACTTTTGCCTAAAGAGGACAAGAGCAACTACATATAAGTACACTGTATAGAGGGGCTTCGGGTTGTTTTTTTTTTTTTTTTTTTTTTTTTTTTTAATATATACACACTTACTAGTTAAGCTCAACAACTATCAAGGTAAGAAATAGATCAACACTTGAGACCGCAGAGACCCGCTGCGCGTAAATCAAGAAAGCAATGTAAAGGTATTTTTTTCCTGTTTTTAATTACTTCACATACTAAAAACCAGAGTGCAGAAAACATCCGGCGTACAAAGCCAATGGTCATGCCGTTATCCACGTGAACTACCATCTCATCACAAGGCAAGTGCAGCTCAAAAAAGGAAAACTAAGCGGGCAAACCTCATAAAAACAAAACCAAAAGCAGTAATTTCACTTGACAGACCAAACCCTTCAGATGTGGTGACGAGAGCAGTTATGTAGGAAGCCAGTTCCCAGCAGGTCAAGCTCTTCGGCAAAAGGAGGCATTTCGCCACGTTTCCTGGCGCAGCGGGGAAGCCCCCTCAGACACCCCTGCGCTCCCGCCACCCTCCTCTCGCCTCAGGTTCTGCCTCTCGGGGCTGCGCCGCCTGTGGGGAAGCCCCGCAGCGAAGCCCGGCAGCGGACGCGGCCGTCGGGACGGCCCGCCTCTCAGGAGACCGGCGTTTCTCCCTCAGCCGCGCTTCCAGCGGCCCGGGGCGGCGGGGTGGGCCGCTCTTCGACACCCGGGCGCGCACCACCGCCGCCCCGAACCGCTGGAAGCGTGACTGAGGTGTGCGCCCAGGCAGGCGGAGCCCTCCGCCACCGCCACCGCCCCGGGGAGGCTGAGGAGTGGCGGCCCTCGGCCGCCCTCTAGTACTTAAGCCCCCTCCTCAGAGCCACCACACGCCGTTCCCGCACGGCGGAGACGCCACGGCCGAGCAATGGCCGCTTAAGCCTCCTCCCGCGCCGCCCCAGCCGCCCCCGCGCTTCTCCCGCCGCCAGCGGCGGCGGCGCGGTGACGGGGCGCAGGGAGGCAGGGGCGGGGAGGGGAGGGGAGGGGAGGGCAGGGGAGGAGACGGGGTGCCGGCCGCGGCGGCGGCTCCGCGGTCTTCTCCTCGCGAGAGCGGGCGAGGTTTCCGGTGTTGTGACTGCGGGGCCGTAAACATGGCGGTGAGTCTCCGCGCCCGCTCGTTGAGGCACCTCCGCATCCGAGGTAAGGGGCCCCGGCCGAGGCCGCGGCGGCAGGCTGTCCCCGCGCCGGCTGTCGCGCCACGCCGGTGCCCAGCCGCCCCCTGCCTTCCCTTTCCTCCCTTTCTGCTCCTCCGGCTCCTTCCTCGCCGCCAGCCTAACGCGCTTCTCTTTCCCCGTCCCCGCAGGTCGCAACGACAGCGGCGAGGAGAACGTCCCCCTCGATCTCAGCCGAGGTACGGGCCGGTGGCCGGCGGGGCGGGGGTCGCCGCCAGCCCCTCGCTGCGCGCCCGCGGCGGAGCCGGGGGGAAGCCGCCGGCGGCGAACGGCCTGGTGCTCCGGGGCGGCCGCGGGGGGCTCGGTGGGCGGGGGGAGGCGAGGAGGCAGCGGGGTGCCAGTGCCCGCCGCCGGTGGGCTGCCCGGCGTCCTGTAGTGAGCGGAGCTGCCCGTAGGTGGAAGCCTCCCCTCAGCCCCCCCCGCCGGCTGCGGGGCAGCACGGGCGCCTCGGGCACCGCCGTGCCGGGGCCGCAGGGCTGGCCTGCCACGGCCACAGGCGAGGGGAGCCCCTGCGTCTGGGCAGAGGCTCCTCGGCCGCTTCTGGGGTTGTTTTCGGAGGAGGTCGTTGCTCGTGGAGGGGGCCGCTTACAGCGTCCGTTCCGCAGTGGGGCTGCCCGCGCCGCGCCGCGCCCCTCGGCCTCGCCGCGGGGGCTCCTTGCGGCCGTCGCTCCGCTCGGCGGGGCGGGCCGCACGCCTCGGGGGAGCACCTCGGCAGTGGCAACTGGTCCTGCCTCCATCGCTTGTCGTACATCCCTGCCAGCCCCCGGCAGGCTGGCCGGCCGCGGTGCTTCCCGTGAGCCGCTTGCTGTACGACCAGGAGGCACTCATCTCCCGTGTACTTGTTAAATTGCTCCAAACATCCTCCACTGCTCTCGGATGTAGGGCGGGGGGGGGAATAAGAGGAAGGAAGTAAAGGTAACATCCAATACACGCTAACTAATTTTGTCTTGGACGAATAGGAACTCGTTCCCTACCCAAATGTGTAGCTCGTCTTGCCTTGCTGAGGGCTGAGGTAAGGGGTAGACTCTCCCAAAGGGCCAAATAAAATGCAGAAAACAAACTGGCCCACCTGAAGCAATGATCTTCCCTGGGGCAGAAGGTCTTGGTCTGGGGGAGGGAATAAAGTTGATGCTTGTAGTATAACTGCTCTGCTTCAGGAGATCCAGGACTGCTTCTATCCCGAATAGATCCGCTTTATAAGGAAGTAGGCAGGGAGATGACAGAATCAATGAGATAACAGTGGGCTGTGAAATGTAAAGGAAGTACAAATATTAGCAGCATCCATAAGGTTTTCAGCTCAGTGAGAGGCTGTATCAGCAATTCCACCTCTAATTGTTTTTTTCCCCCAGTATGATCTGTGTTTAGAATTTTTCTATTAAGCAGTTTTACTGTGGCCTGAAAGTTAGCTCTGTTTATACATGTCATATTTACAAGTGTATTTTAGTTCATGGGAAAAGCAGTGAGGTTTTTTTTAGTTTAAAGAAACAGGCTCTTATGTCTCTTCCCACCTTATCACCAAATGGACATGATTGCTTTAGTGTAACACTGTTTAAAATTGAAACAAATGAAACTTTTGCCAACCAAATGTGGGACAGAGGCCTTAACACTTCAAGCATGTGACACAATTACTACTGTAAGCAGTGTTACCCGTTCATGAAACTTACAGAATCAGGATTTTAATGAATAGGTTTAGTAACTTTTTTTGTTGTGTAGCATACTGCAGTGTTTTGATGTGAAAGAGCAATATGCAAAACTTAAACGCTGGAGTGGTAATTTTTAGATGTGGTCTGTTTGAAATATTTTACTCAATTTGATGGGCAACTATCATTATGATATTGGGTTTTGCCATGAGGTGTTTTCAGCCACCTACTACAGGTTGCATGGAATCAGTAGTAGCAGTATAGCTACTTCACATGTATCATATTGTAAAAGAGGCTCTCAGGTAAGATGCAAAAAAATTTTTTCATACAACAAAAAAAGATGTTTTGCACTGTGACTGTGTATAGCCCTCGTTTAAAAAAAAAAAAAGCACAGCTTTAAATTTAGTTGTGAACCCTGTATCAAAAAAGTGAGGGGTTTGTTTTTTTGTTAGAGAAACTACAGCTGACTGATCAGTAATCGTATAGTTATCCATGGTAGGTATTAACTTCATTTTAAAGAGAAAACAAAAGTAAAAAGTTAAAAAGTCTCAGCAAGACATTGACTAAGCTATGATAACTTCATTTCCACACTGAACACAATGAATGTTTGGTTTTACACCTGTTACAATAGTTATATAAGCAATTAGTTTAAGTATTTTAAATTGTTACCCTAATTCTGTACTAATATACGCTGTTTTGATTCACTTTGTTGAGCGGATCATATAGTTTTCCACAGGGCTCACGTTTTCAGTAACGTAAAAGATATTCTAATATTTTTTTGTTTCCCCAGACAACTGAACTTTATGTTGATTAATGTGAAATAACTGATTTGGGCAAAGTAAAGAATCGCCATAAACAGTGCCTCAGCAATACGCTTCTAGTTGCAGTGGCCTCTTCATTACAAACATGTGAAATTATATTGGTATTGCCTTGTTTTCAGCAGGTTCCTGTTAGCATTGGCTTGATGAACATGACTTGACATACATGTCAGACCTTCACTAGTCCATGCCTGTGGACTATATACTATGCTTTTTCCATGCAAGAGGCCAGTGCTGTTACTGAGTATTTCAGAAGTAATAATAGATGCAGGGAGGGTGCTAGCCCTGTTTCTGCTACTTTGGGTCCTACTTCTTCCTGGCTTTTTGTGCATTAAGGCTTGGGGAGTGTTTTGCTGCTTGTAGGGCTGATCTGCCTTTCTCTGCTGCTTTTTGTTTGCTCTTGCAGTTTGAGGGTTGCTGTTGTCTTCCCAGAACACACCATGTTCTCATGTATTTTTACCATGGCTGGTATAGTAGGGTTTTACTCTTTGGAGCTTCTTGGTGCTCTGCCTTTTTAAAAATGATATATAGTAATACTTATGAAAGGCATTTTATATGATGGTGCTTTGTGTGTGTTTGTGTATGTGAACTCTTTATGTACAAGATTAGCCTGGTTAAAAATGATAATGTGAAGTCTGTGGTTTGCTGTTTCTGGCTTGGTTTTTTGTTGTTTTGGGTTTGGGGTTTTTTTTCCTGTTAAACTTCTGGGCTGCTCAGCCCTCGCTGTACGCCATCTTTTAAGAGGATTCTGGTAAATCTTTTTGGGGGACAATAATTTTCTTAAAATTAGGATGATCAACTCTGGAAAAATTGTCCCCAACTCAAATACTGTTGGGCATGGTGTTGGTACAGTAAGAAAAAAAACCTGCAGATACAGGTGAAATCTTATTGCTTTTGTCCACTTAAGGTCATGTGTTGTATCTTCTGTTGATTACAAAATTGAAATTAGTAATTGGAATTCAGAGTACTCAGCTTTTGGCCTTCTGTTTATATTACCTGCTCAGAATAGAATAGAAGAGGAAAAGGAGGGCAGACTCGCCACCAGTGCAACTCCCATTGCAGTCATCTGGAAGGAATTAGCAATGGGATGAGGCAGATTGGTTTAATTAGACTACTGAAATCAAGCATGTAACATCTTAAGGCCAGAAAGGACAATTGGAGTTCTTGACCAGGTTAGTGCACTTTGTAGGAATTCTTGCATTGAGTCTGGTCATGGGTTTGTATGTAACCATGCTACAAGTATTATATGCTTTTAGCCTAATTCATCTTAATTTCTGACTGTTTTACAGGTATTCCAAGCTGAATTACAGAAGCTTATATATCTCCCAAAGCTCTGGGTACTGTAAAAGGCTTGTGTAATCCATGCTTTGTTTGCTGCTGAGTTCTTTGCTCACCTCTATAACTGGATCGCCTCATCCTGTTGGATGGCCAACACCTCTTCCTTTGTTGGAGTTGCATCTATTGCCTTTGGGTTGTGAAGGCCTAAGTAGTTTAGAACTTGCTAGTTGGAAGCTGTGTCTCACAGTGCCTTATCTGTAGTCAGGCTCCTTTATATGTCCTTCCTTCAAGGGATCCCTGTTTTCTTGGATTCCTGTAGCTCTAAGCCTGCAATGGATATTAGGAACTTTTCAGAGCTTGTTTGCTTACTGAAGCTTTGGAGAGATACAGAAGTGTCAGCTGCTGATGGTCAAGTGCAGTTCATGCCTGTATGTCTTCATTTCTTCCTTTTTGAGGGTATTAGTCTTTGCTTTCTGATACTCTACTCCTTAATTAACTGAAATGTACCTATCTCCAACATCACTACTTTCATTTATTATTCATAAATGTGCATTATGAGATCCTACTTTGATTTAGCAGCTTTTCTTGTACAGGCAATTCTATTTTGTAAATGCTGAGTCCTCTAGCTACACCACGAGGCAGATATGAATAAAGTAGCTGAGAAAGCTGGTGCTTTTTTCTCCCCGAGAGTGAGTTTCACAGAACTGGCTAGTGTTACCTGAAAAAATTTCCTTTTTTCCTTTTCCTCCGTTGTCCATCATTTCCTTCTATCACATAGGCAAAAATAAAAGATGCAGAAGTTAACTTCACGAGATCTGAACTGTATTACTTTTTTTACTGTGCTTGCATCACTTTAAACCATATTGTATTTGATTCCATGTGCCCACATGGCAAATCGTAATGCATTGCATGCAGGGCAAACATCTCAGGATGCTATTTGCAGTTCACAGCCCACAAAAATGTCAGGCATTTTTAAGGGTTATTTGTGGGATAGTCGAAGAAGGCTGGATGAATTTTGTTTCCAAATTCAGCTTGAGATTTGATGACCGTGCTGTTTCTAGCTTCCTTCATCAATATGAAAGAAGCAGGGAGGAATGTTGTGCACCTGTCTGATACTGAGAGCTCAAGTAATGGGGAAGGGGGCAAAAAAACCCTTTGGGAGTGCTTCTAGCAAGGCAGTAGGGAACCAGTGCAGAGATGGTAGCTGGTGTGTACTTTCTTGGTGGCTTAAAGGTAGTTCTTCCACACTAATGGCAAGACTGTTAAAGAAAGTCTTTAAGTTCTTCTTTGCCTACTCCTGCAGTACATGGTCTGGCTTGAAAATATAAAGAAGTGGGGCTCCACCACACTGTAGAAACAGTATTTTAAAAATACCAAAATAAACAAAATGTGTGGGCACCTTTTCCCCTCGCTTTGCAGTATGCCATCATCGTGATGGGTAACTATAGCAGGATGCTTGTGTTAGAGCAGATCACACAGAGCAATAGCTGGGTTTTTTGCCCCCTTGTTTGTGAATGCATAACAGAAGCCACAGTAGGAGCAAGAAGGTAATTAGTAACATGTTTTTTTCAGTTCTGAGATATGAAGGGGCAACTTGAAAAATGGCTTGAGAGAGATCTTACTTGTCTTGCTCTCTGAGGAATTTTCTGCTGCGTTATTCTTGTATATTGTTTTTTTATGTAGGGAGGCTGAAGGGGAAGTTATCAATGATGGTGGCCTGTTAACTTTTTAGTCAACATGTAACCTTTTAAGTAGATTTTAAAAGTGAGCGAGTTAGAGCTGCTGAGTGTATGCACTCCAAAATTAAGGCATACACTTAGCTTTCTTGTCTGCACTTGTGCTTTAGTTGGCCATTGTTTTGGAATTGTATAGTGTACTGGCCTAGTTAGATTAATAACACTTGTGTACCTTTGGCTTTGCTTGCTAAGGTATTACTGCTTTTACAATCTTAAGACTTCTCAGAGCTACTAAAATGGTGTGTGCTTACAGTATTTTCACTTTTCATTTCTTCAAAACAGGAACAACACTTTTAATGAAGGAAAAATCTTAACAAAAGGCAACTTTAAAATCTTATGACTTGCTTACCTAGCATTAAGGTATCTGTAGGAGCTCAGCACTACCATGTCTTTCAAGATCTGCATTCGTATCTGTCTTTAAAGTTTCTGTGTACAGCATCTCTAAATTTGTTTTTGTGGGTGGGTTCTTTGTTTTTACTGCTGTGGTTTAGATTGGTCAACAAATGTCAGCACTTTTCTTCTGAAGGGCAGAGAATAAAATGACTGTTCTAATATCTTGTGGTTTCTATTTATATTTGACAAAAGAAATTGTTCTGCAATTTGGATCGGTATAAATAGCTTCTTAGGTGTTTAAGCAATGCTGTGTTTCCACAACATTATAGTATTCTGCTTCCCCTCCCCCCGGTCATTTGAATCTTGCAAACTGTTGAAGTACTAAAATCTCTAGTCTCTGCCTTGGTATGAATGTTTTAGTCTTTGTCATAAATGTTCTTCAGGTTTCTTCCTCCCTGCCTTTGAGATTAATGCAATGCTTAGTTTCAGGATATATATTTTTTTTTTGTCAGAGCCTATCCAGTGTAGATGCTGTGTAAAGAAACACAGCTCTTATCATAATTGCAGTAAATAAGGAAGCTATGTCAACAATAGCTTTCCCAGAATGAAATACATCACTTACTTGCCCAGTCATGCATACTTTACCAATTACCTAGCAATCTCGGAAGTTTTGCCCTAATAACATAGAAGAGATGTTCAATGTCAGATAGAGTTTTTCTCTTTAAAGTGGAAAGAAGTGAAACAGTCAGTTATGGTGAAAACCTGTTTTCCAACTGTTTATTTCCATACAAACACTGCAGAAAAGAACAGTGTTCAGGAATGTTATCGGATGGCTTGAGAGTTGATGTTGAAGTGATGGCTGACTAGTTTGAGGGAAGGTACTGAAAAGTCAGGTAAGCTTTTTATCTTTCATAGTAATTGAGACTCCTGCCTGAGACTTTTTGAATAATAAATGACACAAACCATCTACCTGAAAACCAGCTACCTTCTTACAACTAAGACATAAGCATGTGACTTGAGGCTTTGATAACTACACAAAAGGTTAGATAAAATAAGAGGTTTGCTTTTTATTGGAAGTGTTTTTAACTGTGTGCAGGTAGGCGGATGCTTATGCTGTAGTGCAGGTGAATTTGCATACTGAGCAACACTCCTGTGATGAGTTCTGATACAGAAGGGAAGGTGCTAATAACACTGCTACAGAAGTGCTGGCTGATACTGGACAAATTGTTTTAACTGGAGCACTCGTAACTTTCAATCTCACAATAAAATATATCTTGCTTTATTCTTGTTTAAAAATCTCTAGTATTAGTGTATTCATATATACTGCAGAAAATATTCTTTTCATTTGCCAACCATCTGTTGTGGTGATGGAAAATTTGGGTAGAATGCATCAGGAAAAAAGCAGGACTTAGCAAAAATTCAGAGCATGATTAGTGAAGAGTGTATTCACCAAATTCTTGCATCTGGTGAAGGGGAGGAATGTTGGCAAAGCTGTGTAAGTGAGAAAATGGAGTGAAAAAACCAGCACAAAACCCAATAAAAAACCCTCAACCCCAAAGAACAAAAACCCCTACTTACAGTTGTGTTTTCTTAGTTGTGTGAGGAATTTTACTATTATCACATACTTGAAAGATCTGTAGGACTCGCGTTCTTACGCTTCTGTTACATTTATCAGAGCGTAGCAAGCTGCATCTCAATAGGGGCCTGAATAGGTTTGGGTAACTAAATATTATGAGGAAGTCTCTTCTCCCAGTTCTGCCTGAACAGCGATATCCTTGGAATCAATATTGTTCATTAATAAATTAGTCTGAGTGATAGAGCCTTTAGGAAAGTGTTCCTAAAAGGGGAGATTTTGTTTCTAACTTTAGTGGGTTTGTTCTTCACTATGTAGACTTCTCTAAACTCATTTTAGTCCAAGTGCTACTTTTTGCTATGATTTTGGCTAAATCTGACCATTTTTTCATATAGGTGAAACATTTCAGAAAGCTACTTTTAAAATTATTTATTTAGTATAAATTAAATACGCTTAATTGTCTGAGTTCTAAAATGAAAAGCACAAAGATTTTTAATTCATTTTCAGTTGGAGAAATACATAGTTAACAATATTTCATGCTGTTTATCAGTGATACTTTGAGTAACTGTGTGAGTCTACAACCAAAGGGATGGCAAAATGGTTAAGATGAGCTAGGGCAGTTACCCATATTTGAAATGGCTACTGTTAGCTAGCACTTGTTTGGTTAAAATGAAAGATGTACATCTGTACCTCATTTGCATAAATTTTATTCATTGTGAAATGCTGCTGATTTAAGACTACAGAATGATTAGCAGAAGATACTTGTGCATAGAAGTAAAGTATTTAAAGCAAACCAGTATGAACTTGATTTATGGAAAAATACATAATAATTATAAAAGAGTAAGTAAAGAATATTTTCATTAATCTCTTCATGTAGACGTGTGGTGAGCATACAGGGATTTTGTTTGGTTTTTTTAGCTGTGTAAAAGATTGGTTTCCTGCTTCAGGTGTACACAGACTACAAATAAAACTATATGTATTTTCAAAAATAATTATTTCATAAAAATAGGACTATTAAGAACAGTTGTCTGAAAATTACTGTTTTTAAAATAGCTGATTAAATCTAAGTAATATTTTTCCTTTGTTACCTTCTGAGTATCACTGAAGTCAGAATTCACCTTTAGCAACCTCATATCTAGATAATTTAGAATGTGTTCATCTCCTTTATGCAAACCATGTGTGATTCTCATGAGTAGACTTACAGGTTGGTTTTTTCCTGTTAAATAAAAAAAAACACCAAACTTACTGTTCCTATAAATGTGGTGTTTCCAGCTCAGTGTTTTAGGTCAGCCTGTTACTTCAGTGGGATAGATTTTTCTAAGTTGAAATTGACCAAGGAATTGGGTGTCTTCTGTGTTTAAAGAATTGTACTTAGATCATATTGTGAAGTTTATAAGTATGATGCTTCCTGTCTCTTCTGAGAATGGTGTTTTCAGGAGAAAGAGTAAATGTCTTGAACAGTCACAGCTATGGACGGATGAGACTTGCCCTGTTCCTAGTATCAGGGACTGGAGTTCCCCAAGCACCTTTAATCTGTGCACTATTCTGAAATCTTCTGGTTACAGCATTTTAAGGGGTGTAGTTATCACATTGCAGATTTGCCACATTTTAAAGGTTTTCTGCTTCCATTAGTGCTGTTTGTGAATTACGTGTAGTTTCTAGTTGTGTACCTCTATTAATGTTTGAATTTGAGGTTGTTAACTACTTTGCTCTTTCCATGTCTTGCCAAATTGCCCTTCATTTCTTCATTGGCAAGCCACGGGATCTTACATCTGCGATGTTGCTAGGCTTTTTCTTACATGATGCCCTGTGTAACAGGGTATTTCTGGGGACAGTGGCTAGCTCCTGACGGCTTGGAGGTTATCATGAAGGGCCATTTAACTGGAAAATACATTTCTGGGTTCTTGAACAAATTAAAATGATGCAGAGAAGAATTAGAATGTTCATTGGGAAAATATTCATGGATACGATCATATTTCTCCCTTTCACAAATTTTCTTCTGATGTCAGTGATATTATTATTAACTTGCTTGTCAGTTTGATAATATTCAGAGAAATACATGATCAGAATTCTTTTGAGTGCTTTTGAAAGGAGACTTGCCTGATGTGAAGCAGTCACAGTATATCTTTTGTTAAAGGAACTAAAAATTGTGACTGCCCTGAATTTCCTATTTCTAGAATTGGTGGCAGAAAAGAAGAAAAAGGGTTGGAGGAATTGAAGATATTTTTCTAACTTTTACAATAAACTTATATTACTATTCAAATTTGTAGTTGATGTTCTGGAAAGTATTAATTTGATTCGTATACCAGCATAACCAATGTTGTGAATCTGGGAATGGCTTATCCTCCAGCCTTTTATTGGCTTTTGGGCATAAGGACTGTACTGGGGTCACTCCGGCCTTATGTCCTGTCTTTGACAGCAGCTGATAATTGATGCAGATGAGCATAGAACAACAGGGCAAAGAAATGTGTAGTCACACCACAATGGAGTGTTCCCCAGCCTCCAGTGTTTTGTGCCTTTGTTTATGTTCTTTTTGTTGTCTTTTTCCCTCCTTTTTCTTTCAAACATCTAAACTTTTGAAAGTTTTAGAGCAAGTTCTTCTAGAGTTTAACTATGTATACTGGAATAATTTATATTTCTGTTTTGCTTTGAAGTGGTAATGAGAAATTTTGTTAGGAGACTATAATCTGGGCTTGGTTTTAGTTGTCATAGTGTACAGTAGTTACAGTTGTGTATCTAATATTTTAGAAAGATGGCATTAGGTTTTTCATGGGGGCGGGGGGCGCAGGATAAGTATGTAATACACAAAGATGGTATATACCAAGAATGATTGCTGAGATTCTTGGCATGAACATCATGTCTTCCTGAGAGTTGAGGACCTAACTGTAAATTTTAATGGAGGACTAAATCAAATGTTTGTTCTCTCTGAATAGACAAGTTACTTAAGGAACAACAGGGTGTTTTTTTTTAAAAAAAAAAACCCTACCTTGGTACCTTATGTAGTCCTAACTTAATATTATTTTCATAATTGGTCTTTGAGGAAACTCATGCAGGACAGTAGTTTGTTTTTAAGTAAGCATTTAAAGAATAGTTTGTTTATCAAAAGCTATAGGTAATTAATTTTCAAATCAACATTGTAGCTGTCCTTTGGAATGGTCCTTCAGATTTGTCTTTCTCTGTTCAAAGCTTAAAGGTATTTTGTCTCTAGCAATCCAAAATAATTTGTGGCCAATCTTCAGCTTTGTTCTGTGCTTCTGTTTAAGTAGTAATACTGTAGCTTTAGGTTCTAGAAAAGCTGTTAAGGTTTCAACTATAAAACCTGTTTTGTAGAAGTTTTAACAGTAAAGCAAAGCTGTCTACAAATTTGGCATACAAGATAACACATTGGGAATAATTAACATAATTCCAAGGGTGAGGATGTTAGGATTTTTTTTAACAGATAGAATCTGTGTCTTGGTTAGAAGTAATATAAGACAGTAGTTTAGAAAGTGAACTGCTGTCACTGCTTCAAGCTGACTGCAACACCAGAATGTATGTTTCCTGCCACCTTTATCCATACTTAGTAATATTAAAAAAATTATCTTTTAATTTACAGTATTTTATGCACACTTGCAAAAGAGAAATCTATACAGTCACAGTAGGCATTTAAACTTTACTTTCCTGTTTACTTACAGAAGGACATAATGCAAGTCTAGATGTACAGAGCTAAATATGAAGGATTAGACTTGTAAGTGTAATCCCAATACAAGACTTTATTCTTATCTGAGGTTCTAGTGATTTCTGCATCCTACCTTGGAAATGCTGTCTTTTGCACTGCTTTCTACTTAATAGACATTTTTATAAATGTGAAGGTTAATTTCTACTTGATTGATGTAGGAAGAACAGTTCTTTTACTTTCTTTGACTGCCATAAAAAAGAGGAGGTGTGCTTTTTTTTCATATTACTGAGCCACTTCCATCTATTCATAGTTTTCTTAAGCAGCAAGAGTGAAAATAATAATGAGTTCTTAGCTTTTATTTTCTTCTGTTTTCATGAACAGGAGTTACTGGAACGTCTCTGTATTCAAAGTAAAGTGCTTTATGTATGGTTCACCTGTGGAAGCTATAGGAATCAAACTAAATAAATCTTTAGGTACATTCTGCAGAAATCACTGGTTTTGGTCACCTCTACTTTTCAGGGCGATCCTCTCAATTGTTAAGATTTGTTATACATTGTGGTGTTTTAAATCTAAAATTTATGAGAATTATTTGGAAAAACTTAATACAGCACAGTATACTAGTGCAAAATACTTTGCACCTTACTGAATCAAGTGTGATAACATAATTTTAACAATGATTGTAGAGGATCTCTATCTGGCTTTGTATTCAGTACATTTTTCAACATAACAGTAACTACCTAAAATTGATAATACAAGTGAACAAGTACTTCTGGTTTTACCTTATAAATTGAGACATACCTTCAGTCTAAACATATATTACTGTGTTTATGAAAATCATAGGCTGAATGTAAACTGTTCATGTGCTAATTTTTTTCAATCTGGCAAAGTGGAGTTGACGTGTCAATATACATAATTCAGGAGTGATCTCTGTGTCATGCAGTTTGCTTTTTTTATGTAGCTTTCTCTTCTTCTGTTAGAACCTGGTTGTTTTTCTTCTGTGCAGTTTCCACATTTTGAATTAGATGTAAATTAAGAATACCTCATGTTATGAGAGATTACATAATTGTCCTGATTTTTTTCCCCAGCAAGTTGTTAATGGCAGAATATGCCTTCTCATTGGTGTTTCATTTCATTATTAAAGGTGTTGATAAAAAGTGTTTTAGCAGGCTGTCATCTAGGCTTACAAAGACACCTTCAAGTAACTGATTTCTAATGTTTTGTTGCTTTTGATAACTGATATTTGGTAACTATGTCAGTGGAAATGGAGAACAGTGCATTAATGTTTCTAGTTGGGGTGTGTTTCACTCAACTTCCTTTGTTTTGTCAGCATGTAGTTTTAACAGGCCACTAAGAGCAGCTTTGCATTATACAGTTGCATAGCACTTAAACTTTAAAAATCTCTGATAAATGTGGTGGTGTATAGTGAATTCACCAGAATCATCCATTTATATTGTGGTTCTTTCCTTTAGTAAGGAAAGGTATTTCCTGTGTTCTTAGTCAAGGATGAAATGCTTAACTGTATTGATGTGCAGTTTCATTCTTTAGGAGAAGTCTTTAGGTGTATTTAGTCTCTTATTTCACTTTTTGGTACTATGATTCTAGTAGATGTGATAGGAGCTGCTAGTGCAGTGTCTCCCTTGAGAGTTTACTACTGTGTGCGTAGACTGGTTGCTGTGTACATGTACTGTCCTAGCATCTACTAAGTGAAGCATATAAAATACACGCTCCTCAGTTTAACTCAGTATGCCTGACTTCAGAGTTACTGAATTATTTGTGTGCTAAAGCCTACCATTCTTTTTGTTTGCTTTTTATTCACATGTGCATAACAGAATAGCAAACTGGCTTGCTGCTAGCGTACTGAATGTGGTCAAACAATGCTGCTAAATCTGTCAGGGGAAAGGAGTTGTCAGTTGTGCTAATATAGCTCTTGCTGGTCCTGTTTCATCCCAGCATTAGATGGAGCACTAGCAGGTTTGTGTAGCTGGACCTCTGCGGTGTTCTTCCTCTCTAGAGAATGGGATCTGTCAGAATGCATCATGGTTCTCACTAGGGAAAAACAATGTCACAGTCCTGAAGGGGTGAAAAAGTGAGTCAAGCCTGAAAAGGCCATGAGAGTCTAAAAACAAACAACACCCCAACTTTGAAGATTTTTAATATACATGCATCTATGAATTACTTTAAGGTGTAGAGAATTACAGCATTCTTGAGGCTAGGGTTTTAAAAACACCAGTTTTGCTCTGTGCTAAAGATTATTGTTATATGTACTGGGTGTTATCAGTGCAGACAGTTGCAGGTGAGAAACTGTTTGGTGTAACAGAAGTACACAGAACAAAGGTATCTGCTACTTCAAAATGCTTGCTATCCAAAAAAAGAAGGCAGATACACAGAAAATCAGACGGTTATGATGATCAACCAAAGCTATTGTTGCAGAACACAAGTATGCTGGCTTGAAATTTTTTTATATGTCAACAAGTTTTTAGATGAGATTTGAGGCAAAGTGGCTTTGTGTACATTAATTGGGACAATTTGCCAAGTGTAAAAGTGCAGGTAAAAAAAAAAGATAGTCTGACTTTTCTAATGAGTCTCTTCTGGAAGGGGTATGTCCTGCTTCCACCACTCTACCTGTGAATGGCTCAGTGGCACAGCCATTTCTGCATGGATTTTTGTAAGACTTCAGTATTTAGTTTGACTTGGTAACCCAGCAGAAAGGTAACATAGCCAAAAGAATGAAGCGTATTCTGCTGAGTTAGCAGAATTGTTTTAATGTGAACTTAATGGGTGCCAGAGTGGTGTAAAGGATAGGGTGTATCATATAATGGGGTGGGGTAGAGGGAAGGAAAGTAAGGGAAGGGGTTATACATCTTTTGGCAGAAGAAAGCTGTAAGATCAGCTCAGTCATTTTGTGCAACTCCACCCTCAGAATCACCATGGGAAAGAATGTGAAGATACTTGGTTGTCACTATGGGCCAGCCTGAGATGGTAGAATCATTTATGTTGGAAAAGGCCCTTAAGATCGTAGAGTCCAACCATAAACCTAACACTACCAAGTCCACCACTAAACCATGTCCTGAAGCTCCACGTCTACATGTCTTTTAAATACCTCCAGGGATGGTGACTCAACGACTTCCCTGAGCAGCCTGTTCCAATGCTTGACAACCCTTTCGGTGAAGAAATTTTTCCTAATATAAGTCAGCATCTCAGTAATAAATGAGGTAAGCTAGGAAAGAATAGACTTTTGAGGGGTCTTGAAGTTATACCAAGTAGCTTCTCATGCTTGTCTTTTTTTTTTGGATAGGAAAGCAAGAACTTCTGAAGAGCTAGAGTAAAGGTTAATCAGAACTAAGAAATCTCTGCAGCAGTGGTCTGAACTGGGGTCCTTAAAAGAGACACAAAAAAAACCCAAAAACCACCCCCTAAAAAACCCCCAAACCAAAACTCCTTGTCAACACTTGAGCTGTTAAGCTTGACAATGAAATGTTACGGCCATCATATTTCTTCTGTTGGGAGCTCAGTCTCTGATTTTGTATCGTGTTTTTTCCATTGCTGCATTAATCCATGTTCTTCAATGCTGTTGCATGAGTTAGTGACAGGAAGATAATGCAGTGCTGTATCTGATCTTTGATTACTGGAAAGCCACATGGCTTAGGTGGTGAATCCAGTATGTATTTAGTCTATTTTCAAGCCTATTTTAATGTAAGGGACAGACTAGCAAGAGACTATCTCTCCATTTGTGAAGTGATGTTATTTTGTTTAAATTCTTTTACATCTGCCACTTGTGAGGTTCTGTTAGGCCTGCCTACTTTCCCTACTGGCTTTATTTTTAATAAAAATGACTCACAGTTGAGTAACTAAGTAAATTTTCTACTTCTTTCTAATATGTGATGCATTTCCAGAAGGGGAAGAACAGGGCAGCCAGTCTTTCCTTGAAGTTAGTATGTCACAATTCTTTTGGTAACTTTTTTGGAAGAGATTTTTTGCAAGAAGGTTCTTCTGAAGTTTAAAAGAAGACTTGAACTGACAAGGCTTGACTGAAAAGGCTTTTGTAATCTTAGTTCTTTCTAAGGGTATTTATTTCTTTACTATCTTGTTTTTTCTACAGCAGTAGGGTTGATATAACCAAAGTGTGAACTAGTTAACTTGCTGTATTCATACTAGATAGTGGAAATATCTGTCATGTTCTCAATTTTCTCACAGTGTTTTAGAGCTCATACTGGAGTCCGCAGTTTGCTTCAAATTACTTGTCTGCTAGTGAAGCTTCTGGGAAATACCTGGCTGCTCAACTAGGCAGTACAAAGATGGTTTTTCCTCAAACTTTTCTCTCTATAAATGAGAGTTTTTCTCAGCGGAAGGAGGACAGTGTGAGGAAAAGTTGCTATAAGTGCAGTTTTTCATACATGAGTAAAATGGGTTTAGTGCACATTTTAATTAGCAAGCCTTGTTATAAGGGTCTGCCATTGCTACAGAGTTGTTAACATGGGAATTGGTAACATCATCGTGTCCTGGTTTCTTCACATCCAAATTGTCTGCTTTTCTGCACAGCTTACCTTGCTCACTTCTGAGTTGGTGCCCACTCTGTCAGGTAGCTGAATAGCAATATTCATTGCCAGTGATGTACAAGAGGCTTCCTGGGCTAGTCTCGTGGTCTGTCCTGTCCATATAGTGAGCTTAGTTTTGGTAGAGGTTTACCTTGTGTATGTAGCCATCTGCACTTTCAAAATTAAAACTTACAAGCATATTTCCAGTCATTTTGGAAAGTTATTGTTGCTGCTTTTTTCCAGGGAATTGAAGTATAACATTTTGAAAAGCTCTAAGGCTGCTCACCTGGGCTTTTTCTTGTGGTGTAATGGGGTGTGTTACAGGTCCAAGAGAGGTGTGAGCTGGGGAAATTTCCACCTAAGGCAGGCCAAAGTGTAGAAATCAGCCAAACTGTATTTTCAGAGAAACCAAATTACGAGGAAGTTTTTTTCCTCTCCTATTATGTTCCCTTGAAATTAGGGGCTATGATGTAAACTATTTGTAGTGCTATAACTATCCCAGCCTACTTGTCTTCAGTGTTTCTCTTGTTTCTATGGCTTGTGCTATTGCAAACCTCTCAAAATGAGTTAAGCCCTGGAAAAGTAAACTGTGCAGAGGAATCCTAAACTTGGGATGGATCTACTAAGATTTTCACTATCTCTAATTTCTCTGATTGTGTCAATTTTTTTTTGCTTGGTTGGTGGTAGGTTCAAAGAGATGCATGCACATGTTCCAGTTTAAATTCAGAGTTATTGGATGTTTGGTTTTGCTATGCATACAGTTCTGTAATGCAGGGTAGCTCTGTCTGTACTTGTGGCTGTGTATTCGAAGCCGACTTTGCTTATTGCTGTGACTTAGGTTTGTGGAAAAGGTTATTTCACACCAAGCTGGTGTGACTGAGATCGATGCCCACATTTAGGAGCCTGTCTTGTCTTCCGAACATCTCACTGATCCTTTGTCTGAAAAAAATCACAATTATGTGATTGGCAGTAGTATGTCTGTACATGTGTTAGAGTTTCATTATAAGCAGTATAGTCAGTACAATTGATTCACCTTACCCTTGAGTAGGCATCTTGCAGCTGGTCAGGTTGACTGTTTTTGACTTCATTGGCTGACAGATGAGATCTCCGTTGACTACAGTGGGTTTACAGGTTTACACACCTTAATTGAGGTGTCAACCTGTAGGTGTCTTAATCTTTAAATACTCTCTTGTATTCCTGATGGTAGTGCAAGTACAGGGTCTTGTCTTTCCAAATATGCTCTGGATATATCCTGATGAGCTTGGTAGTTATGTCTGCTTTTTCAAATTTGTTGCTCTTAAAGTTTTTAAACTATAGAAGGTGCTAAACTCAGCTTGGCTTGTGGAGAGGTGGTGAAGAAGGTGCTTTCTTTACATCTTTGACACTTTTGATTTCCTTTGTATAATGAAAAAATATACAGATATCCTTTCAGGATGAACAGGGGAGTAGAAGACTATGCCACAAATTCAGCTGAAGATGTTCGTACTGCAGTGGGAAGCAGGTTTCTTTTACTGATGTGAGTGTGGGGTACCACACACAAAAGCTGCTTTCTTGCTGCTTTCCATATGTCTGGGGTTTGGACTTCTCAGGCTTTTTCTAAAGACTTCGTTTTATGTAATGCAATTTTTTCTTTTTTGGTAATGTAATACTTTCTAACAGTTGACATCTCCAGTATAGCCTTGCTATTTCATTTATTTCAAACTGCAGTGCTGTTGCTTGTATTGTTGTAGTACCTATTACACAGTGTCTAATCAGACTGCATGAGAGTCCTGCAGTCAAGCATCTCCCTTTGAAAACTGTCCTGCTGCAATGCCACCATGTACAGAGCTTACTGCAGTTTCTGTTAGAGTAGCTCTTCGTGCAGCTCTCTGTGCCCAGCCCCACTCTGTGCTGCTTGTCCCCCTCTGCCTCAACTCCCAACCTTATTGTGAAAGGTGGGGCAATATTGTCTCTTCTCACCATGTTTGGTAGACCTTTCCATCTCTCAGAAGAATGTAGGGTCATCAGTTGGTGTCTGAATCCTGGTTTGTGAGGTTTAGGGTTTTTTGCTGAGATGGTGGACCCTTAAGAAGAAAGGAGAAGGCATACCCAATCTCCCTGTTTACCTTGTAATTAACTTCCTTTGTGACTGAAAGTCCTAGCCCTCAAACATGTTTAGGGTGATTGTGGACAGAGATTAATATGGAGAGCGGAAAAGAGTCCCATCTTCCCAAATTACAGAAGTCGTGGTATGACAGTAACATGCTATCTTTTTACTTCTGTCTTTAAGTTTACTTCTTGTCTTTAAATTACAAGGGGATTACAGATAAAGCTTTTCAGTTACAAGGTGTTAGGATTGGTGTTTCAGACACTAAATGGTTTTCTTTGTCAATTGTACATTTAAGATGTGGATTAAAATCTACTTTAAAATAGGAGTCTCGTTCCTCCATGGGCTTTAGCATTTATTCTAGAGAACTTGGGTGTGCCTGGTTTTGGTTCTAAGCATAAATCAAATTGATGCTGCTTGAGGTAAAAATTATCTGCATCCTTAATTAAGACCAGGAGAGTACCTGTGATAACTTGGGAAACTGCATGTTGAATGCACGTTTAGATTTTTTACTTTATTTTTCAACTGTATCTGCTAATAACCTGTTTTCTTTTGCAGAACCCTGTGATAATATGAGAGAGATTCTGCAAAATGTGGCCAAACTACAAGGTGTTTCAAATATGAGAAAACTAGGTCACTTGAATAATTTTACTAAGGTAAGAGTTCAAATAGTATCATAGAACAAGTTATTACCCAGGCAAAATATTTTGCATGTACTTTATCAGACATTGGCTGAGAGATTCATGAAACAGCTTAGTATCATGGACCAGTACTTGAAATCTATGTACTATGGGAGAGGAAAGGAGCAGATAAGGACAAGCAAATATGTGAATGCAGGGTTATGCTGAAGTTTGTCTGAAAGTCCTACTGGCTGAATTTTTGTATTGTTTCAGTGCTTAGAAGCCTGAAATACCTCCCAATTAATGGGTTAAGTTGCACAAATAGAGCTAAAGATTGGTTAGTGCTCCACCAAATTGAATCAAAAATGTGAAATGCCAGACGCTCTGGGTGTAAGCTGTCAAAAGTATGGTGAGGGCAAGTACTATATCAATGAGCATCATATGCGGTGGTTTGGACACTAATAGAACAGCAACCATCAACTTTCATTGCAGTTTTCATAGTGAAAAAGATTTAAAGGGGTGATTTCTAGAAATGGTCTGTATTGCTGATTTTTGAGGTGCTTTTTATCAAATATCCAAACCATGGGAATGTGACAGGTACTTGCCTGAAAGTATGGTGTGTTGGAAGCTGTCATTGTGAGCTAACAGGAGGCAAGAATTAAAAACTTACATCAGGATGAGAGTGTAGGCTGAAGAAAGAGGCCAGCAAAGGCCTTCAGAAGGAGAACAAGTACCCTTTTTTGGGGTAGATGAGGAACCTGTGGAGAGGAGCAGAGAGGACTGATGGAAGGTGGGCAGGAAGTTAGGAACGGTTGTTGTAGCATACTGAATGGTTGTGGTTCGACCAGTGTTCCATTTGTGAAAGCAAGGGAAAAGTGCATTGCAGTCAGTGAGCTAGGAGAGGTGGAGCTTCGGTGTGAATGTTACCCAAATGGATGGGCTGATACTCAGAAGGAGCTGGTAAGTTATATACCTTTCTGATAGAGTACCACGGAGAGGGCAACATGCCTGAAGATAAAACCCAAGTTCTGGTGACAGAGGATGGATCCTGCAAGCAGCAGTAGCCAAGAAACAAGGTAGTAGTGGAGGATTTTGTGGGTAAAGTAAGGTTTAAATTATTGTTGTTGTAGATGAGCTGGTAACAGGTCATTGAGTGAGATAACCAGGAGGCTTTGACAGTTTTGAGACTTATCTCAAGTGAAAGAACAAATGATCAAGGGCAGGTCTTGGGGGCCAGTTTATATGAGAAAGACAAACATGCATGCTAATCTTTGAAGTAGGCATGCTCCTTGGGTGTTAAAAGCACTCCTTGCAAGATTGAACAGCACTTCAGTAGTAGTGTATGAGATTTGGTTAGCAAGGGGGTGAGTACTGAGAACAAAATCACAATAGCTGGTCTTCTGGTTTTCTAGTGCATTAATAATAAATCTGTAAATGTCCCATTTTCTGAGTTGGTTCAGAGCACATGTAGGTGCATAGCATTCACTGAGGAAATGAACTTACTTATACTGAAATCTTTCATTTGGGTCACTGTGTTGTGTGTGTTAGACATCCACCATTGACAAAATGCTACTGTTTTTACTAAGATTCCAGATTGTGTTCCAAGAAAGCCATCATTCTGCTAGAAAAGGCCGCAACATAGATATGTTTCCTTTTTGTGCTAATCTGGAAACTATCAAATGTGAGTGCTTCCAGATTCTCTAGTTGCCTTAAAATTAAAAGAGCTGGATTAGGTTTGTGGATGCATGATTCCTAGTGAAAAGTCAATATTTGAAACTATGGATATTAAAACAGTGTTGATTTTACTACTGAAATCAGATGTTAAACAGCTCTAAATGTGGTAAACTAGTAGATATGCACACTGTAATTAAAGGATGAACCAACAATTCTTTTTAAAAGATAGCTTTGAAAAATTGAATAATTCCATAATTGAATATTTGAAGAATTTGTCCTTTATACTTAACCTGGTGTTAAAAATGGAAAATACTTACAAAAACACAAGGAAGGTTTTCTGAATTGGACTTAAAACTGGCAAGAAATGATTAATTTGTGAAAAACAGCTTTGTGAAATTAAATATGACTTTTAAGAGACAGTAGTTCATAACCTGGTTTAGAGTGACCCTTTATAAGGGAATCATCCTACTCTATTTAATATTTAGCACTTGTTCTTATATTCATCTCCCTGGACTACCTGCTTTATAAATGTGTAACTTATACATTTGGTTTTGAAAAAGTCTTCCTATTTTTGTTTAAACTGTAAATGTAGCTATGAAAATAGAATAAAAGTTGCAGATTGTATTGTACTGTCTGCCTTGTGGTTGGAACAATTCTGCATTTTTCATTCCAGTGAAAAGAGTGAAAGCCTGGAGCTTGGGGGAGATAGTTTTATTTCCTTTTTGCACTCTGGTCTTCTACCATGAATTGATACAGTCCGAGTTCCACTTTTGTGAGATAGGAGTGTGGGCAAGATATATACGCTAAGAGCTGAGGATGTTTGTATCCTGTCATGAAATTATATTGAAGATGAACTTGATTTGTTTGTAAATTCTTGCATTTTATGGTCCATTTTTGAAAGATGACTGGTTATCTAGGATATTTGTCCTCTGGACAGGGAAAGGACCTGTGAATTTTTTTATAGCGTATTTCTCATAAAATAATTCAGCAGAAAAATCTATAAAATTTAACTCTCCTGCTAGGAATATTACTATACTTAAAAGAAAATGTCAGTACCAGTCTAAGAAGTTGTTCCCCACTGTCCCAGATTTTTCCTTCAAAGATGGGGCAAATCTCACATTTGGAAGAAATGCTGTTCTTTTTTTGGTCAGTGGAGGCAAAACGTTTGTATTCATGTGGAAATAAGTAATGTAAGTTAAGGTGGACTTTTCCTGACAGAAATCATGGTAGACGTTAAGCTTTATGTAAGTTTCAAGATATCTGAGGTATATTGGGTTCAGGTTTCTTTCCTTGAAAGAGGACTAGATTTTTAAGGTGGGCTTTGTTCCCCCTACCCCATTTCATTTAAGGAGAAGGAGAGTAATCACCCCTCTAAAATTACTGAACTAGACTCCAGGATTTTATGCACAAGTTGAATATTTCAAATAAAATTTATTAAAATAATGGCAGTCAGCAGTCAACAGGATTTGTTACTTTTATCTGCAGGAGTGATACCGTAAGGCAGGTATTTTGTATGAAACTTGACTCCCTTTTCACTTGTTTTTGCCTTCAAGAGAAGTGTTAACTGTTCAAGTCCCCACAGCATCCATACTTACTCTGCAAAGTATGCTGTATACATGATGTTTTACAAAAACTTGCATTTAATTAATCAAATTTTAGCTAGTACTTCTGAGTAAAAACCTTTGTGTTCTTGGCTCTTTGGCTGCAGAACATGGGTTGTTCTTGCCCAACAGGTGCTGTAAGTCTTCTCCTCCAAGAAATTAGCATCCCCAGCCTGGTGATACTCAGGCTGTGGAAAGGTATGTTTAGTTCTGAACTGCAGTAGTGGCAGACTTGGAAATTTTTCTGCTCATCTGCTGCTCATCACCTAATAAGTGAAGCTGCAGTTCTGTGGACAAAAATGTTTATGAAGTACTGCCTAAACTGTATCAGACAAAAATATTCTTGTTCCTTTCAAACCACCTATATCACTATTTAAGCTAACCTGAATTTTGACCTGAAAAATGAGGATTTGACCTCTGATAAATGGTCAGTGACACTTTCAGTGGCCACAGCAGTTCACAAGCTCGGTATGTGCCTTTGGCTTCAGTAAACTGAGTAGGATTACTCATCTTTCATTTATATGACCAGCTATGTAAGGCAAGCATCTTGAAGTTTCCCAACTTCTGCTGATTAATACCAGAACATGATGGTTACTTCTTTGGGGTTTTCCCCACCCCCATGAGAAGTAGTAAGTGATAAATTACTGAAAACCAGAAGGAACTGTACAATTGCATTTACCTAGTGGAAAATATCTTTTGGATTTGAAGTGTTTATTTAGAATCCTTTATTATAGAAGGTTTATCCCACTGTTAGCTTCTGAGGGATCCTTTATACCTTTTTAAATCTAAAAGCGTATTTAAATAATGAATGGAAAAAAGATCCACAGATGTTGTTAATAGGGATTTCTATTTTTTGTTCAAAAGGAAGGTGCTTCTTTAAGGAGAAAATGAAAGTGAACTAATTTTAGCTTAAACTTAGCAGTTTAATAGCATCAGTGTTATGGAAAACTGCATTTTTCAATCTGCTCAAAACTAATTCTGTCATTATTTAATGAGGCTCTACTAGTCTGCTTTACATATCTGTTAGCTCTTGACCGTGCTGCTGAGTTTCACTGGGATGTGGATTGAGTTTGGGACTATAGAGGCTTTCATTGATTCCGTCTCTGTCTGATTCATAGTCTGTCATTTTAAGAGTCTCAACTGTCCTTTGAAAAACCCCAGTATCCTAGAATCCGAATGTAGTATTGACTGACTGTAACATTTATCCAAGTAGCTCAACTACTATGGCCAAAACTTGAAATCTCATGATGAAGTATGTAGCAGAGAGGAACAGAACATTTGCTTAGGGGCATTCAACTATGGTACAAATCTGGAGAGCTTGTGGGTCTAAATCCAGAGTCTGCAATTTCGGTAGGGGCTTCTCTTAAGACTAGGATCTACTAAGTCGTCTCCTCATAAATATTACCAGTGATGGTTCAAGCTGTATGTCCAAAATTACTGTATCATAATTGCATTTTGGATGCATAGAATAATGTCATACTTCTACCTAGTAATTGCTGTAACTATCCTGTTAAAAATAAATTTGAATGGTCTCAGTGTGCACTCAGCTTTTGTATGCAGTTGACCTCCGGTGGTTTTGTTGTTTTGAGCTACTGTTTCCAAGACATGTTGATGTGTTACTTGTATTGCTATGACTCATCCAAGTAGCATGAAAAACTCATAGCTGACAGTAAACATGAAAAAAAACCTGTTTTGTAAGTTAGTCACTGTCTGGCCTAGCATAAGTACCATTTTGTCCTACTATTATATCATACCCTCAAAGAGTCTGTGCTATTCCCATTCATTGCCTATTATATAAAAAAAATTGAATTTTAGAGGTGACTTATTGGCAATTTTAACAAGCGAAGTATACTCTGTATGTATATGTATAGACATACATAAAATTATTGTGTATATATAAAGTATATACATTTTATATATTATATCTATATATATAGGAAAAATGTAAAGTATATTTGCATAATTCCAGGCATTTACATGATATGATAATCCATTGCCATTTTAGTGAAACATAGCAATGTATAGCCAAAAGCAGGTTTTAGTATTCTGGTACTGCCTGCTTACAGACTTGTACTACAATGATATGCATGTTAATTACTAAATGTTACAGTCAAACGTGTGACAGTTACTTGGCTTTGTCAGGAATTCAGCCATCTACAAAAGTCACTGCATTTGGGCCAGAATCATTGACCTGCTTAGTGTTGTTTGAAGGTGAAGTGAGAAGAAAGTGGCAAAGTTTTCCCTAGAATATATATGAGACCAGACATTTATAACTGAGTGAATACTCAAAGCATTGAGACCAGCTGAACAGTGTCCTCTTTATACCAGCCTCCATGACTTTTCCCTGCCTGCCCCCGCCCCCTCTCCCCCCCCCCCCCCCCCCAACATATATCAGTATGGGCTTTTTTTGCTAGACTAAATGAACGCAATGGCTAGGCCTTCATGGGTGTATTTTCTAGCTACCTTGTACAGTATTTTAGTGTTTCCAAAGGTAAAAATTCCTTTTTTTTTACACAATATGATGTCACATTAACTTATTTAGCTTATAGTTTGATGTAACTTATAGATCTTGCTTTCCCTTTGAAATTTGCTTTTGTATTTAACATTCTGAATATTTTCTGGACATCTTGGATTTCTCTGCTGGACTCCTTTCAGTTTTTATGTGTCTATTAATGTGTGCTACCGTGAAGGATATGATATTCCTTTTATTTAATTGAATTTTCTTACTGAGTTTAGGCACTCCTTTCAAATCACTGAAACATTTTGAATTCTGATCTTGCTGTCCATCTTTTAAATTCTTTTTTACCTAGAAATCATGTAAGCACACTACTGTGCATACATTGCAAAGAGAGCTTATACACAAGTAATGATGGCCCATTGGAGTGAGAGTAAACTAACAGCTGAAGTAGCTAATCTTGTATTTACATTTTTAGCCAATTTTATCAGTTCATTCTCTGTGAGAAATAGTTTACATGTATGCACAGACACCAAACACTTTAATTATTGGCACATTCAGAAATGTGTATCGACACAGTGGTTAAACTTGATGAAAGTTACAACTATTGCCAGGTTACATGACTATGAGTTTCAAGATACAGTCAAGTTTCTTTCTACATTAGTGAGAGTGGCAGCATGTATTTAGAGGAAAACAATTGGTATTGAGGACCTAATAACCAGACTGTATGTATTTGGTGAGAGTAGTTACTGACAACTAGACTAGAGCTGGTCCAGTGAACTGAATGTTCTTTAGCAATTGCAGCAAGTTAGGTGGGTTTCTGGAACATGTCATCTGCTTTAGTTTCATCTCAGAACCACTCAAGATGCAAACCAATGGTAAGTGCAATGATAGAAGACTTGCTTCAGAGATGCGCTAGTGCATACAATAGCAGCTTTCTCAACAATGTTTTTTCTTACATCAGAACTATAATTCTGTTTGTTTTTTTTTTTAAAGTAGGAAAAAAGACTGTTGAGGATAATCTGCTATGTTTAAATTAGGATTTCTCATTTGTGTCTGGGGTGGAATGATGGGGAGAGGTTTAGATATATAAATGATTAGCCTAAACAACTATTAATGTACTTGTCTGAAACTGAACAATGAACTGTTTTTACTCACTATCTTCTCACACTGTTTTGCTTACACTCTGCCAGCCAATTTTTACAGTTCATAAGATGTCAATAGAAATGCTAAAGCAGCAGTGGTGGCCTTAGGCAGTCCAACAACATGGCATAAAAATAGATTGATGTTAGGAAGTGACACACTGTCATAACCAGTTAATGCACTGATTGTCTAGTTTTATTATCACTTAAATTTGAAAGGTGGAGGAAAAGAGGTTATATAATAACTTTCCTTATGCTTTACAATAATCTTTGCTTATAGCCACTGTTAAGAAAAATGCAAAACTCAAAATATTTCAATTAACTTGGGTTATTTGAGCCCAAATGTGGAGCTGATCCAGTCCAATATAATAATCTCTTTCATTAACAACTTCAGATTTCAGCGTTATCACTATGCATTTTTCTCACAATATGAAAAATAATTTCTCAAAATGTAATGTGATCCGTGGAAGAATTTGTACTTGTTGAGCATAAACGTAAGTATTGTTTGAATTTAAACCATCTTGCTATTAAAATGGGTTTACTTAAAAGCAGAGTTTCTGTGCAATATGCTGCTTTATCAGGTGGAGGTGCACAGTAGAATGGGAGCATGGAACTTGTCAAATATTTCAACTTACAGTAGCCTTAATTTCATTTATTATAAATTTCATATTGTTAGCAATAAATACATATAAAGAACATAGCATGGGGTATTCACTAGTTAGCACAAACACTTCCTGAATTCCTCACTGACAAACTATTAATACCGTGCTGGCTCAGAACTGAACACATGCATGTTTCAAAAAGAAAGGACAAAATGCAAAGCTATTGCAATTAGTGTTAGTCACTTGAGTTTTCAGAAGTGCTTGGAAAAGTGCTTTGGGATTTGGATGTGGTAATGAAGTATTTTATAATTTTAACTAGGGGTAGTAAATGAGATTACTAGGAATTTCTTTGCTGCTATAGCAAAGGAGAACAGCATCAGCTTTTCTTAGAGAAGAGACTGTTTCCCTTTCCTCAAGAGGCTAAAACATTGCAATGCACTAGATTGCTCCTTTGAGATTGCTTTTGGATGTAAAAACTGCACTTGCAAATCTTCAGTCTTGTGTTTAAAATGGATAGATATGGTTGAAATGTACAGAATTTACAACAGTTTATAGGTGTCGTCTTGTGTCCATAAATTCAACCTTTCCACTGATTTTTGAGGTACAAGTTCTATGGAATCGATGGCAGGCCAGACATTTATGGGACACTTACCGTTGGCAATGCCTGCTGATGTTTTTCTATGCCTGTGTACGACAGTGGACCATCAGTGTCAATCTTTGATTCAAAACTCTCACCAAAGCTGTCTTTTTGAATGCAGATGTACTTTGACTTCAGTCTTTTTCATCTCTGGTCAGGTTACCAATTGCCCAACTAGCAATCTGGACTTCAAAAACTGACCAGTAGGTAGCTTACACAATTGTACAAGCTTTTCTCTGGTATGAGAGGCCACAGATCTGTGTGTGTGTGTGTCTGGCGTATATAGAAACAGAATACTGACAGCAGAAATTCTCAGGGAAGTCTGAAGTTGGTATGCTTCCCCTTGCCATGAATTAAATTCCTCAGGTTTCTTTGAAAGCATTGCCAGAAATCTGTAGTTTTACATAGTAATTTTTAAAGACTTATAAGTAATAGATATTTTCTTTTATTTTCAGCTTCTTTGTAATACTGGCCATGCTGAAGAAAAGCTAGGTTTTACATATGACAGCATCATAATATGGTAAGTAGTAAGGAGCACTAGAGCAATACTAGGGTACTGTAATTGTTCCAAGTGCAATTAAATAAAGTTTATTTGTACTTTTGAGCTAATATGTTGTATTTCTAATGTGTTCGAAATTTCATAATGTAAACATACACCTTACAAATATTTTAGTGAGTAAAATTAGAAATACTTTATTTGCTTTTGGGCAAAGAAAGGGAAAAAAACTCCAAATTGAAAGGTGTGGATTTCTTTATTATATTCCTCAGATGTAAAAAAACCCCTCTAAATATGTCAGTACTTGCAGAAAGCACTTTTGGTAAAAATGTGCACCTACAGAACTTAGAGCGTAATCTTGATGTAGAATCAGGATTTAAAGACAAACATTTTCTGTTAATTTGGTGTGTGTATATGTCTTAGTAGCATTGCTTTCCCTGCTACTAAAATGACCTGTGTATGTACTTTCAAGTAGAATTTTCCTATGTTTTGTTGCCATTTCTGACAGTTAAAAGTAACTACATGCTATTTTCTAGAACTTCTATGTTTTCACACAGACATTGGTAAATTTGTCCTGGGGGTCAGCATTGGTGACAGAAACAACTAAGATCTAGTATTTAGTATGATTTTGTGTTCTTTCAATTTAGTTATCTGACTTAGGAAAGCAAGCTTAGAAAAACTAGTCACTCTTTAATTAAAATGTTGGGAAAACTTACGTAATTTCTTGTGGAAATATTTTAAGTTGTTTTCTTGACTAGAACTGATTTTCCTTGCTAGAACTAAAAAAAATTTAACAAGTCAGTATATTTTTGTGAATGCATATTTTGCTGTAAGTTTTAATAGGTTATCTTCTGATCTTATTTATGTAATCCATTATAGAGATTTATGATAGCACTAAACATCACTTAAGAGTATAACTTCAAAATTCAGTGTTCTTCACCAAATATTTTTAAATACAAGTCTTAAAGGGTTGTGCAAATACTAGTGTTCGTTTTTTAGGAAGAAGTTTGCAGAAAGATCTGCTAATCTAAACTCAGTTATGGATATTGATAAGGAAGAGATAAAAATGTTGTTCTCAACAGACACATGAAGAAAAATAGCCCCCTACTTAGAAAAATGCCAAAAATAGTTTCTCAAAAAAATAAGACCTACAGCAGGAAAATGGTTTTGGTTGGTGTCATTACTTTGGTCAGTCCAGTAGTTCCTCTGTGTGTGTACATTAGAAGCAAATTTTTTATGCATATATGTAGGTTATTCTGCTATACAGCTAATTTTCAAACTCAAATACATTTTAACAACCATAATCATGCTGATTGGTGGTTCTTCAGAAATATTTGTAGGGTGGATAGTTTTTGTGAAATACAGGCTTTTCAGGTAAACTTAAAAATTTTGCTCTGCAGAGTTAAAGCCATTCTGCAGTAGTACTCTGCAGATTATTTTGCTATACAGCATACAGCCATTCTGAGTAACTTGCAAATACTGAACTCTTTAATTTCGGAAATGACCTTCAGGTGTAGGCTAAGGAAATAACATGCAAGTTCTGTATTTTGCTCTACTGATGTTCCCAACTTTATCTTAGAATCCCATAGGGAAACATTTTTATTCTACAGAACAAACTTGTCTTTCTTTGAAAACATGAAAAGTTATTTGGATGCAAGAAATACTCTTGAGTTTTCTGTATTTGTGAAGTATGAATGGCTAACCTTAAAGCATTAAACTATAAGGGAATCAATGATTTCAAGAATAATTACTGACTTCCTATAAAGTTCTAGGTTTGGGGGTCAGTAGCCTTGATAGAATATTTACCCAAACCAAAGACAGTTGCAGTCTGCAATAATTGTTACTATTTTCAAGTTGGACATCTGTTTTTCAGAACCTGTTCTCTTAGAATTGTCTTAGTCCAGGTGCCTGAATAGAATTTCTTCCTGCCAGCAGATGGAGATACTAGTTATATTTTGTTGTCATTCCCAGTGTAGGTGGGTCTTCCTGGTTCCCAGAGCAGCATACCACTGACAGATGAGAGGAAACCTTGAGCAATGAAGAAAATGGAGTGTTTGTAGGCCTCAAACTTTTGAGGTCTTTTAGTCATGTGCCAAGGGGCTTTGGCTGTAAAAGCAAAATTCAGAATATTCACAATTACCTGGCTGGATCAAACAGAGATTTGTCCAAATCATGTTTGTGTTTCTATAGTGTGTGGATGAGGTGCTTAGAAAAAGATGTGAGAATGGCCCTGCAATAGGAATTCTTATCCATCCTTTCTTAGTTCTTCCAGATCTTGTATTAGTCTTAATGTTTATCAGCCTTAATGCTGTCTTAGGAAGTTATTTTCATTTCTGCAGTGACACTTAAAATACTGGGGCAAGTAGTATTGCGCTTACTTTTCCTCTTACACAATCATGATGCATCTGTGGCTGAAAGTGCCAAAAAGACACTTGGAGCATTTGTATCAAAATAATTTTCTTCATCTGATGGCTATTTTAGAATCATGCATTATGGGTTTGTAACAGTTTGTCTTGATGTGCATTAAGTCATATCTAACAATCTTGAATTTTATTCATGTTGTTAACTATGTATACAGATAATTAAGTTCCCTTGAAGTTTCTCATAACCCCATCCTATTCTTATTAATATAAACTATGTTGCCCTCTGTATCTCTGCCCCCCTGCCTCCTCCAAATAAAAATTGTATACTAAGTACTGCCTACAAAAGGAGATTGTGAGCTTGGATAAAAAGCAGGACAGAAAGTTGTCAGGATAAAAATCTTCCATTCACCTCTGCTCTTTGAATTCATCTTTTCAGATCTTGATTTGTGAGACTCCTTTTCATCACTCTATAATCTCTTTATAACCCTTAATACTATCTTCAGCAACATCTTAACGCCCTTTTATACACTATTGTAATAAGTCTTTTCAAGTCTTTCAAAACATTAGTAGAATATGTTGGGTGCTTCACATAGCTAACCAGTTTTATTTTAAGGTGATTTTATTTTAAGATAATAAACAGTCCTCTGGATGTCCTTTAGAATCCTTTTTGTATAGACCTGTTTATCACTTTTTCTCCATCTTGGCCACTACTGTTTATAATACAGTGCTAGGAAATATATGCAGATAGTGCATGTTAATATTCTTTCCAAACACTTAAAATGTGAACCTTGGTGGGCTGCTGACAATACTTACTGATAGATTTCCTCCAGTTCTTCCATCATTTTCACTTCTTAGTCTAACTTGTATTTTGTATAATAAAATTAGGATAGGAATTTTCACGCAGATCTGTAAAGCAGTGACTTTGTATGAAGAAAATGCTTGTTTCTGTCATACTTCTGTCAGTCTCTTATTTGCTTCATTCTTTCTTTTCCTCTTGGGTTTTTCAGTAGGTCAGGTTTAATTTCTCAAGTTTTCTTCTTGTGGTACAGCTGAGGAGTCAGAACAGGTAGACACATACAGATGCACACACATAGGTTTTCCCACATATTTTGTTTCTGCCTGCTGAAGCATATCTTCATTGTATTTATAATGTCATGTTTCTCAAGTTTTTGCAGCTCAGTCATTGACTGGTGTTTGGGGGTTTTGGTTGGTTGTGTTTTTGTTTTTTAATGGAGAGATTTTTCAGTGTTGTACACTTCTGTGTTACTTTCAGTGGACCTTTATGGATTTTTATGGCCTTTATTTTAGGTCTATATCTTTCTAGCTAGCTATATGTTTTCATTGTGTTCTTGCTATTTAAAGGTAGTGACACATCGCTTTTTGATACCTTCTGCTTTTGTATGTTGAATCTCATGGTAGTGTTGTCCTTTGTAGTGGTTTCATTATTGCCAATTCTTAAATTAACTTCTGTCTACAGATTAAGAATATCTTCCTCTTATGAGTTGTAGAACAAGCTTTCAAAGCATTGATTGCTTTTGAGAAACTCTGTCTAAAGATTGCTTTGGTCTACCATTCAAGAAGCGTTTTCCTTGCAAATATAGAAGTAATGTACTTTACTCGATGAGGGGAAAAAATCCAGATTCAGTATTTGGCTGTCCTAGTAAGAAATGTCATGGATAGCAACAACACTATTTGCGTGAGTAATGGGTAACTTCTGCCCTAAAAAGAAACTCTACTGAAGTGTATTAAACTGGCATATCCAAACCAATTTAAAGTCCACATAGAAAAATACCATTGAGTAGAACTGAGTCTTAAGTGCTCATCCCTCAGAATTCCATCTCTGCAAAGCTGCAAAACTAGAAATGAAGCATGATTCATCATCTAAAGAATACCTATTGTTTACTCAGCACAGTTGCAGAGTTTCTTCTCTGCTTTTCTTGAATGACTTTGGAAATAAATCCTCCTCTAGTACAGCTTTTTTTAGAGGAAGAATTTTTCTTAACTTCACAGTATTGAGCATCTGTTTCTTATTGGCTTCTAGCTCAGCTTAAAGTAAATAAATAAAGGCAATTAGTGGCACTCTTTATGTGAAGAATTGTATTTGATATTACAGCAAAGATGGTCTTCCTGAAGTAATTCCCTTTTTGGTGCTGAAAGTAAAAATCAGTTCATCTTTATTTGCATATAGTATTTTAGCCTTTCTACTTCGTCTAGATATCACCTGGAATTAGGTTCCTGTTACAGTGACTTTTACACAGGCCAGTTAATCTCCAGAAAGATTCAGAAGATTTTTGGCCTTGGAGTAGCTGTTTACCATGCATGGTAATCCTAGAATAAGAAAAGAAAGAAAAGCCATTTGTGTAGGCAGAAATTCAGTCTCACTAGCTGAAGTATTTACATTCTTAGATGTCCACTGAAAGAATCCTAATAAAACATGTCACTGGGAGGTTGGGGGTTTTTCCCCTGCTGTGTAGTCAAGGCCTTGAAAAGGACAGTGTGTCACTTAATACTTTGAAACTGCATCTCTGGAGGCCTTCAGTATTTCTTTTCTTTTTACTTAGTGAATTTAGGAAATTAAGTTATGATGATAGTTCCGTTAGGAAAGCTCACCTTAGTGCAAGCAGAATGCTTCCAAAATCTGTCTGAAGAGAAATACGTTTTGGTTATATGTTAAAATGAAATCTGTGCTGTACAGGGCTGCTTAAGTTATGACTCTCATATTTTATGTGACCATAACTTGGTGCCATAACATCTTTAGCGAGAGGTGCATGCAATTACTTACGGTGCAAATTTGTCTCTAAGTGTCAAGATACTGTGTTGAAGACTCATGCTTACAGGTTGGCATTCTAGCAGAGGAAGCAATGCTCTCTACCTGTTAATTTTCTTGGACTAATATTGTGATCAGTTGTTTTATCAAATAACAAGTTATAGTATACAGGTCTTGGTCATTTAATGGATGTACAAGCTGTTCTTTGGGGGTGGGGGGGATGGTTTGTGGCTTTTGCAGATTAATATATTGTCTATATCTACTGGCAGGGTGGAGGTTTGCATTCTAGGCTATAGAGGTGAGTATCTTGGAAAACGAATGCAGACCACTTATTTTTAAAAATCAGACTTTTTATTTTAAAGGAGTTGGTAGGTAGTAGCTGCATGTCAGATGGTGAAGTCAGATTTACCTGCAGCTAAATAATTGTTCATCTCTCTTGTTTTCTTCATTGTAGTCTGAGGTTAGCTTTACTAAATGAAGCAAAAGAGGTGCGAGCGGCAGGATTGCGAGCCCTCCGCTATCTCATTCGAGACTCCAGTATTCTCCAGAAGGTGCTAAAGTTGAAAGTGGATTACTTGATAGCCAGGTAAGTTTTCTCTTCCTTCTTGTTGTAAATTGTGCAATTGTAAATCACTTTTCCATAGTTGAGACAGGTGAGAAAAGACATTTTCATATCCCCTTACATTCTCCATACATAGTTTTATAAAAGCTGTTTTTCTTCAATATGAATAATGTCCTTTAAAAATAAAAGGATAATGCATCACAGCAGCTAATCCAAATAAAATGCTATCCTAATATATGATGTACTATGAGTAATCTAAAAAAATTTGTTTTTCTGTCATAAATGCCATTACTCATAAATTAATCTGTGGTATTAATAGAAGGTTGAAACATCAGTAATTTTCATGTCTTAAGTTGTTTTATGGGAGTTGTTTTGATTATTTCTATTATCATAGTGCTTTGGAGCCTCTGTGACAAAGTCAGGGCTAAAAGGTAGTTCATGCCCAAGAATTTGTAGTCTAAGTATAACCCATGACGTGACAGAATAATACTAAAGGGCAAGCTGACAATGAGATAATAAGATCAGCATGATGAGTAGATGTAAATATTAACATTTCTAGTGCTTCCTCTGTTAAAATCTTGTTGGATTTAATATACTGATACAGATGTGCGTGTTTCTGTTTATATATGCACATAGTCAGTTTTAGTGTGCTGTTTAATTTTGTTGGAGCAAAAGGACTTTTCTGATCTGAGAACACACACAAAACATGTTGATGTGAAACATTACAAATACTTTGTTTAGTCTTATTTGAAATGACAAATGCAGCTAGCTCAGAAAATATTTGTTGAAGCCCTTATGCCTTGATGTTGTATATTTGAGAACGCTCCAGTGATTTAATTATAATGAAGATAACTGAAAAAAATACAAACTGAAGCTAATTGACCATTCATAATGAGTGTGCTGAAAGGCAGAATTTCTAAACAATCGGTCATAATATTTGCTTCTGTTTATTCAGTTGCATAAATATTAACATGAGATGTTACCAGTTAAGGTGAAAGTTAGTGTTGTTATAAACAAAATATGTTTTTTAACTTACTTTAGGTGCATTGACATACAGCAGAGTAATGAAGTAGAACGAACACAAGCACTTCGATTAGTCAGAAAGGTAAAATCTAGCTATATATGGTCTTATTAGCTATGCCAGTCAGTTGTGCTGTCTCCTGGTTTTCTCCCTCAGCAGTTTTTTTCACACATTCTCTAAAACCTTACCTTACTTTACTGTATGAGAAGAAATTATAGCTTATAATTCAAAAGAGAGAAGGAATGGCAGTGCTGAGACTTGTTTCAATTTTAATCTCTTAAAACTTAGAATCTTGAGTGGGCTAGAAAAATACTGCTAATTTTCCTTTGGTAGAGATCATACTGGACAAGATTTGGGAAAAATGTATCAAATGATGAATGCAAGGGTATAAGAACCATATTATTAAGTTTCATCTCATGATCTAACGTTACTGTATAGTGTGTTTAAGCATCTTTGAATCAAGGATGGAAGATTTTATGCCATTTGAGAAATGAGGCAAATTGCCATCACTGGGATAGTCAGCTGAAGGAATGCTTCTAGCCTTATTGCTTTATCCATAGAGGATGCTATCCATCGTTCTTTTCTTAGATATACTATAAGACATAGTTAGTCTGTGGTGGTTACTGTACTGTGTACCCATGGATATGAGATGTTTGAAGCTGTGGCAGCTGCATTTTCAAGTTCGTCCTAGAGAAATTAGCATACACATCTACTGAAGGTATTTTTTTCAGGCAGCACAGTATTCTGCCTTTGTACTGGACTTTACTGTTCTTTATGGAGCTCATATTCTTCTACTGAGCATCTTAAGAAAAACTACCAAAGCCCTAAGTAAAGTTTGAAGTAGTTGGGAGAATGGTTCCCCAGGAGCACTGTGTGTTTTTAATCTGTTTTGTGTGTATGTGTATTTTTTTTACATATATGTATAGGTTGAAAATATGGAAGTTTGTGCAATTTATTTTTCTTATGACCTCACTTGGTTTCTGTCTTACAGAAGAGACAATATGGTTGATTAAGAATTGTGCCAAAAAGGGCATTTTAAAGCTTAAACACCACCCCGAAACACAAACAAACAAAAAAACACCTTAAAGAAATGGATCCTTGAGGAAGTTGAAATCTGTAAAAGTTCTTTGTTAATCTGCTTTAAAAAAAAGAGCTTCAATGTAGAGCCAGAATAACTTAAATCAGGCAATAGAATGGAAACACATTTGTAATTGGTTTTATTTGGATCAGAAATTTGTCGCATTATTCCTGGGGTTATTTGAGCATTTCCTAGTTGAGCAAAAACTTCTGTTCTGCTTGAAAGAAACAAGAGGAAGCAAGAGAAATAAATCCATTCGTTTGATTGGGAAAAAATGATCCTGAAAGATAAGCATTAAAAAAATTATACAGCTGACCACCTGTGCTTTTTTCTCCATTGTTGTACAAGGATGCTGTGAATGGAATGTACATGCTGTACAGAGATGTTCATGGTTCTTTGATGCTGAGAACTGGCTACCAGTAAAGTTAGCACCTCTTTCGTGTCCTGTCTGAGCTGCATCAGTTGAGCATGCATTGGCCTAGAGCAGTTAGTATTTGAGAAACTGTCTTATAAGGAATACAGTGACAAGCATCCTGAATGGCGTATTCTGGAATTTCACACTGTCTTTTGTTACCCTGCTCTTGCCCTTTTCCCATCTCTCTTCATCTCCCTCAATATCTCAGACTCAGTGGTTTGATACAGGATTCCTAAAAGGTTATATAAAGGTCTAGAAGAGGAAAATGAATGGCAAATAAAACATAATTCATTTGTGCAGGAGGTAATTTACTGTGAATCATGGAAGAAGTGAACTGGGTTCTATCAGCATCGTAGAACTATTGTTCTTAGCTTCAAAGTCTGGATGCAATTCTTTAACCTCATCTTTGATACCAAAATTCCTGTGTAGTGTAGATACAAAACTTTAAAATATTTTCTTGCTTTCTTCTCTTCGTAGGGTAGAAGAACCAACTACAAAATACTAGTCCTGTTATGAATTCATAAAAGGCACTAAATGATAAACTTTTTTTAAAAAAAAAGTGCGGGTTAAAGTAGTATAGGAAGAGAAAAGAAAAACAACTTTACAATTTTTAAACTTGGTTTCTGATTTTTTTTTTTTGAAGGCTTTGAGTTCTCACTGTCTCTTTTGACTGTAATCACCTCTACATTTCCTAGGAGGAGCTTTGCAATTTGGCAGTGTCTTCAGCCATGAAAATGATGGCATAAAGTTGCTTTGGAAAGCATTTTTCCATCTAATGGAAGTCAATAAACCCACTTTTTTATAATTTAATAGGCAGGATGTTTTCTTGTAAAGCAGAAGTCAGTGTTATGTACAATATGAACCACCTTCTTTATTCCTCTTTTTTTAGAGGAATATTTAAAGACCAAATTCATAGTCTCTGTTACTTCATCATAGCTGCTTGTAAATAGCCTTGCATCACCTGTCCTTGCTCTTTTGAACTGCATTTCAAAACCCAAAGCAGAATGAAAGCAAATGAAAGTTTATATTTATTCTGATGTACTTGGAATTGAATATTAAAAGAAAGAAATCTTTCATTCTCATGTCTTAAAATCAAAGAAAACAATGAAGCAGAGCAGTCTTGAGAGGCTGCTTGTGTCCTCACAGTAAGTACTTGTCAATATCGGTAGGAAAAAACATTAACAACTTTGCAGAGTGGATTGGTACTCCCTTTCTATTGCTAATTCTTGTTACTTTATGCCCTTGTAAAAGTGAGACCACATGGGCGGGGAAGAGTTTGTTTTTTCTTTAGAGTCTTATCTTAAAACTTCCTGTTTTGTGTGTGACAACACTATGTATGACAAGAAGTTTCTCAAAAACACAACTTAAAAATAAACTTCTTAGTGTTCTAATACTTTTGTCATAATGGTTGATCTCATTTTAACATCCTCTGCAAAGAAGGTAAAACAACTAATAGATATTTGTTCAAACGGGATAAGACATCCAAGGGAGCTGTAAAATGAATATAGGACAAAAGAATTCTGGAAAAATAATGAAGATAAGCCGGCTTTTGTTGGAAACAAGACAGATATTAAAAAAAGCCTTGGAAAACTAGCTGTAAGTTTTTAGGTATTTGATGGATATTGAGTCGTTTTTTACATCTCACTCTTATTTATTAGTAGAAGATGATGTGACATGGTTAAGTGTGCTATAACACATTATGTTGTTCCCTTTTTAAGCAGTCAGACAGATAAAAAGCTACCAAGACATCTGTTTAGTGATGTTCATGTTCCACAGTATAGAGGATATGTATATTTAATTTTTGCAAACTATGAAAAAACGTGAACAAACAGCTAATCAGCCTTTGTAGTCAAACCCTCATTTGGGGCAAGGTCAGGAGTGGTGGTGTTGGGTTGGTTGTTTTGGACTGGGGTTTTTTGCCTTTAATGTGTGCCCAGAGTTTTGCTCTTTAATCTGGTTTAAATTCTGATTGTCCTAAACTAGCAGCTGAGGATTTCCATGGTGTGGGACCTCTTCAGTAGTGTAAAGGAGCATTGGCTATTAAAATCTGTTCTTTTATTCTGTCTCAAATTTATTGCAAACTTTTTTCTAATTGAAGAATGACTTCATTAATGGATGCATGTCTTGTTTTCATCTTTGCTTTTCAGTTTAATATGTTTAAGGTGTGTGTGTGTGTCTTTTGTGCCATAGCTATATAATTTATGATGGAGTTGAATTAGGCTGCAGTTCTAGTAAGATCAGGTACTATGCAAGAGGATATAGGGGTGTTACTGACAGTTGCCTTCTAGATACTATAGCAGCTTCTTCTGTTGACTGTCCTTTTTTGTAGTCTGCAGCAATCTAAGGATCTCTCTCCAAAAGATGAGATTTTAGTCCTGGCTAATTAAACAGTTGAATAGGTACTGAAGAATCTGCTGCAGTATGAATGAATCTTCTAGAAGAGTTTGTAATCTGCTCTGTGCCATTGGATAGCATTCTTTGTTGGTAAAGAAATCTTGGAAAAAATATGAAAAAGGTAGCTGTAGTTCTCTCTTTAACCCTTTCCTATTACGATAAAATAATACAAAATATTAAAAATACCCCCAAACTAAAGTGGGAAGAGAATGGCAAAGTAAATTGACAAACAATTTCAAGAACAAAAGAAATAGTTTTGAGGATTCACCAGATACAACCAAGTAGTAGATGGAGTGGTCTGTCTGGTTGTATCTAGGAAACAGAATGCTGGTGAATCTGTGAGTATATTTAGAGAAATATTGCGAAGAAACCAGAGGGCTTTTTCTTTCATTTTTGGCAGATGATCACTGTGAATGCCTCATTGTTCCCCAGTTCTATTACTAATTCTTTGATAGCAGTTGGAAACGATGGTCTTCAAGAAAGAGACAGAATGGTTCGAGCGTGTATAGCCATTATCTGTGAACTAGGTAAGATGACTGAAAGCTAATTAAGAAAAATTTTGACATGGTTGTCATCAGTTTTCTAAGAGATTCTTTTCTGTGGGTTAGTATTAAATGGATTGTATTCGAATAATTAAGGATATTTGTTTAATAATGAGTTAGATGTTAAATGTTCTTAATGTCAGTTTCATGGATTTTAGTCATTAGTTTGATATAAACCAAAATCACTTTAAAACCAAAGTCTCTTACATGAAGTACCTGAAGATTTCAGGTGCTGTTCTTTCCTTTAAGACTCGCCAATTCTTGGTTTACCTTAAAAATGTTTCTCTGCTGCAGTTGATGTTTCTAAAACTGATGGATTGGAAGTAGGGAGAATTCCATACATGAGATACTGACAAATGTACAAGAGTTCAGAGAACTACAAAACATCCTCCTTTAAAAATTTCCACAGTGGCTTATGGAAGTCAGTATTTGTGTCCATGTAAAGGCTATCTGGACAGTGATTTATACTAACTCCCTATGCTTGTTAAAAATCAGCACCCACATATGTTTTTTTGAAATCAATAAGAAGTAATCTCAGCAATGTTTTCAACATACAAACTTCTGTTTTAAAGAAGTAAATGATCAGTTGCTCCTTTATATTGTATAAATATTTTATCCATGTCAGTCCAGTGAAGCACAAAATCTTTTGCAGGGAAGTCTGGAAGCTACTGTATGGAAACTTGGTTGGAAATAAATTGGGAAATTGCTGCCAGTGGTGACTGACTGACTGTTCATGATAAATTAATCCAAAATCTCAATTCTGATATTGCTGATGTCAGTCAGTTCCATTAAAAAGCTTTACATGTCTCAGCAGTGTTCAGGTAGAAAAAGTTACATGTCCTAAAGAGGCAAGTTTGTTATATTGGAAGTCATGAAATGTTTTTTTTTTTCCTATCACTGGCCGAAGTGACGTGTTTTTCTTTATTTAGCACTTCAGAATCCTGAGGTGGTGGCTCTTCGGGGTGGTTTAAGTACCATCTTGAAAAATGTGATTGATTGTCAACTAAGCCGAATAAATGAGGCTCTGATAACTACAGTTTTGCATCTCATCAATCATCCAAAGACCCGACAGTATGTGCGAGCAGATGTAGAATTAGAGGTGGGTTCAGTTTTACTTGTTTAATGACAGAAATTAAACATTATATTACTAATGAAAATGTTTAATTTTAATCTCAGATTTTACCCTGTGTTTGAGCAAAACTTTTAAAATATAACATTTTAAGATAAGAGCATAATGATTTATAAAGCGGGAATAACATGACAGATTGGAGTGAGACTGAGGAAGGGACAAGACCTGTTTAACTGTATTCTCATGTGAAAGTAATGCATGTCTTTCTTTTGTTTAGAGAATTTTAGCTCCTTACACAGATTTTCACTACAGGCATAATCCAGACACAGCAGAAGGACAACTCAAGTAAGTGTTAGTGCTGCTACTTGTGCTACCAGTTATGTTCATGGTATGGGAATTAAGTGGTTTTTCTTTCTGAAGTGAAAATAAAAGCAATGACCTAATACTAAATTACTTGAAGTTGAATACAGTGGGTTGGAATGCAACTTCCAAAAAGACTATTAAGGGTTTAAGGTTTAAAAGGGTTTAAGGTTTTGTTTAGCCTGGAGAAGAGAAGCCTGGGGGATACCCTGCCTTGAGTAACAGCCTTTCTAACGCCTATGAAGATGTAATCAAGAAGATGTAGGCAGCACCCTTCATGGTGGTAAAAGGTGGGAGGACAAGAAACAACAGAGAGAAATTGGAGCAGGCTGTCTGGAGAGGTCCTGCAGCCTTCATCCTTGCGAGTTTCTAAGACCCAACTGGATAAAGCCTTGAGTATACCCTGGTCTGGTCTGATAGCTGACAACATCTTTGCGCAGGATTTTGGACTAGAAACCTCCTGAGATTGCTTCCAACTTGAATTGTTCAGTTTTTTTCATTATCAGATGGCATTAGATGCTTAGGTCTGGGTAACTGAATAAGGTCCAACTCTTTATGTCCCTGCTGTAGATTCACTGTCAGTGGAGGTGCAGAGTGATTCATCTGACCATACATAAGTGTTTACTTTGTGATGATATCCTCCTACCATGGAAACTCCCCTGAAAAAGGAAAAGTAACAATACTTAAAAATTCTAATCTTTGTGTGTGTATACACATTGTGTAAATGCATATACGTGCATATATGCACACATAAAGGCCTTCTCTTACTCTGGGTTTTGTTCCCATCTAAAGTCTCAGTTAACTACTTTTTACTTGCTATGTTAGTAACACTGTTTGTTTTATAGTAATGAACTGTATTGTGTCATCTGTTGTTTTAATGACAGAGAGGACAGAGAAGCACGGTTCCTAGCTAGTAAAATGGGAATAGTGGCAGCATTTCGATCATGGGCAGGTAAGACTTTTTTTTTTCCCTGTTTGAAGCTGGATGATTGGAAGGGGAATTTTACTTTCTAGTATAAAAGTGGTTTGTTTAAACACAGAATCTGTTTCATTTTGTGTCTTAATTTCTATCAATACCTTTCTACAATGCTACTAAGATGTGTTTTTATATTGTAAAATTGGAGGATGCATACATAGTTTGACTACTGACAAGATGCAGCTTTCTGCCCCCCACCTCCCTCCCCCCCCCCCCCCCCCAAATACCTTGTAAGTTGTACCTTGATGGTACTTCTTGACATTTGATGGGTAAGAGGATGTTGAAAATAACATCATATCAGAAGAATTTGCCTTTGACATGGTTCTGCCACTGTAAATAAGAAATTTTTGTCTATGCAAAGAGATACCAACAGAATAGTTTCATTAGCACCTTCTTTAACAAGGTGCCATAGCTGAAGAGAAATTGCAGATGGACATAGTTTGGGATTTTTCATGTAGAAGACATTGCTAAATCAAAAAAAGCATGTTTCCGCATCTTTCTAAATCCTTTCTCTGCAATATTACAATATCTAGCATGAAGATACTGCCTCTTTCATGAGGGACTGCTCATTCTTTTAGTTAAGATGGTGTCTTGCGAATAAACTATATCGAGTTGATACAGCCATTTACCAAAATTTTGAGTAGGATTTTTACAGGCTATACTTAGGAAAAATTCAGACTGTATAGAAAGCCTTTTTCATTGTGAGACTGTTTGTTTTATTTTTTGTGTGTGTTGTGAAAATTATCACTAAGCTTAATTTAATATCCAGGTATCAGTCAAAAGTTTCTCATGTGTTCTCGCTTGTTTGGATAGGAAGCTTGGGAAGTTTGTGACAACTTTGAAATTTCTAGGAAGCAGTTTCTGGTAGGAATGTTGCTGCATCTTCCCTTACTCACTTAGAACTATTAGCATATGCCTGAAAGTTCAAGTGACTGAAGAAACAATTGTCCTGGAATATGTTACTTGCCATGGCACTTCCACTGACACTCATTTATCCTTTTTTTTATAGTGCTTTTTATGTTGGAGACTAAAATCTTAAATATTTTTAGTATAAAAATGTCCTTATGTCAGTCTTCTCAAAGGACATGTAGCTAAACCAGGCTTGAGGATGTTCTTGGGTTTTGTTTTGGCTTTGGGGTGGGTTTTTTGCCTGTCTGTACCATCTGCTGTGTTCTGCCGTTCTTTCCTTATTTTCCAGACTGCGTTAATTCTTCAGAGCTGATGGTTACTATGTCCTTTATTCTCATGTGTGATCATGTCCTTACAGATAAAATTGGGGCATGGAGCAATGACTGCATGTACCCAAATCTATTCCTGTATTGCAATTGGGCCACTATATGCTCTGGGAAAAGGCCTGTGAGGTGCACTGTGGAACATATTTAAATGCTCTTAGTGTGTCTGTGGCCACATGCTCATGTCTTAAGTTTTTGTTGCATGGAAGTTTTTAAATTGAGGAATTTCTTCAAGTTCATATAAAGCACATGTCATTAAAGTTAAATTTGTTTTAGTGAAAATAGATGAGTAAGTGGTATTTTTCATCTTTTAGTAATTTTTAAGGAATAATGGTTTGGGTTTGTGTAAGACAAAGTATGTAAACCTGGATTCTTATTACTGACTTAAAGTTGCATTTTGGAGAAACTTGTTTGTTTTCTGGACAACATGTTTCCATAAGTTTTAATTCTGTGAAGTATGAAGAGAAGTGGTCAAGGAAATGAGTGAGGTTATTGTCTTTGCAGCCACATTTTTAATGAAGAGACTGTATGTAAATTGAGCCTGAAAATTGGTGTAAGCTTTAGGTGGCATTCTGTAGCATTTAGAAACAATTTGAAGTTTTTCCCTATTAATATTGAAATATTGAACTAATTGTGTAGAAGTACAGAGTAAAAGGTCAGAATTATAAAAGAGGGTCTGAGACTTTATGCGAAGTTAAATCAAACACATTTCAATGTGGTGAAACTTCTGAAGGCGAGCACTGGTCATTTAGGAAAAGATGGTTTAAAATGGTGCACAGAGAATGTTATTCCAAGTATGTTTACACTTGCTGTTTAGAATTTGCCTGAAATTAAAAGAAACTGAATAATCTGTTAGGTTAAGATACAGCTTTTGATGGAGAAACTTCTCATAGTTCTACCAAGATGATGCAGATCTTTCAGGTTTAAGACTCATTCTTTATTGACAATTTTGTCTTGTCTTTTCTGCCAGTTCTTTCAAGTGAACGTTGTTTCTGCAGATAATTTAAAAATACTGTTCACAGTAGAAAGGACAAAAGTAACTGTAGTTTTTAATGAAGGAACAAGAGTTTTGCGATTAGAAAGTTTTGTTAAATATTGATTGGAAAGGAGATGACATTATAAAGGTGAAAATGTTTGATTAGTAATTTTTGTCATCTGTGCTTGTAATCAAACTGGAAATAAAATTTAACAATGTGTCTAATGTTTTTTCTGTTTGAGGGAATATTACTATGTATTTAATGTTTCTAGGTATTATCAGCCTGTGCAAACCTGGAAATTCTGGGATTCAGTCTCTTATTGGGGTACTCTGTATACCAAATATGGAAATACGGGTAGGTGGTAAATATGTAGTACTGATGTAGGAATAATAATGGATGCTTTACTTAACATATTCTTAACATTTTAACAATTTAGTGGTTTAAACACAGAGTCCAGTTAAGAGACCACTATCCTCGAGTTTATTTGACACCCAAGTTCAAGTCTGTAATTCCATCATAACATTCCTGTGAGAATGGCAGCACACCCTTTATATCTGAGAAGAGGGAATAAAGGAGAGAAAAGTACATAAAATAACTTTTACTCTGGTGACAAGTCAAAGCATGTTCATAGTAGTTGCAGTTATAAGTTTAAAGCAAATAACCAGAGCTGAATCCAAGATTAAAAAAAATGTTTATTCCCAATTACCTATTAAAAAAAGAAGTTGATGGTGGCATCAGTAATTGTTCTAAAAATCTGTAGTCCAAGTAGCTTGAGCTTCTGTAGAATTCATAGTGACAATGAGGCACAGTTCTAAAGTAAACAGGCCCTTTCCCTTCTCCTCTCCACATGATTTCTGTTTATGAAAATAACCATGTTATCAAAAAAAGAAACACTGAAACAAATACACCAATTTTAGCTCTCTATAGAAATACCAACTTCAACATTAATAATGAACAAAAGGACAATTTTTGTAAATCTATAAAATTCCTTTTGTGTTTTTTTGGTAGCGAGGTCTGCTTGAAGTTCTCTACGATATATTTCGCCTTCCTCTCCCTGTTATTGCAGAAGAATTTATTGAGGCACTTCTCAGTGTAGGTAAGTATTTAGTAGCAGTTCATATAAGAATTCTGTCTATTAAGCTCTTCTACAAATTTGAACCCTTCGCTGCCTCCTCTATATTGTAAATTACATCATCATTAACTGTTTCATCACTGAATTAATTGGGTGCTCTGAAGTCCTGTTTAAAATTCTTTATCAACCATTAAATGTTGTAAGTTTGATAAAAGATCAGCAGTGGAGCACAATGGAACATTTATGCAAAACACTGTGTAAACACATTACTACAAATTAGACTTCTTTGAAGTGTCAGAAGTATTAGTAATGTAAAAGTGTTAGTTGAATGTTACAGAAAAGTTCTTGAACAGTCTTTTCTATATACTGTGTAGCTGCTAGCAATCTCCACTGCACTTTAGCTGACTCTTATTATTTCCTAGGGCAAGTGTATTCTTTTTCATGTCTCTGTTTAGCAGAGTTAGTCTTTTATCTTTAGAATTACTCCTTTGTGAACCCAAGAGTATCTTCTGCTTTGTATTGCAGTGCAGAAGTATGAGCCCAGAAGGAGTAAGTTTCAGCCTTTAATGTTCCAGCAATTCTCTTCTCTGAAGTTCGATTATAAAAACTTAATCCTTGTTCTGCGTTTAAGTAAATAAATCATTCTTTGTTGCAGACTTCCTGCTTTCTGACTTATGGATGTACATTTTAAAATGTTAGGTCTTATGATATTTTCTGTTAAACATGTGCTTATGAATTGGAAATGTCATTATTTTGGTTGATACTTAGATCCAATCTTTGTTCTAGCTTTGAAGTTAGCCTTGCTTTGTTCAGTAGTGTGGATTAGATAACTTGTTAGGGATCCCTTCTGACAAAATTTTCTATAATTTGAAACCTGAAATAACATTTGTTGGCAATGACTATTGTTTACCTACTGACAACTACTAAAATAACACTATGAAATCCAATGTTATAATTACCATTGTCCATATTTTCTTGTTCTAGATCCAAGCAGGTTTCAGGACTGCTGGAGACTTTCTGATGGTTTTGTAGCTGCTGAAGCTAAAACTATATTACCCCATCGAGCCAGGTCAAGGTGAGCATTTAGTGAATTTAGTCTAAACCCTTGTTTTTGTTTCGTGGTGGTGTTGACAAAATACTTGTTGCTTTCTTGCAGAGACAATAAGAAATGAACTCTCTAAATTGTTTCCATACTTTTTTCTCCTTAGGCCTGATCTTATGGATAATTACTTGGCTTTAGTGCTTTCAGCTTTTATTACCAATGGACTTCTAGAGGTAACTAGTGACTTTAAGTTTGAATAGATGCTTGCTACTTTTTTCCTATAAATATTAAAATAAGATGTTGTACACTAAATGTAATAATTTTTTAAATTTTTGAAGGGTTTGGTTGAAGTGATCACAAGTAGTGATGACCATGTATCTGTCAGAGCAACTATCCTTTTAGGAGAACTTTTGCACATGGTAAGTAAAACTTTTTGCTGAGAATAAGTAGTATTGGTAGCTAGTTATAAATGGATATTTCCTATTATAGCTTTGAATTTATTATGAACTCGGAACATTAATTTTCATCAGAATAGTGGGTTAATTTACACTACATCTTTAGGCACTTCGTATATTAAAAGCAGTATGAACCAATAGGAAGGCTGCTTGGAAAGTATTGAAAGTGGGGTTCTGCTCCAAGGATAATCCTCAGCTCTCAAACTCTCACCAATACACTTCCTTGCCTCAGTAGCCAGTTGTATTTTTAAGCTGGAGTCCTGCAAACTCACCCATCAGTTGCTGTGTTTGGGAAAAGGACCATTGCAGATTTTTTGTTTTTTATAGAATGATGGTAGCCCTCTGGCAGTGTGTTTAGCTTTCTGCCTCACAGGCTAGGCAGACAGAACTTTTTTCATGTTCAGCTTGGTGTGGCTGGGACACTCGATTTATTCACTCAGGCAACTCCAACTTGGTGGAGTGCTCTTTTAGCCTTGTGTGGGTAGCCCCTGCTACAGAGAAGCTGAAGGGACCGTGCTTTGTTCTGCTTCCCTCTACCTAATAGCTTTTACAGCAGCTTCTCTCTCTTAACCCAAACTATTTTGGTATAGAGATGATACTACTGTTTTCATATATACTCCAGTGCTACCTTTCAGCTTCCCAAGGAGCTGTTAGTCATATGTGAAGTGACATGATTTACCTTTCTTGCAAAACAGTTCTTTTATCTTTCACATCCTGTATTGATGACAAGAATAGCATATGTAGCAGAGCATTTTTTGATTAGTTTTCTTGTGCTTGTTCTTTTAATCTTTTCTCCAAATAAACTATTTTATAAGAGATGGTAAGATTATCAGAAATAGTCCGCATCTCAGGACTATCTACTCATTTCAGTGGTGCTTAATGCTCCAAAAACCAAGATCTGAATCTTCAGATACAAGATTGCTTATTACTACAGTGATTTACAACATCTCAGCTTAGCAGCAGGTGTCACAACCACAACAAGTCTGTTCTATAGTCTCTTCAGTGACTTTTCTTTAAATTATTGGTGGAATTTGAGTATTCAGTTAGCTATGTAGTGTAAAAAGAGGAATCTGTAACAACATATGCTATTTTTCTGGTTTCTAGAATACTTTTTGAATGGGAGTGACTGTTAACTGACATTTGAGAATGCTGCAAATCATAGGTATTTTTTGGTTTTCTGAAGAGGTGATTCATTAGAGATTATTGTTTATCAAAATACTGAACAGATATTTGTACTTTTATTTAGTTTTAAGAGATTGAAGTATTTCTTTATCTTCATTATTCCTTAGTTTCCAAAAACGTTTGCAGAACTACCTATGTTTCCCAAAATAAAAGCAATTAAATGTCTAGTAATTTAGGAAGTTATTGTAATTAGATTTTTTGTGCAGAAAGCATTTAATAGAAATCATGAGCTTAAATTGTATTTCTGATTTTAGATTTTTTTAGCACTTTTGTACACATGACGTGGGTATCTGATGCTTTGCATGTTTTTACATACTACCACTTAAAAACCACCAATGCAAACAATACAGATTAGAAGGCTCTGAGATCTAAAATTGTCTTAAGTTATTTTCAATTGTATTTCAGATTGATTAGTTAGATCAAATATTCAAAATAGTATGTGTAATTATTGCTATTTGATGTTACGCAAAAGGTAGTTTTATTGCTAGTTATGTGTTTGTGAAAGTCTTGTGAAAAGTGGTAGATAGTTCAAATGTTCATCCTAAAGAGATGGCTGAAAATGTTGTAATAAGTTATTCTAATGGGTCTTTTGCTGTTTTTTAGGCAAACACAATTCTTCCTCATTCTCACAGCCATCACCTGCACTGCTTACCAACGCTAATGAATATGGCAGCATCTTTTGACATCATGAAAGAGAAAAGACTGTAAGAATTCTAAGTTTCTAAGTTACACTTAAAAATATCCCCCCCCCCCCCCCCCCCCCCCAAGTTGAGTGAAAACCTACATTACAAGCTTTGTGGTGGCAGAAAGTACTTATGTCTTTATTTAAAATCAAACAAACGCAAGCATATAGAAATGCTGTGTCACACTTACTAGGGAGATAGTCTCCAGTGCATCATTCCAAAAGTGTTTACATTAACAATTTAGAAATTTGGAAAGAAAGTTTTGATAGTAGATTTCAGAAGACTTTTGCGTGGATTGCAGACTTTTACGCAGAATTTTTCTTAAATGAACTTTAAGGCACTGTTCAGCCAAGCAACATCTGAGGCATGTTCTGGGTGTTTGACCTCTCCATTGTTTCACACTTCTTTTTTGGCATTTTGATACAAGTAAGCTTTCAAAACTAAAAAAGCCTGCATGAATTTTGATTTCTTCTGTTGTTGTTTATCTGTAGTTAGTTAAATAGTAAGAGACCAAATCAGTGAGTCATTATTAGTGTAAGCAAGAGAAAAAACGGTAATATTGACATGGCACTGTTTTTTTCTTGATTTTCTTTTAAAACCATTTTTTCTTCAGAAGAAAATGGTGATTGTAACAATAGTAATTATGTTAAAACTTTCTGGTGCTTTTGTTCAAATTTTGCACTGATAGTTTTTTTAGTTCTATTTAAATATAAGAATGTATGAACAGATATTTTAAATTTAGTGCATCACTCTGAAGTGGTATGTATTAGGGAACAGTTTGGCAGTCATGGTGCTGATCAAATGAGGTATATTTAGGTATGTGGTTAGAAAAAAATGTTTATAGAAGTCATTTATTCCTCTTTGAACTAGAAATACCTAAATTTTGAGATACTAAAAAACTGTGGACTATTTTATTTTACTTTTACTTAGAATTTCTCTGTACATCCTGCAATCTTGCAATTTAACCTCTGAAGTGCTCTGTCATAAAATACCATCTCCTGGGTGCTTCACACAATTCAAACTTCCTGCAAACATCCTGAGGGAAAAAAGTCAAATAAATTGATAGACTCATGTGTCTTAAAATATATTTCTGTAACTCAGTGTTCTTACTTCCATTTCTTTGTGGAGACACATTTAAATTGTGTGTTGGGTTTTTTCTGTATTATAGGAAATAGTTTTGTGAATTGCTCTTGCCATTCCTGATCTGCCTTGTCAGATCAGTATTATGATAAATATGACTTTCTATTTTGTCTTTCATTGTGTTGTCAATGATAAATTGCAGAATCATTCTGAACTGCTGCTGTGAAATGATAAATGTTTCTTGTAGAGTGCTTCCAAGAAATGTAGTGCTCTTCTGCTTTTTAGTTTTGAAGTTTTCTTATGTCAGTACAGGATTTTAATATGTGAAAACACAAGTTATTTTTCAAAAAAGACATATCTGAAACTCCATCACAGGTTATTTCACTTGGTCAAAGCTGTGGGATGAGAGGAAGGATGAAGAACAGAAGGGATATGTTTGTGTATCACGTGCAGTTTTTTGCTTTTTTGCATTTGTGGACATACTTGAGAGAGTAGTAAGAATTCCTGGTTTTGTTGAAAGAAAGTGATTTTGTAGAAGTAATATTTTTTTTTTTTATTTGGGGATGTTGGTCTTGGTCAACACTCTGCTTTGTTTCATACTCTGAAAAACTGTAAGCCCTGTTATGGATTAAATTTATGTAATTCAGATAAGTGACCAAATTCAAATGTATTTGTTGGTTTGAAGAAAATATAAAAACACTCTCCTACCTTGTGAGAATTTTTGTTAATGGGGAAGGAAGGTAGACTTACCTCCTCCTTTTAGACTTCCTTATTTTATATGCTCAGCAGTTTTTGTCTTTTTTTTGTTACCACTATTTTGTAATTAACTGTTTGTGCCTCTTCAACTGTCATTTCTGTTAACGTCTTATCTTTTCCTGGAAGACTTCTTAAATGCTGTTCCTGAACTATTCAGATACAAAGAGCAGGAAGCATACTACTGATACTCCTGCCACCCCTGGGGGGTGGGAGGGTGGGGGAGAATTTCTAAGAAATACTTTGTAAGTCGAAGTTGAAGCTAGCCCCCTCAACTCTCAACTTTACTGCAGAATGTTGATCTACTGTGACATCTCACAATACTCATCAACTTTAAACTTCACAAATCTTCTGTGAACTGTGATAGACACCAGTAATTGCAGAGTAGAAGGAAAGGTATCGATAAGGCTTATTCTTCAGTACTAGAAGTTCTGAAAGGTAATTTTCTGTACAATTTCAGTACAAGACTGAGTCCTATGTATGTATGAAAACTTGAATCAAGAAAATTATTTTCTTTTTATTTGCTTTGGAATTGTTAGTCAGTTTTTTCTTGAGCTATGTTTGTTTACTCAAGATAGAGCAGTGGTGCTCTTAAGTTGGATAACAGTTGCCAAATACTGATTACAGTATTTTTTTCCTATTAGACGAGCAAGTGCTGCACTCAACTGCTTAAAACGTTTTCATGAGATGAAGAAAAGAGGACCTAAACCTTACAGCCTCCATTTAGATCATATTATTCAGAAAGCGATCTCAACACACCAAAAAAGAGATCAATACCGTGTGCAGAAAGACATCTTTATTTTAAAGGTATTACCATTATTGAGTTTCCAAAACTGAATTTGACTTTGTATTTTGGAGACTTATATCCTGCATACCAAGCTTCACTCTCTCATCTAAATCAGAGTCTGCGTACCAAGCTTCACTCTCACATCTAAATCAGAGCCATTTAAGTGATTTCTTTATAGAATTTTTTTCATTTAATTTCTATCATAGGTACTTGTGGATAGTATATTGCATTTCTAGAATTTGAAGAGTGAAATTACAATAATTCCTAATGCTTTTTAGGACCAATTGTGATCTCTTACTATTAGATTCTTAATGCAGTACTGTAACAATGCAATTTACTTTCAAATGCAAATTACTGTGGAGCACATCTCTTTTAATGATTGTTACATGAACAGTAAGTATTATCGTGTGACAAGACTGAAAAAAATGGTGCAAGGCAACTGTAGTTTTTTGTTTCTGTATTCCAGGACACAGAAGAAGCACTTGTAATGAATCTTCGAGACAGCCAAGTTCTCAATCATAAAGAGAACCTTGACTGGAATTGGAATCTAATAGGGACCATACTGAAGGTGAGCTTAAAAAGGGCGTGATACTACTTTTATGAAATTGTTTGGAAAAAGTCTCCATTTCATACGAGAGCTTTGAATTTCTAATATTAATTCCACAGTACATCCCATCACCTGTTTTATTTCAGAAAACTAGGATCTCATGGATTAATCAGCACTGATACAGTCTGTTTACATACAACCCTTAAACTATATACAAAAATACACTACAGTTACATTCACAAATTTCTTAGTAAGCATGTATTAAATTGTATGTAACTTTATTTGTATAAAAATAGACTTTAAAGAATTAGCTATATTGACTTTAAAGCTGCTAATATTTTAGACTTCAGTCCAAACTATACAGGGATATTGCCTCGTTCAGTTTCATAGCAGAATTTTTTTATATAATGTGAGCTGAAGGTTAAGGCTGCAGGTGGGTTATAGATCAAACCTCAGATGCTTAGTCTGAGCCACATATGAAAACTTCAGTAATATGCAATCTCATTGTATGTTCTGAACTAGTACAAATACTCCCATAGCATCAAGTTCATTATGAACTTACCTCCTTTATATTGTAAAAACAAGTTATCTCTGACAGGGAAGGCATTATCTTAAATATATTTAATGCACAGTTTATAAGAGACTGCCTCTTTTTTTTTAAAGCAGAAAACTTACTTTCTTTGAGTATAGAAAACTTTGAGTACTCAGTATAGTTTTTGAACCAAAATAGCCCCTGTCATTCTGTGCATCAAAGCCATCCTTCTGTTGTTACCCCCAAGTAGTAACATTTTCTTACTGTCTCCTTACTGTGGTGTTATAAAGATGGTGAAAGTCTAAAAAAGGATTAATGGTGACAATCAAGATTATATTTTAAAAAAAGGAAACTAAATATTTCTGTGCATTTTTTCAGGGACTGTTAAACTTGAGATAGCAAGTATCTCTCTGGTGTAAAGACCTGAATTTGTATCTGACAGTAGCTTTGCTCCACCAAATTTCACTGTTCATAGGCTTTTTACTGCAATTACTAGATTTACTGGATTACTAGAGATCTATGATGATTAATCATAGATATTTTCACCTTTGATTCAGTATTAAAGATATCAAGAAACTGTTTTTCAGAATCTCACTGTTAATTATCTGTGTTGTACTTTGACAATGGGAGTTTTTTCTACAATTTTATGTAGTTGGCCACTAAGGTTTTGGGGTTTTTTTTAACCTGAAATTTAGGTCAAACTGTCAATGTCCCTGATATCTCAGACCTCCCCAGCAGTATATTTTCTAGTGTCCTGACAAACAGTTGATAATGTCTCAAAATCAGGGACTTCAGACTTTCAGAATGAGAAGTTTGTGTGTTTTCTGATTTGATTCTAACCACTTCTGTTCCTGTTAAACTGCACAACACCAGCATATAGTAAGATAATGTTGTCAGAGTGGTCCATCTTTACTCCTCGTATGAGCAAGATCCAGATTCCAGTGTTTGGACTTCACTATCTCACATGGCTACTCACCTCTCTTTTGTCTCTGTCACAGCCTTACAGCTTTAGAGCATCAGCTTTCTAACCACCTCACTACTTGCATTTCATGTGATCCCTCCCTGCCTTTTTTACTTGCTCAGCTTGCTGTCTGAGCTGCTAAAAGAGCAGCAAAAGTGGCAGCAGTCAGGATGGAGGAATTGTGACTTTGTTGTTCACAGCAGAGCTTCATACTTTTTCTGGAACTGTTACTAGTGTAGTCAGTTTTACTAATCATTAACTAGTGCACTATACATCTTCATACTAGTATACCAATTGGAAATGTAGAACTGTATTGCTTAGGTAGGAAAGAATGCTTGCTGCACTTTTTTCCATCCATTTCAAGAAGATACTAGTAGCAACAAAAATAAACCTGAAACTGTAGAGACAACAGATAGCTATAAAACAGAGGAAGGTGTAATAGGAAGAAAGGATAGGTCCGGAAGAGAGTATTATGACTTCCTGTGATCCTTCTTAAAACCTCTTATGAAGTATCAACAGAAGAGTTTAAATACCATTTTAATAAGCAGTATTTAAGTGAGCTGTAACAGAATAATGATTATTTTTAAATCAAATCTGATTAATAGTGAATACAACAGCAAAGATTGTTTGCCTATTAAGCATATACATTTTTTACTTTTCAGAGAAGAAACTGATAAAAATTGTTTATTTTTCATTAGCTTTTCATAGTTTGAAGTTTTCATTAGAATTGTGGCCTTGTACACATAGCATGTGACCAACATACCCTGTCCTTCTCTAGTAAGAAATCAAACAGTTCTTTGAGCAAGAATTGTGGGATTTTCAATAAAATAAGGGGGGGTTTGTAGATAACATTAGATGCAAGGAAACTTACATTTCTAATTTTTAGGTAAATAGATCTATAATAGAAATGAGTAAATTATAGTGACTAATCAAGGACTGATGTGCAAGTTTCATATAATGCTATATTTGCTGTTTTTCTAGTGGCCAAATGTAAATTTAAGGAACTACAAAGATGAACAATTACACAGGTATGTAAAAATTATGTAGACTTCCTTTGAAGAAAGAAATTTGGAAAAACTGGGGTTTAATATTGCAATAAACTATTCTTGGATATGTCACACTTCTAAAACTTAATCTTTAGATAAGCAACAAAAAATCTGGATAATTAAGTTGCAATATTTGCTTTAAATAAACAGGTCTTTAAACTTTAGTGGTTTATTTTCTATGTACAGGTAGTTTATGTATTTATTCCCTTAACAAGAATCATACCAGCTTTGCAAACACCTTATTTGATTTTAAACTTTAAAATTATTACTGCTTTGATGTTTTGTACATTAGTATTTGATATCAGCACTTGACAAATTTTGACAGAATGGGTTTACAGTTGTACAGTTATATAGTTACATCTTTCATCAAAAACCAAGAGGAAGTTATTTCTAGTTGCTATTAATGGCAAGGGAAGCATGTGTGATTCTGGAAAAAAACAACAAAGTACAGCTCTGGTTCCTTTCATGTCTGTTGGTGTTAATAACATTTTTATTACTTTTGTGCATGTGTGGCAATAGTGTAAATAACTTGTTATTAGATTTCCCTTTTAACATGCCTTTGACAAATGCATTTGATTAAATTATTTTGAAGAGTATTTCTGTATTTGTAGGCATGGAAAGCTATCTCTACATGAATTTGAGGAAAAAACTAAAGCTAAAACATGCTGAAAGGCTCACACTGTTCCATTTTAAATTTTTACTAAAAAGTAATCAGGCTACTTTATATAATGTTCCCAGCCTAAGTGGTAGTCCTATTGTAATCATAGCCATAACTTAATTTTGCATTTGTATTTATTCTGGGTTTTTTTCCTTCCCTAAACTTTGATTGCCAATCTGTACTTTGTGGTAAAGGATTATTTTCTAAATCTGGTGGTTTATAACGTTGCTTCTCTAAAGTAATGTCTGCAGTCCTGGCTGACACCCACACTTCTACCTACCTACCTGAGACTGTGTTCCTGTTCCTTAGTTTTGTGCTGCACTCAAGTGTTGTTCAGTGCCTAAATAATTCCAAATAAACTGAGAAAATCTAGGATTGAGTTAGTATAAAACTTCTACAGTTCATTGATCGTTTCTGCAGGATTGTGCTAGATGCTTTAATGGCTCTAAAATGCTGTTGCTTTTGTTTAATAATAACTAATTATCCCTGAATCTCTCTGGTTTCACTGCTGGTTATAAAAAATTTTCAGCCACTTTGTTTTTGAAGTGTAACTTCTATATTTGTCCTTCCATAAGTTGATTTTTTTTTTTTTTTTAACTGTAAGTGTTCTTGTGATTATCTCATCTGGAATTTCACTTTAACAGCCATATTTCTGATACAGATTCCTTCATGTCATAGGGATACAGTTAATGCAATATGTGTATATACATGTATGTGTATATACATACATATACACACTTAAGTGTATATATATATCTAAACAGACATAAATATGTGCTAATATATATAATTATTGCTAATAACCCAGAATAAAATATATTTCATTTGACAAAATTTAAACAGGCCTTCAGTGTAATTGGTCCTGTGTTTGGAGCTGGGAATAGTGGCTTACTCTCACTTAACTAAAGCACTGTACCTTTAGTTAAAGTTTTTGTAATGCTTGACATATCTACCTTCAGACAGAACATTCTGTGTTACTTTAAAGCACAAATGTGTGTTTATTTTTTGACTTACAATTGGTGAGGGGAAGTTCTTTGCTGAAGACTTTATTCCTGCAATGCAAAACTCAAGCAGTACTGGTCATCATGATTTCAAAAAGGCTGAGTGAAGAGTCTGTGTTTGTAATTGCTGTGTTATGCTTCAGAAATGCTTAAGTGAGGTGAATGAAAATACTGTTGATGAATAAATAAGGCCTTTGCCTGGAAGAACACAAAAATATATTTTTTCACAGCAGCGTTAACTATTATAGCTGAAGAAAACTCAAGTCAGATTCTTCTTTAGCCCTTTGTAAGTCTAGATAGTATAGTCTTTGAAACTTAGCACAGGATAAATTACAGCAGAATAAATTATAAGCATGAGCATGAAAAAGAAGCTATGGCTTCTAAGAGCATAGAGATTTTCAGTTCCTTTGCTTATTTTAAGTCATTGCATAGAAAACCCTTTATAACACACAGTACAGCTGCATCTCTGAAGTCGTGTCTGGGTAGGCTCATTACTGCTACCTGCTACTCTTTTAATACATTTTGAAAATTTATTGTCAATAAGCTTATTTAATGGTAACATATCTTTTGTACCAGCATCATTTTATACTGTGAGACTGTCCTTATACTGAAAAATAGCAAATTCTTCATTACTTTCCATAGGTTTGTAAGGAGATTGCTATATTTCTACAAGCCTAGCAGTAAACTGTATGCCAACCTGGATCTGGACTATGCCAAGGCTAAGCAGCTCACTGTGGTGGGTTGTCAGTTTACTGAATTTCTTCTTGAATCAGAAGAGGTAAGAAATTTTCAGCTACAAGGCTGGAGGTAGAATGAGTAGTGCTGCTGTATGCCACTTAGAGGAAAAAGTTTAGTAAAGACTTCCATAGTCTTCGGGTGTTAAATCTAAAGTGATCAGTGTAATTAAGAAATGTAACTTAATCTTGAATTGTCCAGATGAGACACTAAGGAAGACAACTGTGTTTAAGTAGAAGTTTTATTAAATACAGATTTATTAAATGTGACTTAGGGTTTGGAGGGTTTTTTTTTTTTTAATTTTTGCTGTGAATATCCTTCCTTTCTCTACCTCCTTTCTTCTTGTGTACTAAAGACTTATGCCTCAGGCCAGAGGAAAATGTCATTGAACAATTCTTTTCCTGGAAAGAATAGAATTGGTCCCAGGATGTCTCCAAGCTAAACTCTTTTTCTTTGCCTTGAATCTTTTTCTTTAGTCTGAATTGTGTTTGCCAGCCCACATGTCTTATTTTGTGTCTGTATTGTGTTTGTACATTTCAAGAAATTTAAAGTGATGGATTTCAGTAAAGGAGAGACAGTTCTGTTACTAGTAAATGCTATTACTCTTTGTTTTGTTAGGATGGACAAGGCTACCTGGAGGAATTGGTTAAAGATATTGTACATTGGCTCAACTCTTCATCAGGAATGAAACCTGAACGTAGTCTTCAAAATAATGGGTTACTAAATACCCTTAGCCAGCACTACTTTCTGTTTTTTGGTACTCTCTCTTGTCACCCTCATGGAGTGAAAATGCTTGAAAAATGTAACGTGTTTCAGTGGTGAGTGGTTCTATTGTGTTTGAATTGTGCTTACAGGTATAATAGTTACGAAAATTATAAACTGTGCATGAGGACTACTGTCTGTAAAGCTGAAAACTTGAAAGTTCTTTTGATTTACTTACAAGTAATGATCCTTGGTTGTGGGGGGTTTCAGTATTTTTTTCAAATAAGAGGTCTTTTAGTCTGTCATATCTGAACAGATATGGGTGATCATATCACTAAATAGCTTACTTTTTCCTGTCCACACCTATCTGACAGAGATCAGTATCAGGAAGGATGATGCTGTACTGAAAAGACAGCAGGAAAAAACCCCCAAACAAAACCAAACAAAAAAACCCACAAACCAACAAACAAACAAAAAAACCAACCCAACACAAAACCCACATAAACCTCAAAACTGGCCAGTATCATACTGTTTGTAAAATGTAATGATGCATGTTGTACCTAAACTTCAGTCCAATATATTTGAGTGAAGGTGTGAAGTTCAAAATTCTGTTCAGGTACAAATAAACTTGCCTCCCTTTGGGAGTAAATTGGCTAGTGGCTAATACCAGTTTATTTTAAATATAGTAAACTTTAAGTGAAAATTCAGGTGTTTTGATGGACTCTTTAATTACATTGTTTTCATTGATTATTAGAATGCAAATTTTTTACTGGCTTCAGAAAACTTGGTTTACAATAAAATCTAGACAGTAGTACTAATGTTATGGCCAGCTGTATACACAGAATGTTTTACAATGAGGAATTGTTCACAGTTTCATGAACGCTAATTTTTGTACTCATAATCACTAATTAAAGTATGCTGACAAAATTATTACAGAGAAATTATGAAAACTGGTCCCCATTTGACTCTTAACAGCTCTAACAGTTTAAAGTTACTCCATTTCATGTGAGAATTTACTTTGTATTTTGAGTTTATAGAAATGAAAGTCCAATTCAAAGTACTTAAGTTTAAATTACTGATTGAATAAATAAATGAGTGGGTTCAAATACTAATTTTTTTCTTCTCCCTCCCCTTCCTCCCCCAGTCTTCTTAATCTTTGTTCTTTGAAGAACCAGGATCATTTGTTAAAATTGACTGTTTCTAGTTTGGATTACAGCAGAGATGGGTTAGCAAGAGTCATCCTTTCTAAAATCTTGACAGCAGCTACTGATGTAAGTTCAGTTTATGTTCGATTGTTAATTGCTGCTAGACATTTATTTTCTTATTGAAGGTGTATGACTTTATGTTTAAGCTATTATTTATCCAGAAGGGTTTTTATTTTTGTTTCAGAGAAATGAAGGTCCTACTCATGTAGTTTTGGAATTTGCTGTGAACTTCACACCGTATATTGTATTTGTGCACAAGAAATTGAGTCATTCAAATAGAGGTTTCTGTCATGTATTAAGGGGGTTGAAGTCTTTAAATGCATAAACCGAGTGTTATTGTCTAGGTCGGTGGACAGCCTAAATCAATTGTGAAGGCATCATTTTCACAAACAGAAATGTGTATTTCTAGCAGTAATAAACAGGTTAACCTTCCAGTGGTAAATACTGTTTTGATAATGATTGAGGTTACCGCGGTGGAACTGAGTAGACACTATAGCTGCTGGAAAGAAGGAAGGGGTGGTTCAGAAATAGGCATTGGGATTTGTACTTCTGAATCAAAGAATATGAGTGAAAATAAAACACAGCCTTAGGTAGACTTGGGAGAGGAAGCTCCTGAACTTTTAAGAAAAGAGAAATCAATCAGGTGTAACGTAGACGAGGAAGCATTGATGTCAGGGAAATGACAATTAGGAACTTGAAATCTAAGTAGGAAAGAACTTCCATTACTTCAGGGAGAGCTATTCCTCTGTTGTCTGGACAAGGCAGAATATATTCCAGAGTGGATAAAAGAGGGAATAAGGTAGATGCTAGGTTTAAATATCTCACTGTCTTTTGGAAGAGGAGAGGGAAGGAAAGAAATTCAGGGTATTTCTCCAAGACCATCGAAGATAAAATGATTCTTACAGGTAAGAGTGGAGTCTGAAAGTAAGAGTTTGAAGGAACGACTCATTGAAAGTGAAGCTCCCTACTGAATAATTTTGATAATCTTTCAGTGAAGTGATGACTTTGATATCCTTTCTTCAAAGTTGTTTTATGCTTAGTCTGAGCAAGAAAACAGAAATTAATATGTTGTGAGGATGCATGCCTATGTCTTTATTAGACTTCTAAGCTCCTGTTAGATGACTGTCACTTAAGAGCAATTTAGGCTGTGGAACTTTATTTAGTTGTTTCTACTGAGATTTCATGTCAATAGGTACTGCCCCCTACCCCCTTCCACCACCTCCCAGTTATTTTTACCTCATAAAAAGAGGCTGTACAGAGAGTAAAGAGCACTCCAACATTTCACTTTCTTGCAAATGCAGCTGGCTAACAATTAGAAAAAAGTCCAGGCATGCTATCACAATCTCCTCAATACATTTACACTAATAATTTGAGGCATTTTATTATGAATTAGTGTTTGGGGTTTATATTTTGGGAAAGATTTCTTGATTCTGATATCTAAGGGATGAAGACTTAAATTCTATTTTGAGAGAGGTACTTCCAAATGTTTTCAAGTATCCAGTACACTACACCAGAAGCTTTATGTAGGTAGGAATGGGTTGATCTCCATCCAAATGTTCTATAAAGACCTACTTTTGGACTTATTTTTATCTGGCTGGGGGGGAGTGGCACATGACCAAAACAGAATGCGTTCAACTCTGATACAGGTATCACTAGCTGTAAGCAGACTGGCTTGAAGTGGGGTGCAGATATTGTCTGAACGTACTGTCCCAAGTATTTACAAAGCCAGAAAACAGTTGATGGCTACTGCTGCTCTTAGTGATGATAACTAAAAATACAATTTCCACCTATTTGTAATTCAACTTAATGAACAATAGGTAGTAAACACTTCTTATACTTCAGATGTAAATAGAATAGACATCACTCTCTGGCACCTTAGAAATTAAGAAAGCTTGTAGAGCCCTCAGGCTCACCCATTTCAGTTCTGGTCTGTTTGGGATTATGAAAAGGATTAGGGATAATGATCTGATGGTTGGCATTACCTTGACTATTTAATGTCAGACCTTGACAGATGTCAAAGTAGAACACTCTGGAGAAAGCTAAGAAACATTCTACAGGCTCAGAAACTTAAGAATGCACATTTTGGAGCTCAAACCTAAGTAATTAGTTTTGAAGTTAGAGGTCCTTCTTGCCAGATACGCTGATAACTTCTTACATCTGTGATGTTTTAAGGTCTTGGCCTACATTAGCAGCCTATGGTTACTGAGTTCTAATGCTTCAATTTCCCAGTCTCACATTGATGTGAGGTCTAACAACCTAGGGAAGGGGTTGTCTAGGGAAACAGCAGAGATTAAGTAACTGTCTGGTTTTGGCAGTCTCCTGAAATCTAAAAGAATAGAAATTATTTGGCTATATCTTCTTAACTGCCAAGTACTGACTTACTTTAAGAGTGTAACCTTTCTCATATGTGCACAATATGGGTCAGTGGTCCTTAATATCAGTTAGGTGTGTGTTCAGGTGTAGCAGGTCTCTAACCAGAGCTATCCCCAGGCAAGTTCATAGCTGAGGTGTGTTGTGACTTAAATTCTGCTCCTTAGAGTTCAGTGTTGCAGTGATTGAGACTGTACCCTGATTTTTGTACACTACAATACCATGAGAATCCCTTCAATATTTTCTTTTTTAAAAAAAGAATTTATGATAATAATTTTAAGAAATATAAAAAAAATAGATCTTGTTTGTTGACGACAAATGTAAATGAATCTTTTGCTATCAGAATACTAAAAAAGAAGGAAAAGTTACTGTTTGAACCTCATAAATAGAGATTGACTTTCTTTGTGAAACATATTGAACCATGAGGGACGTACAAAACTACTTCGGGGTGTTTTGTTTCCTGAATTAGTTGACTTGCTTGGAATACTTGAAATTCATAGGGAAATATTTTGTATATTTCATCTAAAAGAGGAAAATAGCAAATAGAATGGACTGTTTCAGTCAGCAGAAGTGGGTCTACGCTTGCATCAACCACAGATGATTTCATACCTGGATAAAATTTATTCCCTTAAATTCTTTCCCTGCTTTACCATGTGCCCAACCCCGTAAGTTCTTACGATGAAAACTGAAGTGATGGTATTTTGAAGAGAAAATTTCACTGAGTACTACTTGACAGAAAGGCAAAATATTGACCTGTCGAAGAACCCTTTGGCAATGCCTGGTGTACACAGTATTGCCAGTATCATCTTGTGGATAAAATGCTTGTCTTCAGTGTTTCTGATGTTCATGCTCCCAATACAAGACAAAAGTGTAAAAAGCTAATCCGAAGGATAAAACCTTTTAAGTCTAGTATTAACTCTATCCTTAGTGTTATAAGTGGTATTTTTGAACAACTGCAATGGGCAAAACTACAAGTCTTCTCCAGAAATTATAATATTCATGTGAGGTGGAAATTGTTGTCAATTCTGAGAGGGTAAGATACCTGAAAGAATACGGAAATATTGAACTGACAGGTATTTGCGTGGGCAGTTCCACTGTCTGAGGAGTAATTTGGAAGTACCTCTGTTTAGATGTTAGGGGAAGGTGTATCTGCCATTTTCTGGGTTTTATGGTCTGGAATTCTGAAATAGCAGCATTGTCAACAGCAAAAGAAAATTTACTCAGTTGTATTTAGCAAGGATGGTAGGAAAAAATTGAAACTTGGAACACTTATACCACTCATGGCTCTGTCCCATGAGGAGAACATTTTTAATTACCAGAACTGACATTCTGTCACCTTGGACAAGTGAATCCTAAGATTAAAAATGAACATGCAGTTCAATTCAAATAAGGCACTTGCAAGCCCCTTCCACCTTACCTTTTCAAGGACTTGTGATGAGGACCTTGTAGGATGAGTGGAGCCTGTAAGCCTCTGGAAAGGGTTTGTATTAATTCATAATGCAGAAGACGAATTGTGATTTTGATTCTATATGCTGCCTCTGGCGTCTAAATTCTATTTAAAAGCAATAAAAATGTTTGGGACTGATCATAATTGCTGAAAAGCTGTGTTTGTAAGTGAGAAAGACCATCTCCAGCAGGGCTTCTTTCCTTCAGAAATTTTAATTCCCTGAGATATTTGTTAATGAAATACCTTATCTGTTCATTACAAAAGCTGAAGTTGCTCTTTTTCTTGGCTTAACTGAGATTATAGCTGCATATGCCTTTTAAAGCTATCCAGAGCTGTGAAGCAGGCTTGTTAGCTGTTTGCTAATGAGTGTCTCTGAACAAGAAGAACTAATTTCTGTAGCTAGCTTAGCATTAGATGGGGAGAGTAGCATTTTGGGGTGACTATATACAACGAAAACATTTTACAGAGCAGTATCTATGTAGTTCAGTGAAGCAGAAGCACATCAACCTGCTTCCAGGTGTGCTTTGGTCATTGGTGCTAGAGCAAATTAATACTGCCTCAGCTGCCTTTTTGCCAGTTCATGGTAAAAACAGCAGAGTACCCATTGTGTCCTCAAGCGCTGCAGTTCATGACCTAGAATTTCATCTTCATAGGTGGCTAAAGGGTAGATTTATCCTATATCTACTGGCATCTATGCTACGCTGTATGTAATCAGCTGAGCATAGTGACCTCTGACTTGCTGCTTCAAGTCTAAGGGTCTCAAAGTCCTTTGATAGTAAAAGAATCTTCTGACAGATTTAGTACAGGGCTTTGTCTGTTTTATAATGTAGTTCGTGCATGAGTGAAGGAGGGGAATGTCTGTTTCCTCAGATATCCTCTACACTGCTTTTCTGATCAGTTCACATCAGAAGTAAAAACATTCCAGCATTTTGCTTTATCTGGAAAAGCAATGCTGGGCTTTGCCTCTCTTGTCTGGGAAATGCATGCAGTGGTTTTGCAGCCCCTGTTCTGAGGTTTGAACATCTTAGTGAGTGTCATTCCTTGTTGTAAAGACCCTTTTTATGTAGCTTCACTTGCTTAAAACCCTGTTCTTCTGTTCTTTACACCTTTTTAGTTCTTTTTATTTCTGATGATGGTAGGAAAACCAGAACTGCACACATTGTCCAAGATGTCAACGCCCAGTGGATTTACCAAGTGACAGTGCTGATGTATTTTGTTCTGTTTACTTTCAGTGGTTTTGGTTGCCATTGAACTTCTCTCTAAAGCTTCCACAGAACCAAATAATATTAGCCCCAAGGTCTTTTCCCTGGGTATAAAGAGCTGTCTCAAAGCCTGTTGTGTGTGTAAAGTTGGGATTATTTTTTTTTCACTTCAGCTCATTGTTTCAACTTTATCTGCAGTGAATTTTATTTGCCATTTAATTGTCCCATCAGAGTCATGAATTCCTTCTTGTCTTTTCCATATCTAAACAGAAAATTAAAAACTGTTCTAATTCTGTACTAGTTATCTGGATAGATTAATTCATGTTCAGGAAGTATTTCAGGAAGTGAACATTGTTCTCTTTCATTCTCTGTATCACACTCAGTGTAGTTGTAGCAGTAACAACAATTCTTTATAGACAAATTCTAATGCACTACATGACACTGAATTCTGGTTTCATATTATTGTGTTACTCTGTAGGTTTAACATCTAGATCAAGTGATCATTTCAGCATAATAGCTCTTGTTCTCATCTTTAATAAATATGGTGCCAGTCATCTATTCCATGTTCAAGATATACCACTAACAGTATGCAAGCCACTTCAAAATAGTTGTGCAGCCTAGGCCAGAGTTGTGAATCGCTGTTCCACAGTCTGTCTTCATACGTGTGTTATGTCATTCCTGCATCCGCTCCAAAAAATGAGCCTCTGTGTATTGAATAAGTAGAAATGTGCACATGATATTTGAAGTTGAAATAATGGGACAAGATTTTTTTAAATGAATTGTGCACAGTCACACTTCCTACTCTCACTTTCTTTCAAGTACTGCTTGCCAAGTATTTCTGGAGGGGAAAAAAAACAATCCAGAAGACATTGTTAACCTAGGTAGTGCTGTCCAACCTGGACCAATTCACCTATCTCTTGCAGTACAGATACACACATGCATCCCAATATTGATCATTTATATTTTAATGTATAGAAAATTTACTTGGTTATAGCTATCACAGCTTTAAAGGTGTAGGGACTGAAGACCTGAAAAAGGATTTGGGCACCTGATTTTGTCTTTTCCAGCTATGCTTGTGTAACTATAGATAACACCTTTGCTAGTAAGCATATATTGTAAGGGTTGTACTGTGCTTGCTCCAGAACACTGCAAATTCTTGTAGATGAGGCCTGTTTGCTTCTATTTTGTGTGTATTTTTTCTAATAGGAAATGGTGTTAAATCAATTTATGCTGTTTATTCAGCAAGTTCTGAACAGCAGTGCAGGAACTGACAGGGTACTTCTTTCTGCTGTCACTTGGAGAAATTCATAGCAGTAAACTAATTGTTGGGAAACTGTCTTATTACAGAAAATAACATTTTTCTGTTTAGAAGGTTTTCTGAGACATTTTGAAGATCAGATATGTTTGGGAAACAATTTAAAATGTATTAAAATAAATTCCCCAGAGGTTCTAATATTTGCCTGTTAAAGCTTTTTGCAAAATATTGCGTACATGAAAGCATATGCAATAGCACTGGCCATTTACAAGGTATTTTTCCTCCTAATTCTGATGACTTTGTGTAGTGCTATCACAGCAAATGACTAATTGATAACTGCTTTCCAGGGAGACTTGCAGTGACCAGATTACTAGTGATCTCACACTCAAATTTCCCATTTGATAAGATAGAAAGCTCTCAAGTAGACTGTAGTTTTAATACATAAGGTGTGTATCACAGCTGCTTGCTGTAAAATATGGTAATAAAAATGTATTTTTTTAAAGTGGCAAATCATTGACTACACTAGCTATTTTTCTTCCATTCAGAAAAACATTTTTCTTTTGCAGAGCTGCAGGCTGTATGCAACAAAACACTTAAGAGTATTACTGAGAGCAAATGTAGAGTTCTTCAGCAACTGGGGGATTGAGCTACTGGTGACCCAGTTACATGATAAAAATAAAACTATTTCTTCTGAGGCACTTGATATTCTAGATGAGGCATGTGAAGACAAGGTGAGCATCCTTTCCTTTTTCAATCTCTTTTTGGTATGCTATTTTGTAAGCTATACCCCACTCCCTCCCCCCATTAGCGAAGTAAAAGTATGCAAGAAGTTACTGATGGTTTCCTTCTTGATTGTCATTGATGGACTTCATAATAGTTTATAGACCCTGTTGCTGAAAATACTGCAGTATTAATGATAAGAAGATGTAGACTTCTGGCTTATGCCTACTTTTAAATATGGATTCAGACTAATTAAGCTATTTCGATCATTATACTTATTGTGAAGTAATATATATATTTAATGACAAATGGTACCTAAAGTGGATAATATTAGGATGAGGTTAGTGCTGTATGGTACTTTCTTTTGTGAAAAACTTGCTGCTTCATTGCTGGCATATTATTGTAGTTGCTGTAGTTTTCAGGATTATATAGTGCTCAGATACTCCGTATGCATTTTTAATTATTTTAGGCCAATCTTCATGCCCTCATCCAAATGAAACCAGCTCTTTCTCATCTTGGAGACAAGGGTTTGCTTCTACTCCTAAGGTAAATGTTGAACATGCTGTTTGTCTTTACAGTGTGAAAACAAGTAAGTTTGTTTTTATTCAAATTACGTGATTTGTTTTAAGTGGAGTACTAACTGTCTGATGTTGCTTTACAGATTTCTGTCCATCCCAAAGGGGTTTTCATATCTAAATGAAAGAGGTTATGTAACAAAACAAATGGAAAAATGGCAAAAGGTAATGCTAAGAGTGTGTTTGATACTAGGAAGAGAAAGGGTGTGAATATGGAGGTTTAGAATGTCAAAGGTTCTTAAAAATACTGCATATTCATATATGTGTATTGCTAATGCCAATACATTTATTGCCTCAGTGACTCAACAATTTTGCTGAAAAAGGTTGACAGGGACTCACAGGAGCTACAGCACTGTATACATGTGTGCTTCTGATTTACTCAGGCCTTTTATATAATTTTGGCATTTCAGCAAATATTTCAGGAGTGTAGTGACTTTCTAAAATAGGTTGTTGTGTGAGGTCCTATCTAGGGAAGTGTGTAAAGGAATACTACTTTTCAAGATACCCATTACCTCTGGTTGTTGCTAATTAAAGTTAAATCTAGAGATCATGAAGAAAGAATTAGCTTATGCTGTTAAGAAGTAAATAGGAACAGAAGACCACTGAGAAAAATGCATCATTGTCATGACTAGGATAAAACTCTTTATACTTATTTTGTTTTCATAATTGATCATAAATGCTTGGTCTTATTCCTTTTGGCATGTTTTTTTACTAACTTATAAGCTGTGACTTCTCTAGGAATACTGAAATGGTGGTCTGTTGAGATTATTCGGGTTAAAGTCAGATGTGAAGTATTTCCTTCTTTCCTTCCTTTCTTAACAAATTCACTGAAATAATTATGGAATCAGTTGTCGACTCTGCAGACTCATTGTATGTATGAAGTAAATCTGGTGAGCCCCACCATCAGATCACAAAGAAATTCAGCTTTCTTTAATTACTCCTTCCTTATAAAGTACCACACTATAAAAACATACCTCTAAGTGTATTGTCAACCTTTGTCTGTCTTCTAGGAATATAACTTAAAGTATGTTGAATTGATTGAAGAACAACTTAATGAAGCACTTACAACATACCGCAAACCTGTTGATGGTGATAATTATGTTCGTCGGAGCAACCAAAGGTAAATTTGGGAAAATGTGTCTTTGGGTGTAAGCTGGCAGGACTGGTCAAGAGAGCTTTAAACTAGAATTGATGGGGGAAGGGGATACCGACAGGATTGCAGTAGGTAAACCAAGGGTTAGCATAGCATCACCTGAGGGTGGCAATGATAGCGGGAATATTGCTCCTGGGAGCCCAGAGGGCTCAGGAGCGTATCTGAAATGCACGTACAGCACATATGCAGTATGAGAAACAAACAGGATGAACTGGAAGCGTTGTTCAGTTCCCAGAGCTATATCACTGGTATTAGTGAGACTTGGTGCAGTGAGTCCCACAGCTGGAGTGCTGAATGGAGGGTTCCAGGCTGTTCAGGAGAGATAGGCAGGGCAGGTGAGGTGGAGGTGTCACCCTATATGTAAGGGAGAGGTTTGATTGTATGGCCCCTACAGTTAGTGATGGTGTGGTTGAGAGCCTCTGGGTGAGGATTAGGGGGATGGGAAACAAAGGACATGCTGTAGTGGGTGTCTACTACTGATTGCCCAGCCAGGATGTTAGCACTGATGAGTTATTCTATAGGCAATTAGGAGAAATCTCTGGATCGGTAGCCCTTGTCCTTATGGGAGATTTCAACTTCCCAGACATTAACTGGGAATACTGTGACAAGCAGGTCTTGGAAATTCTTGAAGTTTGTAGAAGGTAACTTCTTGTGACAAGTACTCAGTGAGCCAACTAGGAAGGAAAGATGCCTTCCTAGACTTAATATTTGTGAATAAAGAAGGACTTGTGGGAGATGTAATGGTAGGTGGTTGTCTTGGCCACAGTGATCATGAAATGGTTGAGTTTAAAATTTTCAGTGTAATGAGAAAAAAGGATAGCAGAGTTGCTACCCTGGACCTCAGGGAGCTATTTAGCCAAGTACCCTGGGAATCTGCTTTTGATGGCTTAGGAGTCCACGAGTGCTGGTCAGTTTTTAAGAACCACCTTTTAAAAGCACAGGAGCTGGCAATCCCATTGTGTCATAAGTAAAGCAAGCGGGGCAGAAGACCAGTTGGCTGAACAGTGAATTCCTTGTGGAGTTCAAGAGGAAAAAGAAAATGTGTGATCTCTGGAAGCAAGGTCAGGCCTCACAGGAAGATTATAGAGCTGTGGTTCATATATGCAGGGAGAAGACACAAAAGGCCAATGCTCAGTTTAGAATTGAAACTGGCCAGTGTTGTGTCAAATAACAAGAATGGCTTTTTTAGGTATGTTAATAGCACAAGGAGGTCTAAATAAAATGTTGGACTGTTCCTTGTTGAAGATAGTCACCTGACTAATAGGGATGAAGAAAAAGTGGAGGCATTCAATGCTCTTTTTTGCCTCAGTCTTTAATAATACTGATAGATCTTGGGCTGCCCAGTCCCCTGAGTTGGAGGACCACAAGTGTGGGAACAGTGACTTTCTGTTTACTGACACTGAAATTGTAAGGGACCAGCTGTATCAGCTGGATGTTCACAAATACGTGGGCCCTGACAGGATTCATTTTGGAGTACTGAGGGAGCTAGCAGATGTTACAGCAGGACCCCTTTTGATCATCTACCAAAGGTCTTGGGAGTCTGGGGAGGTCCCTGCTGACTGAAAGCTAGCCAATGTTATTCTGATTTACAAGAAGGGTGTAAGGGAAGACCCAGGAAGCTACAGACCTGTTAGTCTACACTCAGTTCCTAGAAAAATTATGGAGAAGATCATGCTGAGTGCTTTTGAAGGGCATTTAAAGAATAATGCAGTTATCAGGCACAGTTAACATTGGTTCACAAAGGGAAAGCCCTGTTTAACTAATTTGATATCCTGCTATGATAAGGTCACCCACCTAGTGGATGTAGGGAAGGCAGTGGATGTAGTTTTTCTGGATTTTAATAAGGCTTTTGATACTGTCCACCACAGCATCCTTCTGGACAAGTTGTCCAACTGTGGTATGAGCAGGTTCATGTTGCACTGGGTGAAGAACTGGCTGACCAGCAGGGCTAAAAGGATTGTAGTGAATGGGGCTACACGTGGCTGGCAACAGGTCACCTAGCAGTGTTTCTCAGGGTTTAATTCTGGGGTCAGTGCTGTTCAATAAAATCCATCTTGGTATACTGTGTGCAGTTCTGGGCCCCACATTTTAAGAAGGATGTGAAGGTCCTTGAATGCATCCAGAGGAGGGCAACAAAGCTGGTGAGAGGGCTGGAAGGAGTGTCATGAGGAGCAGCTAAGGACTTTGGGCTTGTCTAGTTTGGGGGGAAGGAGGCTGTGGGGCAACTGCATTGCTCTCTGCAGCTTCCTGAGGAGGGAAGCAGAGAGGAAAGTGCTGGTCTCATCTCCCTGGAATCCAGCAATAGGATGCGTGGGAATGGTTCAAAGCTGTGTCTGGGGATGTTTAGACTGGACACTGGGAAGCATTTCTTTACTAAAAGGGTGGTCAAACACTGGAAGAGGCTTCCTAGAGAGGTGTACGATGCCCCAAGCCTGTCAGTGTTTAAGAGGCTTTTACAATGCCCTTAACTACATGCTTTAGCTTGCGGTCAGGCAGTTAGACTAGGTGATCATTGTAGGTCCTTTCCAACTGAAATACTCTGTTCTGTTCTATTCTAAATTCTCCAAAAGAATCCCCTTTGTCTGAAAAAGCTCAAGACTAACTTATTGCATTACACTGCTGTGTAGTTTATTTTAAAAGAAAATGTCAGAATTACCTGGAAAGCATATGATTACTCTTTTTGTCAGATTACAGCGACCACATGTGTACCTGCCAGTTCACCTTTATGGCCAACTGGTGCACCATAAAACGGGCTGCCATTTATTGGAATCTCAGGTGAGGTTAATAACTATTTATAACTTGAAAGATTTTAAAGAGTACTGTAATCCTTTTTAAGTATGTTTTAAAAGAGATGGCATTTAAAGTCATTGCAAAACAAGTTGATCATGAAATACCAGAGAAATACCTTGCAACCGTTTTCTTATAATGGCTTGCAAAATCTTAGAATGGAAAGCAACTCACCAATAGAAATAATTTTTCAGTTTGTGCATGAATTGTACATTGACAAGTAAAATTATGCCTGTCCTTTTATACATACAAAAATGTGGAGATGAGGGAATAAAATCTTATTTCTAATATCCTGAAAAGCTAAGAAAACAAATCCTAAGCCAGTTAATAGTTGCTTAAATGAATATACTTTTAATGTGAGTTTGCAAGATGATGTAATGAATATGATAGTTGAAAAGTTCAAGATAAAGCTTAGATATTGCAGTCTGTTAGTCTGATTAATCTGTTACCTTTATAAAATCTGAATTAACTTGATGCAGTCAGTGTTTACATCAAAATTTTCTATTTGCATTACCATTGCTGTTAATTTATGCTTATTATTCCAGAACTACCACTGTTCACTTTAGAGTGCATACTTTAAATTTGTGCTTTACCATTTATTAAAAAGGCAAGAGAGCCTGTTTGACTGAGGTCTCCTTTTTATTTTCAACTGAGTGGGTTTTTTTCTTCTCTTTCTCTCCTTCAGAGTATTGTTACAGATCTAAGTTATACTGTTCGTTCCCCAATGCTGGATAAGTGGGAAGGAATTAAGCAGCTGAAAGCAGCCCTTTGGGCCTTGGTTAGTAATAGATTTACAAACTTTTTGCAGTTGTTTGAGTTCTGTTAAGATTCTTGATTCTGAAATAACTAAGCAAAATCTTGTAAAATCATTGATTAGGTTTTTTGTCATAAAACGTGTGGGTATTTTTTCCAAGTTGGCATTTTGTACCCTGACTGGACTTTCAGTTTAAAATGGTTCACTGCACCTTTTTTGTTCTGAATTTTTTAATAGACACTTTGTCTTTTTTATTTTTTCATTTTTAACAAATAAAAAGAACAGATTGCCACATGCAGCACCAATATTAAATTGGAAGCAGTAGTTACAAGCTGCTGTGGTCTGATTTTAATGTATTTACTGTACTGATCCAAAATTCAGTGTTTCTGGAAGAAAGTTGGCTGCCACTGTGGATGCATGTGAATATATGTGGTCATGGCACCCCCTGGTACCTGGGATAGGTGAAAACCTAGTGCCTGTACTTATCCAAGCTACACTTCTAAATTTGCTTTGCCACCTCAGCTGTTTGTCTGCTTCTTTCTTGTCTTCCCCAAAGCTCATTTAGGAACATTTTTCCAAGGTGACTATTACTGGAAGATACTGTAGGTATGTAATATAATGTATGTAAAATGAGTAAAGGAAGATCATACTGCTGGCTGTAGCAGAATTGGTAAAATGAGGAATACACAGTAGTTAGCTGTGAGCAGTTTTAGGGATTATATGTAGTGTGCGAAGTCCATTTTTTAGATCTGCACGACTAGGAAATGCCAAAAAGGGTGCTAAAATCTCTTAACTGCTTTGAGAAGATGTGACTTGAAACTGTACTACCAACAAACAAAAATGTTAAAAGCTTTACACTGATAGTACTGCAGATCACATCAAAATCAAAACTTACTGGAAACCTTTTATTTTAGGGCAATATTGGATCTTCAAATTGGGGTCTTAACTTGCTTCAAGAGGAGAATGTAATTCCTGATATAATGGCACTTGCCCAACAGTGTGAGGTTCTCTCTGTCAGAGGGTATGTGTATCTGCTTTATATATGAAATTTACAGATGATAGTTGCCATAGGTTTTCAAATAGCCTTACCTAATTTACATGAATATAGTTTTGTACTTACTTGGAACTCAGTTATTGAAGATCATTCATGCTGAGTATCTATCTCAGTCCTACACAATCACAGAATTGTATAGGAAGTCTGAAAGAACATGCAGTAAGCAAATGAAACTATGAAAAAAGATACACTGTTCTTTTTTTTAAAAAACAATTAAAATATTTGCTACTTATATCTCTGTTGGAATCAATTTATTATTCCATCACTTTTATTCAATATTTTTTGAATCTTTAAAAGCATTAATAGATGGTCTTTTGCCTGCTATTGCTACTGCATTAATGTCCTTTTATTATTTTTTTTAAAAAAGGTATTCTTCTACTTTATCTAATCAGGCTCTGTTAATTAGTTTTTATTTTTGAGTAGTGTATTGTTCTCAGATATTTTAGTCCATTTCTTAAGCTTCCATTGATTGACAAATAAAAATGAACAAAAAGCTACTTGGCAGTTTCATGAAGTTTCTGCTGAATTGTTTTGAAACTGTTTCCTTTCAAAAGAGAAATAAGTTTAGTTAAATTAGATTCTATTATTGTTGCTCTTTTTTTATATATGCATTAAATACAGAACCTGTGTCTACGTGCTTGGTCTAATAGCCAAAACTAAACAAGGATGTGACATTTTGAAGCATCACAACTGGGATGCAGTGAGACACAGTCGTAGGCAGCCTTGGCCAGTGGTCCCTGATGACATGGAGCAGCTCTGCAATGAACTTTCTTCTATACCCAGCACTCTTAGCTTGAACTCTGAGTCCACCAGTTCTAGACATAACAGTGAAAGTGAATCTGCTCCTTCAAGTAAGTAACAACAAAACAAACAGAAAAAAACCACCACAAAGCAGCATTTTGGTGTTCTTACCAACCTTTTTGCAGGATGAGGTTCAGGCAGATGGTGTTATTGAAAGGAAGAAGAGTGCAAGCAAGGGTACAGAGTTATATGCATTGAGAGCTGTAGACAAGTGAGAGGGAAGAGAACAGTGTCTTAGGTTTACATTTGATGTAGAAGTAAGAAGTTTTAACATCAGGATAAGTTACTAGTTCTTCTGTCAAGTCATGGCAGCTTGCTGTAATACCTGGCAGAAATCTCCATGCTTAGGTATAGAGATACACTTACTTGGTTGTCCTCAAAGGAGTATTCTAGAAAATAAATACATTCTGCGTGTATATATGCACACACAGAGTGTTGCTCTATTTAAATTCTTGTATATTTTGAGTATCTAGTACATTTTAATTTTGCTATGGATATTTGGAATTTAAATCCAGAAATATACCCTATTTAGGTATTATTAGAGGAGTGCATTGTTTGTAATCCTAGTAGCTGGATGTTTGCACTGAAATAAGATAGTGTGGCTTTTCTTTTGAAGCAAGGAGACCTTCAGCTCAGGTACTCATCAAGATACTTAATTTACTAAGTTCTATAGAAAAAATGTTGAATTAAAATTGCAGTAAATTGTATAACCTCCTATTTTGGCTTCTATAGAATTGCTTTGTTTTTGCAGCATGAAATGTCCATTTTCAGTGATGAAGTATCATATAATTTCAGGTATGTTCATCATGGAGGATGACCGTTTTGGCAGTACTTCCACCAGTACGTTCTTCCTAGATATTACTGAAGATGCAGAACAAATATTTTATGACAGACCTGGACCTTCAAAGGACAAAGACCGTAGTCCCTTTCCTTTTTTTTCTTCTAGTAGACTTGTGAAAAATCGCATTCTAAACTCTCTTACTCTACCTAATAAAAAACACAGAAGTAGCAGTGATCTAAAAGGAGGAAAGCTGACATCGTCTGACAGTAAATCAGGCCTGAGGCGAAATCGTACAGTAACAGAACCTTCCAGAAGCATAGACTTTCCTGCTGGGGAAGAATTCAACCCTGTTTGCAAAGTTCCTAAAATCCAGACTTTACGATTGGAAACTTCTTTTGTTGGAAGTAAGCACATGGAAGATACTGATAGTACCCCGAGTATTGGAGAAAATGATCTGAAGCTGCCTAAAGGTCTTGGAAATGAAATTCACCGGGACAACGCAAGCAGAGAAAGGCTAATAGGAGATGGTACTACACAAACACATTTCAAGAGTCGTAGCTTAAGTTTTAATACAGATACCACAACAAGTGGCATAAGCTCAATGAGCTCTAGCCCTTCAAGGGAGACTGTAGGTGTGGACACTACGAATGTAGATACTGACTGTGGAAGTTTGAGTACTGTGGTAAGCACAAAAACAGTTAAACCAAGTCACTGTTCAACACCACAGTCTAACCACCTGCCTCTCTCAAAATCCAGCTCTGTATCCCTGGTACCCCCAGGGTCTTCTCATACGCTTCCCCGAAGAGCCCAGTCTCTTAAAGCTCCTTCTCTTGCTACGATAAAAAGTCTTGCTGACTATAACTTTAGCTACACAAGTTCTCGAGATGCCTTTGGCTATGCTACACTAAAACGCTTACAACAGCAGAGGATGCATCCTTCACTGTCTCATTCGGAAGCCCTAGCATCTCCGGCAAAGGACGTGCTGTTTACTGACACTATTACCATGAAGTCTGGCAGCCTGGATTCTCGGCTAACCCCAAGCCGGTAAGAGATTATTATGTGCTCATTTCTTCCTTCAAAGCTGTAAGACCAATTAAGTAAAATAAGTGTCTTTTTAATACTTTTTTCCAACTTCACCTAGAAGTGAAAATTGTTGCAAGATGATTCATAACTTCACTGAAAGCAGTATCAATACTAGGAGCATAATATAGTAGAATGAGAATCCTGAACTTCGTGCATGCTGTCAGAGAAGCCCAGTTTTCATAGCTGTGCTTGGCCCCTTTAATGCTGTTAGTGACAAAGGAAAACATTTCCTTTTATCACATTTGCTTCCTGTTTAACTTTTTTTAATATTTAAATCCAATTACATTGCTAACATCATTAGAGTTGCAATCACACAAAATTGCCTGTGTAGTCAGAGCTATATTTCAGAAGAGAATTTTCTTTGTCACTCAATGAGGTTTTAGGACAGGGACTCCTGCCCATATGCTATATTCGTGTTCACTGTGGCATTGAGGTCAGTGATGAGATACTGGTACTACTGATAGGAATGTCAGTTTGGCTTCATAGCTACAACAGAGCAAAGATTTTACTCATAGCATTTATTTTTAGATGGCAGTGTCACCTCTTTATTTTTGAGTCATATTAGATGTTCTGTAGACTAATTGGATAGTTACATAAGATATCTAGCTCATGACATTGACACTGTTCCCAGCAGCTACAGTCACTGCTTAAGAACTTTCTCTTAAAAACTTTTCTACCAAATTTTGCCGTTCAAATAATCTTTTAGCTAGTGCTTTGGATTTTCACATTAGTATTGAAAGGGAAAAGACCTATCTGTTTTTACCTACACATCGTCTCTCAGATGAGTGAAAGGGGAAGAGCTACCAATACATCAGTCATCTGCTTACTACACAGAACAGCAAATGCCAAGTCCCTAAACTGCACTCTGCATACCCAGTTGAGCGTACATAGTGCCCGTTTATTAGTATGCATTTTTTGTCCTGATGAAGAGCAAAATTAACTTGTAGATATTTTCACATGATTCTGCAAAGATGCCATAAAAGGTAAGTTTTGTTCCCTTTGTTCAATTCAGTTAGAACTAGACTGAGTGTGCTGATTAAATTGAGTCAGTAATTAAGCTGCACTATCCTGGAAATCAGAAGTGCTGTTCCTTGCTCTGTCACTGTCTTCCTGTGCTAATGCAGGAAAAAATCAGTGTGATTTCAGTGGCAGTACAGGTTCTGTTGTGGCTGTAGTAATGTTGTACCATGCCTTGCAGTCCTGCCTTTGATAGGCAAAGCAGCCTTGCCGGAGTGGACTTTCATCCTGAAGTAATGTAATGCTAACAGTATTCCTGGTGCTTAGCTGTTCATCATCTCTTACGTTGGTGGTCAGGCTCAAGGATTTGAGCTGATCTGTTTAACATTGAACTGAAGTGGCTGTAGTGCTTGTATCTCTTGAGAAAGTTAAAAAATTGCAGACACACATATTGCAAGAGATTATCAGATTGTGTTGGTTACTAATATAATTGGTTGGAAAGGCGGTGATATAACTAGTATTCTTTTTTTTCTTACACTTGGCAACCCTTTTAGTGAAGAAGTTTCTCCTAATGTGCAATCTAAACCTCCCCTGGTGCAACTTGAGGCTGTTTTCTCTTGTCATTTTGAAATATGGCTTGACTTTTATTGTAAGTCCACTGCTACTGTCATTAGCATTGGTCAGAATTAATTAGTAGTGAGAAAAGTATTGAAATCCTGTAATTTGTTCTGCACATTTCCATCACATAATAATGTCTTGAACCTTAGATTGTCAGATCTTGATAATTTAATTTTATCTCAGTATAAATCTGTTAACCTGTTAGGGGTAGGAAGGCATTTTAATTGCCCACCTAAAACAAAAAATGATAGAAATTTATTTCTAAGGCAGGAAGTCAAGAAATCAAACATTTACTGTACATTACCTCCCAATGTATAATAACTTGCAGTAATGTAATAAAAATTTACTGTTCCTGAGGTTTGTCTCTTTATAGTAGGAAGCTTTAAGCCACTGCATATAGACCATCTACGTAAGTTGATTAGCAGAAGACATTCGTAGGTTTTTATCTGCAATGAGAAGTAAAATGGCAGATGGCCAAATGTGAAATTTCCATCATCAGGGCTCTGATCAGCACTGAGGACTTGTTGTCCAGCCTCCTCTTTCCTGTCTCATTTTCCCAACCTATTTCTTTCTTTGTTTCTTGGACTGCTTGTCACAGTCAGCTCTGCTCACTGTGCAGGTTCAAGTTTGTTCTTTGTGCATTCATGTTGAGGAAATTCTTTCTCCATGCCTGGCTCCTGCAGAGTACAGGAGAAAAAATGTTCCTTGTTCACATTGCTTATACCTTAGCAGGCTCAAGCTTTGTATTTGCCAGCATGTGCCTGCTCAGCTCAGAGTTTGTAAATATCCAGGGAAGGTACATTTAAAAATGAGGCAGTTAGTTTAAAAGCCTAAATAAATCTTTACTGACCATGTATGGTCTATAAATCTTCTAAGCCTGCTGAGTTGGAGAGAATTGGTGGGTTTGCAGGGTTGGCAGCCCCTCAAGCAGAAGTTACATACAGCCATCTTGCAAGTCCCCATCCCAGGACTTTCAAAGAAAAAATTTTTACCTGAGGAACTGGCGAACCATGCAATACAATATGAGAGAGAAAAAAGCAGTGAACTGATAGCTGCAATTTGACAAGAGTTACAAGCTCTGTGTTCTACAATGGGAAGATGAGGATAGCCTTTGAGTCAGCAGTCCTTCTTACTTTTAGTGTACCAGAATGAGAGATTTACCAAGTTTGTGATGTATTATTTCAATGTTACAGGTTCATGAAAGCTTTAAGTTATGCCTCATTAGATAAAGAAGATTTATTAAGTCCTATTAACCAAAACACACTTCAGCGTTCCTCTTCTGTTCGCTCCATGGTTTCTAATGCTACCTATGGTAGCTCTGATGATTACATTGGCCTTGCTCTTCCAGTGGATATCAATGAAATATTTCAGGTATGTATGTGATAACTTACTGGGTTCATTTGCATTTTTGTAGAGAAAGGTAGTCAACTGTTGCATTTTTATCAGAATAGATTAGATCTAGAGAAATGAGGAAAAACTTCTGTGGTACTTTCAAGGAATGCATTTTGGACATCAAGAGTTTGTTTTCTAACCCTGTTTACAGAAAACCAGTAGTCTGTTTTGTATTATTAGGCAAATAATGACACATGCTGGGTTAGAGTGTTAAACAATGGTAGCATAAGTTGTGGTGGTTTTTTTTAGTTGACAGCTAGCTTCTATACTAGAATTAGAATAGTCTGTGGACATTTGTATCATCATACCATTAAATTATATTGTCTTACTTAACCTTACAGATATATATCTATATTTAAGTTAAAACAGATCTTTTTAATATCTTATCAATTGCTTTCCTCTTTCTACTTGGTTAAAACACTTTCCCATCTAACAAACTGATGCATCGCAGGGTTTAATATTCTGTTACTTCATTGTCAAAACCAGGATGTGATGTATGTCAAAGTTAAATGAGTGGGCTTCCTTATCTTTAGTTTATGTAGTCTTTGCCTTTTAAACCTAAATGGCTTTCTTACTAATCTCAAAAAAATTACTAAAGCTAGAGTAAAGGCAAGATTTTTCAATCATACCTGCTTCTATTCCCCCTTTATGAAATGACTAGTTCTTCTTTCTCCTTTACAGTCTTTGTGGCATATTTATGTTGCCTCATTTCTCACTCAACTCTTTTTCTAGAGTTGATACATGTCTTGACTCTGCAACAACTTACAGGCAACTTTTTTTATGTTCTGGGTGTTTTTGCACTACTCTCCCAAGATCTCCAGTGTAGAGTGATTGTGGACAGATCATTAATAGCCACTTCTGTGTCACTGGTTTCCTTACAGTCTGTCACCACTGTTAATATTTGCTGACTGTTCGTAAGCCTTTGTTAATAAATGTTCATTCACAAATGTGTGTTTTTCTCATTGGCTTTTTGTTAGTACTCAGGAGCCCATTCTTAATTTCCTCCTCTAATTAGATCTTTTTCCTGAAGTAAAAAAAAAGGACATTTTATTTCCTCCTAAAAATCTACTTTTCCTTTGTATATGATTATTACTTGTGCTAATTTTAATTTTCACTTTGATATGCAAGGTAAAGGAAACTCCATATTTCCAGAAGAAAACCACACTTCCATTTGATGACCATGGAGCTAGGGTCTTCGCATCTGATGCCGGAGGTACTGTTTTTGTTCTTCTCATGTACCTTTTTGTTGTGTATTTGTACATTGGGTGGGGTGTTTGTTTATTTGGTTTTTTTCTTTACAGAAAAGGTTATTTTTAGCTGTTAAGTTTTGAGAGCTGTGTTCTGGATGCAGGATGGCAGGCCATTAATTCCCTGTTTTATTTAGTTTGAGATAATGTGGTGTTGCTGCAAAGTAACATAAGCTTGGTCCTCCTCTAGTAAACAAAGGAGGAAAGTCTACATATATTTGATTGTAATATGAGCTAATGCTAATCTAAGGTTGGTAGTGATACTGCATTAAAATAAGTAGCAAAATTTAAGCTAAGATAAAACATGTATGCCACATATTGAGCTGTTACATTTTGACTTCCCTTTGATTACATGTGAATTTATAGGAACCAATGAAGGCATTAGGTGTGTATTTCAGAAAGTAAATTTTGTCTTTGTGATGTTTCCATGACAGTTGATCAGCGGAGTTGATGGGACATTGTACAAGAGAATTGCAAGTGTGCTGTAATGCCTGGCTTGTTCTGAAATGCACTTCCTTTTTAGTTGAGAGTAGTCAGAAATCTGTATGGTGTCAATATGTGTCTTTTTAGTTTGACAACTGAAAAAGCAGTGAAACTGGTTCTAAAGTAGTATAGGATAGCTGTTGTCTTGCCTCCTAGTTAACTGGAACTTTATTACAAGCACTTTGAACATGCAAATAGACACATCTTAACTGATTTTTATTTTTATTTCGTGTTTTTAATGTAATATATAAAGCTGATTTTCCTGAAAGTATGTTTCTGTAGTTTGATAAGTTTCAGTGTAAAGTAACTCTTGTTCAAAATTGTATTTGTTGGTATATTCCATCTAGGGAAGAGCATGTCACTAAAGTGTCTTTGGCTTGTTTCTCCGTTGTTGAGTCTAGTTTCTTCCTATTACAGGCACTAAGTTAGGTTTTTAAATTGTTTCTGTGTTCATTGGTGCATGCACCTGTCATTTAACCATCTGGTATATTGTTGTACTAATATTGTTTGACACTATGAAATTTGGTAATGTGTTAGTGTTGCATGAGTATTACTAATGTTGATACAATGTCAGGATTTACCACACACCTTCTTACAGTATGTGTGTACAATGTGTGTGTTTAGAGGTTGAATTCTGTCCTTTGCAATTATTTTGTTATATATGAGAAGCTGGGACTAAAATGTTATGTCTGTTTCCCAAATGCCAACAATCTTGGGAGCTTAACCACTCAAAAATAAAAAAGTTTTTGGATCTTCACACACATGTACCCTTCCCAGCCTTAAGAGTTTTAAAAGGGGAAATTTAGTTGATGTAACGTTATTGCTTGGTTCTCTTTTTTCTGATGTCTAATTGCTTATCTACAGGCCTTCCATCAGGTACAAGTGATGTTGTCAAAAGCCCTTTTCAGATGCTCCGACAGCAGATCAGTCTCACAGAAATAATGAATACTAGCCGTTCAGATGCCTCTCAGTTTTTAGAAAATACAGAGGATACAGGGCTGCAGGAGCACACAGATGAGAACTGCCTTTACTGTGTCTGCATTCAGATACTGGGTTATCAACCTAACAACAAAGTGAACTCTTCATATAGTCGTACAGGTTAGTGTTCCTTGTGGGGAAATGTGATAAAACTGAATGAAAATACTGAATTTTGTTCATCTTTAAAACTGATTATCTGTAAGGGGTTTTTTCTTACTACTGACCTTGACATTAATTCTCCATAATAAGCTCACTGCAACCAATGGTGTATCTATGGCCATTTCCAGATTTTTGATTTCTAGTGGTGTTAGCATGACTGGGTGCCTGCATGTTTTGTGGGTTTCTTAATATTTTTAAGAGCTTACCAAAATACAAAATCTGAAACCTTATTTAGTTCTTAAAATCCATGTCCTGAAAACTGACACTGTCAAACTCATGAAAAGTCTGACTTCAAAGCCAGCCTGTACCATAAAACACAAATCTGAGGAGTCTGAAGTTGAGCTGTAATTTCTGGGATTTAGTCATCTTCCTTCGTATTTTGAGATTCAGATAGGATTCAGAATTATTTTTTCTTAACCTTCTCTGCAGAGCTTGCAGTTACATATCTTTTTGCAATGTCTGTAATAAAAAGATAATCCAGTAATGGCTGCATAGTAAGAAGCCTCACTGTTTTACAGCGGTGTTACACATTCAGATGATAGGACATAGAGTACTGTTGGCAAGGGAGATGATGTGCAAAATGTGAGGAATGGCCCAGAGAGCTACGCTTGAGCTTGAGTTCAGTATCAAGAAGGGATAGCAAATAAAATCCCAACTCTAGTCTTCAAATAAGGGTGTTAGAGGTGTGGCAGAGCCAGGATCTTGTCAGAGGCACACAGCCAAAGGACAGAAGGCCATGAACACATGCTGCAGGAATAGAAATTGTGGTTGAACATAAGAGGAAACTCTTGACAGTGTAACCTAATGTAATTCTGAAGTGAACCCTTCTTTGAGCAAGGGGGTGAACTAGGTGATTTCCAGGAGTCCCTTCAGACCTATTGTTTTTCTGTGGTTCTGTTAACTGTGCTACGATTAAAAGCTTGGATTTTATATTCATCTCTTTAAATCCAAAACGCTGAAGGCTGTGGATAGTGAAACCTCCCAGAAGAATCTTAACTTGTCACACCTTTCTGTTGATGAAGACAGACCCCTTTCTGTAGCACCTCTGATAATTGTATGAACAAAATATGTATATGCAGGAGCATCTTTATTATGTAATAGAGCACAGATATATCAATAAGAACTCTGTGTGATGACAGTTTTTAGGCTTCCATCAGTGTCTAAGAGTTGATTATTTTCAGTCAAGTATTTCAAGATTCAAAAAAGTGATTTTTAGACATTTTGTGTATGATGGGCCAAAATCCAACACCTGGTTTCCGGCTGGTTTATATGCACAGTACTTAGCATATCAGTGTTATGCATGCTTACCATTGTAGAAAAATAACAAAAGCATTTGAAGGGAGGAAAAATGTGAATAACAAAGATACAACATCTTGTTTATGTCAGATTTTTCAGACATTCCATATACTGACTGGTGTGGGCAGACCATACACAATCACTTAGATGTGCATTCCTCCAAATTTTCTGGAATTTCAGGCTGTAGTGATGCAGTATCCCATGGTTCAGCTAGCAGCACCAAGAGTACAGAGCTTGTACTAGGTAAGTTTGGAAGCCTTATGATTATTAGAGACTATAACTCTTAAGTATTTAAGTACTGTGGAAAAATAATACTTATACATACTGCAACAAATATTGCTTATTATTTAAAAAAAGCAAACAAAAAAACCCAAACCAAGAATAAAAACAACCACCATTTCCACATGAGAGAATATAATTTTAAACTCTTCTCCTTTTGCTGTACAGCAGTTCTATGGGTTATTATATAGCTCTGTATCTGACTTGACAAGCAAATTGATGGCCTTTTTGTCCACACTGGTGTTAGTTTAGAAAAAAAGACTAATTTTCTGTAAAGAGAAAGACGCTTCTTTCTTAGGCTTGTGGTTTACATTTTGAGTTACCATAATTTCTTAAGTAGCTGGTTGCTAACGTCTCCAGCATCTGATAGAAACAGAGCAGGTAATCACTCACCCAGACAGAACTGTAATTGAATTTTACAGGGTTTTCCATTTATGAAATGGTAGTTTACCTTTTAAAAATATTTCTATGTTAAAATTCCTGAAAATAGTATTTTTTCTGTTTTAATTTCAATGGAAATATTTGTTGATAATTCAGAACACATACATAAATGTGTGTGTGTTAATGTGCTTTTGGAATGCTAGAACAGACTTACAGTGGCATAAGATTAGCACAATCAAAGACTGTTCTGTTTAAACTCCATACTGTTTAATTTGTTTTTCCAGGAGTAAAATCAATCCCAGATGATACACCAGTATGCAGAATACTTCTGCGGAAAGAAGTCTTACGTTTAGTAATCAATTTGAGTAGTTCAGTAGGAACCAAGGGCCATGAAACTGGACTCCTGACGTAAGTTCAATACATTTCAGGTGTTTTAGCAACATTTAGTTGTATGTATTCTGGAAGATCTCTGGGATAGTGGTTAGCCTTATTTCTGACTTGTCAAAGAACTGTCACACAGATATGATTGAATGTATCATAAAAGCTAAGCAAAGAATTTTCCTTTAATATTTTTGCTCTGTCTTTAATTTCTTGCTCTTCCCCAGTCTTTTTAAAATCAGTAATTCAACTGTAGTGATACTTCATTGCATACCCAGTATATCATGCATCTTTTTTAAAGAAACGATAATTCTTTTTTGTTATTTGTGCCAAATAATATATACCAAATAAGCAGAATAATGAGCTGGAAGTAACATCTTGAGAAAAACAAATCTGCTTTGAGAGAGAGTACAACTACTGGAATTAATTTATAGAAAAAATCATGTTAAAATATAGGAATATAAATCTAGGGGCCAAATGCTATAAAAAAACCTGTAGGTTTCTAGGCTAGTGACATTGGAAACTGATGTACAGCTGCTGAAAAAAAATGCAGAAATGCTTATCTTAGTTTCAAAAATGCTTGCAGGTAATTAAGTTAGCTTTTTTGTATTTTTTTACTGTTGTACATGTGGGTGCCAATTCTTTGATACACTGTTCATTTTCTACATCTGTTATTTTAAGACTAGGTGATCTCAGCAATTCTGTACAACTTTCAAATTATACATTCTGTTTCACCTCATTAATATAGATTTCTTCCAGTTTGGTACAAAATAATGCTGTCTGTTCTGATTTTCTTGCTTCATCAGATTCAGAATTTATAATGCCTGTTACTGAAGTATTCTACTTCTGTTAATGATGACAATCAAAATCTAATTGAACAATGTTTCAGAATATGATGGAAGTCTGGTCAAGACATATGACATCTTGGTGTTTTTTCTGTTTTTCAGAATTAAGGAGAAGTATCCCCAAGCATTTGATGACATATGCCTTTACTCTGAGGTGTCCTACTTGTTAGCACATTGTACATTTCGACTTCCATCTCGAAGGTTCATTCAGGAGCTATTTCAAGATGTACAGTTCTTACAAGTAAGTGGAGGATCCAAATGCATTGAATGCACCAAAATGTGCCACCTGGGTGCAAGTTTCACGTTCTGAATAAAAGATGCTTTCAGATATATCTTCAAGGAAACCATTTTATAGTGTTTCTCTAGTAAACTAATCTCTAACATTATTAATACGTCATGTCTTTTTCCTGTAGATGCATGAAGAAGCAGAGGCTATTTTAGCAACACCAACAAAACAGCCAGTAATTGATGCATCAGCTGAATCCTGACCTCTGTCTTATGCAGTGCATTGCATATAGACTTTCTGAAATCCTCAGACAACCTCCGACTGACTGGATAAAAAGCTTGGAGCATCATCTTCTAAACCGTTCCAGAAGCTACTGGTACCTGAAGACTGAACTGAAAACATTTTCTTCCTCAACCAACTACTGCCCCAGTATTTTGAGCCCTTTGGGGAGTTATTAAACATTACCATAGTTTTAATAATAGTAATTACCAGTATATGCAAGAGCCGAGCACTGAACACCTCCACAAGTTTTCATTTCATTTTCTACCATAAATTTAAAAAAAAACAGGACAACATGCAGAGACATCTTTTTTGATTGACTTATGATTCTGTTCCAGAGAAGCAGAGCGATGCCTTCCTTTTTAAACTCTGATTATCAGGAATCAGAGAGATGAGGGTGCATTCCATTGCCAGCAATGGGGAGCCATGCTGCAATTGTGGACTACGGGGGATTAATGTTAACCCTTGTCTGTTGTTTTTTGTACTGTTTATAACACTACTTGGGGGTTTGTAACTTCAGACAGAAAGAAAAGCCTCTGTGAATCTGAGGTTTCCTTTAAGTTATTTTAATATTGCTATAGTTGTAAATCATTTTATTAGCAGTCTCTCCAGTTTCAGTACATTTACATACATACATGTATCTTATCTGAACCAGTTAAGGATTTTCACTACAGTTTGATTTTAAAAATAACAAATCAGTTAAACTTAAAATGCTGAAATCAGATTGTTTTCCCTGAATGATATGCATGTGTTTGCAGTTTCTACACTCATGCTCATATAGTACGAATGTTGGTCTTACTCTAAACTAAAATCCTTTAAAAAGCATGCTTTGTATCAGTTAAATGAATATTGTATAAACTAAACTTGAAGACATTTAATCATTGCTGCTTTTGTGAGAAGACATAATACGAGTGTTTCCCAAGTTCCATGGAAACAGCCTTTTATAAAAACAAAGGTTTATTTGAATATTCAATGGATGAGTGATCAAGCATTGGATAGTACTAATAATTGTAGTGAAAAGCCTTAAGTACCAAATTTTGGAGCAGCAGTACTTATAATTTTATACTGGTATTTAAGACTTGTTGCAAAAGTTAAATACTACAGTGACTGAAATCGTTGCCTCTATCATGTTACTAGTGAGGTTACTAAATTAATGAGTGCAAGCTTAAAAAAATATAGTAAGAATCCCCATCACTTACCATGGATCTAAAGATTCAGAAGCCTTTATATGAAGGTAATATAAATATATGCAAATGTGTATATACAGTAGCATGGCCGCCTTTGTTAGAATGCCTGTAATAGAAGGGATTACCCTTTGATTTTGATATAGGTGAATAATTCAGCTGGACTGTACTAAGTAGAACATATTTTTATCCATTCACTTTTACCATTTTTTATAATTGTCAGATTAATACTTAAGTGAAGATAAGTAAAATTTATCCTGATGCTCATAACTGTTCTTACTAGCTATGCTACTGGAGATATCAATTAGTTCTGTGAACAGGAAAACACAATTCCTAGTGAAATGTAGAATTTCTTTGTTCTTACTGGAGATTTCATCTTGCCACATAAGCACTGCTTTGCAGCTATCACTTCACTGAGTTCTTATGTGCACTCCATATCATCAGGTTCTGGTAAAGCAGATTGTAAGTTGCTGCTCATAGTCAAATTTAGTTCTTAAGATTTCCTTTTCATGAGTTTTCACTGAAAGAAGGAGCAAAAAGAAACTGATTCAACTCTTCTGTGGTCAGTGACACAAATAATATTATCTGTGTGTCAAGGCATGTTTGAAATGCTCTGAAAACATACCACACCAGTAACTATTGGGCTTCTGTGGTCATAAGAAAGAAATACTTCTGTAAAACCAAAATGTCAAATCACAGTAGACCAAATAGTGGTATAAACTCCAAAGGAAGTGATGTAGTTTTCCCAAAAAAGGGTCTAGCATATCTTATACAGTAGTTTCAAACACTACCTCAGACTAGAGTATGAGAGACTTGTTTTAACAGCTAGATGGGGTTACATCAACAACTCCATGTTATTTTTCTGCAGTTAAAGCAAAATAAGTTTTATCACCTGTATTTAAAAAACCACCTTTCTTCATTTGTTACCAGCTTAACCCATAGCACTTAATGTAGAAAGCACCGTAAGAAGGCCTCTGATTATAAACAGGTAAGCGAAAGCAATGTCAATACACTTTTGAAAGAATCTCCATCTTGAAATGCTTATGTGTTCTGAAGTACTTGCTTGTGTGGGGATCCGTGACAACAGAAACTTGACATATAAATTATGGCCTGAAATTCAGTTATGAAACGTGATTTTTTTTCTGAAAGTATATGAGTGTCAGTAGATTTCAACAAGTATGCATCAAGGATGTAAAGTCTGTACTGTACATAACATACAACATTTCTAGAATTAATTTACCTATTTACATTAAGCTCACATTAATGTTTCATTTTAATTGGCAAATGAAGGGATTCTGTAATTGAAGGAATTTGATATTGGCCTAGTTGCAAACTGTGAATTTCTAATTCTATAGATTTCTTTTTTTAAATATCCCTTTTAAAGTTCTTATTTTGGGGGTTTTTTTGCTTCATGATAAAACTTCAAAAGCAAACATTAATAAATAAAAATTGTGCTTATATTAACCCTAATAAAGAATCCTTCCACTTCTAGAAAGATTTGCAAGGGAAGCTGACAGACCACCTGCTTTGTATTTTTCCAGTCCGAACAATTGGTGATACTGTCAAATAAATGGTAAAACGTAGAGCATTCACTCACGCTATATACAAATACACTGTGGTTGCTGTGGCAAAGAAAACTGACTGATTCAACATGCTAACACAAAATACTCAGCTCTGAGGGGAAAGCCTGTGTGGGAAGGAGAAGCTGGCTGTGAAACCACTCGCATTTAGTCTACTACATTAGCTGGCTGATTTTCTTAGTCTCCTTTTACAGTCAGAGGAAAGGGATAGCCCTTTCCAAACGGCAGAGAGCTTACTAAAGGGCTCCAAATTACTTCCCCGAGGGCCTGTTTCTCTCCACTGAGTGGTGAGGAGGACAAAGCTGGGTGCTGTGAGTGTCCTTTTGGAGAGAGAGACCTTTCAGCTGTCTGAAATTCAGAGATGCAGAATGCTCCCAGCTGTCCTGGATGTCACTTGAAGCTGGAGATGGTCAGGCTTTGAGGTGCTCAAGTTGTATGTTGGGCCCCTGGCATGTTGTGCTTGAAACAGTTCTTTTGTCCTCATCTGACAGTTATTATTTGACCTGACATATGTACCCTAAATGTGCTCTCATTGGGTTTTGTTGCTGTTTTTTCCCAAGACACAATGAAGTGCTAAAGTACTTGGTAGTGTAGGGTACAGTGGCTTGGCACGCTGATGTACGTTGCCCTTATAAATGTTTAAAAAGGCAGCAGTGAGAATCCTGCTCATATTTTTGTCATTTTAATATGAAACATATGTAGTGGTCTTGAATGAGATTTGTAATTTGCAGTGAGAGACTGAAAAAACCTATAACACCTTTACTAGGCACCTGAAGAGGAAAGTAGCTATTTGAGAAATAGGTAATCAAAGCCTAGTGAGAGATGGAGGAGTTGTTGCTGCTTCTTTGTCTGTGTCTTGGACTTGGTATTTGGCTGTTTGCACTGCAGGAAGCTGCTGTTACTTTGTAGGTGACCATGAGCTCAAGCTGAGCAATCGCAGTGGAAGAATTCTTGCCAGGCTTCAGAGCATCTCCAAGGTTTGTACTTGCCTCCCAGCAGGGCTGCACGGAAGTCCTGTTACTCAGCTTCACTGGAGCCAGCTGAAAGCAGGTCCTGTAACTTTTTAAGTTACACTTCTCTAGTATCATGTGCTTATTAAAGGTATACTAGGTGAAAATAAAATCTGAAAACTGTAAAAGACCTTTGGGAACATACTAGAAACCATGTTTGTATTTTGCTAGAAGCCCCCCATCCCCTGGTTTTTGTTTAACTCCTGATTCTGGTTCCCTGGATCGTTTTGTTTCAACAGATGTGTATGTTCAGTGAAGAATGTGGATTTTCTTTGGACTATTTTTGTAATATGGATGGACAGCAATGCCACAGCATGCAGAAATTGCACATTTTGCTTGAATTGCTTTGTAAAATACACTATTTTATTTGGGAAATGTAATTTATGCCAAAAAGTGTAACATGCCATTTTGCCACTGAATACTGTGTTTTGGCACAAGATGCAATGTCTAAGGGAGGAAAAGCCAGACATTTTGTAGATTTATTAGAAAAATTGTTCCAATACTGAGCTGTCAGCATCCCTAAAACTCCATTACAAGAGATTATCTAAATTAACCATTCTGAGGAGGGAAGGGATCAAGGAAAATCTCAAGACTTACTCTCCCTGTCCTGTGTGGTCTTTTAATTTAGTAATACGCTGCTACATATTTGGGGGTTCTAGTGTTTTTAGGTCACTGAACAGACATTGAAATCTGATTTATATTGTATACCTGTAACATAGAAAGAAAAAGTATTTATATATTTTCCGTAAGAATATTGCATTGAGCTGTGTATAATTTAAACAGAGGCTTGTCCTAAAATGGTATTACCCACTTTGATTTTTTTTTTTCTGGGTTTTTTTTGTATAGTGTGTACAGTTCATGTCAATGGGCATTAAAAGCCTCCTGAAGCGTGATCTTGTCAAAGGGATGCATTGTTAATAAAATGTACTTAAACTTCTTACAGTTGTTCTGGTCTTGTATGTACCTCACGGTACTAGAAGTGGGTTGGAATTTTATTTATATTTCTAAGTTACTAATTAACTAGAACAACCTGATATTTTTGTCAAATTAGTTTTATTGCTTTGTAAGATGTCTTATAAAAATAGAAGGGGACTCCTTGTACACCATTCTTATTTTTAAAATTTAGCATACTGATTGATACTGAGAATTAATAGTTTTCCATTATGTGGTGGTTTAAGTATTAGCATTTCAACAACTGCTGTGAAAGTTTAATTATAAACAAAAAAAAGTTTAGAGTTTTGAACTCATTCAACTATTAATGCAAGACAGATGTCTTAAAAATATGAAAACTATACATGCCTCCCCACTGATGCAAAAATACTTTTCTAATCTTTAGTTCTAGTGCCTGGACTGTACTCTTTGACTGGCAGGAAGGCATTGTCCTCCCTGGAATCTTCTGTTTGTGTGCTTTTAAGCACAGGTGGTTTCATGAAACACCACCCATCAGGGCCAGCAAGGGGAAAGGCTTATAGATAGAGAGGAGCTAACTTCTCATCACCTTGCCAAGCAATCTGGTACTGGGTAAAGTGTATCCTTGTTTCCAGATAATGAAGTTTCACCAGTGCAGGATCTCCTGCAGAATAGACCAAGGGAGCTGAAGAGGAAACTCTCCACAGGCCAGTGTGTCTCACCCCACCATTGGGAAGGCACAACTGGCCACGTTGCCTGCACCCTCACGCATACCTCCGCTCACTCCTGGGTCTGAATTACCACAGCCAAGCCCTGGTGGCAGCTGCTTTTTCAGAAGTAGGAATTTGCGCTTTGTTACAGCTGTCCTCTGCTGTGAGGAACTGCAGCATGCTGAAATTTAAAATGTTTCATGGGATAGTTGATCTTTTTGACCAACTTCTGTATCAGAATTCCTTAGATGTGTAACTCTTGATTTAGGATACCTTTTAAACCTTTTTAAATAAACAGGCCTTTCTTTGAAATGCACACCTACGAAGTTGCTACTTTGATAGTGGCAAAACAGCTCCTTCCTGTTTATTGGCCTTTTTTCCAACAATAAAGCTTTTAAACTTCGCAAGTACATGCGATGTGGTGAAAACACTTTGGAGGAGTTCTAAGTCACAAAGGTACCGTGGTATCAGACTTTCAAATTCACTGTAACATAGAGGGAATAAAAGCTTCTCTGGGATGTCTCTGTTGAATAGCATCAGCTTCCTCTTACTTCCTTATTCTCTGTTAAACTGCAGTTCAGCTAAATGGGACCAGCTGTGTTTCCTTACTCCACTGTCTGAAGGCTGAAAGGAAGGACCATGCTGCAATATTTTTTTTTCAAGTAAATCTGTGTGTGACCTACACGTGGACACAGGACAGTGTGCATTGACTGGATAGCTAACTGTGGCTAGAGGTATCTGTGCGTTTGCACTCCTGTTTGTACCTCTCCTTTGCCTGCCTGAAGACTTCTCCCCCTGCAAGTCCATCTGTGTCTCAGTCTATGTAAGGTCTTAACTGGTCTTCCTGTTGCAACATTACAGCAGTATCTATAAACAATAGTATAAAACCTAGATGTAGTTCAGTAGCAAAACTCATTTCTGCCTGCAGATGCTTAGTTTTTAGGAAGTATGATTAGCTAGTTAATGCACTTGTCTTCCCTATGTTTGAACAAATTAGCTGAAGATCAAATTGTAAAAAACACTTCATTTTTTCCCTTTTGAGAACTGCTTATTCTGTGCTCACTTGTTGCAGATGGAGTTATGCACTTCACTCGCAAGAGAGAAGCAACAATGTACTTTATTAAGACAGTAAGTTAACAAAGCTCAGTGGTAAATGCGACAGTGGTTTACAAGATTCGAGGGCAAGGTATGCCTCAGTATTTACCGCATAGAGGACATTTAGCTATAACTTCAAAGTTTCAGTGCTCTTATTCCCAATTCACTTACTGAGAATCTGTTGTGGCAAGGAATCAATCTCTCAACTTTGAGGAGTAACCTTGTGAGGTGTCCCTGCTCAAGGGGAGATCCTGCTGTGCAGTCTGCTGCTGTGCAGGAGAGCTCAATGGCCCTGGGCTAGCTGTCTGCTATTTATGGAGTGAGATAATTGACTTATAGTGATATTTGCATACTAGCCATGTTTTGGTTGGCACATGCTCCATTAGCCTTTGGCTGTTGTGTTGTTACCTGTTTCCCCTGAATCCACTTTGAGCTGGATGCTGCCATTCCAACCAGACGCATCCATTATGACCGCCACTGGTGGTTATCGCTTGAGTGGAGTTATGGGCAATAGAGGTCAGGTTGGGGCAGGGGGAGCACACCATCATAGCTCTTAAGTTGAATTCTTTTGTTTGTGAAAGATGCCAGTAGCGTCATAATTAGGCAAAACCAAAAGATTCCTTGTGCACTGAGGAGGTCAATCTGATGAGACTTTCAGATAGAATTACAACTATTCCGATTCATTACAAATACACAATTTTTTAAAATCAGAATGGAAGACCTAAATGTACCAGTGCCTACTGTAGGGATTCTAAGCATTACAATGAAAAACATGTATGTGTATATATTTTTCTTTTTTTTTACATGCGAAAGTAGTGTCGGAAGATCTAGCTGATATGCAACCTGAATATGATGTTCTTCACAAATGGGATTTATACACCTATGCATCTGACTACTGTGTCTGCTTACCAGGTTGGTTGGGGCTTGCTACGTAAGTGCAGGGGTTAATGCCAAAAGAAGTGAAGTTCATATGCACAAGCAGAGGAGGAGTGCCATGGTAACAGCTCCGCAAAGAGGTGTCCTGCTGGAAAAACAGTTCTTTTCCACTCTCCGCATTTCTTTGTTTAGTTAAGAGGATTTGGGGGGGGGGGGAGGGGGAGGAAGCAGGGGATTTTAAAGGGTGATTCTTCAGGCAAAGAAGGCAGATGTGTGAGGAGTCCCAGTTACCAGAAATGGGAGCAGCAGCCCACTAACAGGAGCCTGTACTACAAAAATCTGTTTTCAAGTCTAGTTAGAAGACAGGGAAAGTAAAAGCAGAATGATCTTGGATTTTGGTGCACAGGGTTAACTTCTCTAGGTTCCTTCTAATCTTTCAGTAATGCACCACACTGAATGTAGGTAACCCTTCCATGTTGATTCCTTACATCATTTGAGAGAGAGAAAATACAACCCACCATCCCACTGTTACTGGGCTGAGGCAGACTCTGAGCTGGGTAGTGCTCCATGCACAGCTGCGCAATACACGCTAGCTAGGGGTGGCCAGAACACATAGTAAGTGCACATAGAATACTGCAAGTGGAATACTTTCCTTGAGCACAACAGCCTACCTGCTTGTTTAACTTGCTCCTCTACTTCCTGAATAAATTTTTAATTGCTGCAAAATATAGTAGTTCTCTGCATCAGGCTATGAGAAACTGCTGTGATCTAACTTCATATATAATACAGGCCACAAAATAGCCTGCAAATCTTACATAATCCCATAAATTGTGATGAAACCATAGCATACATCACTCCTGTGCACAAGTCAGTATTTTTAAACTAGTCCTGAAGCAAGAGCATTGCAGCATTAACAGAAGTTGGGCTTGTGAAAGCCTTCATCGAAAGAAGCTGTTGTGGTTTTAGAAGTTCTTATTTATATTGTGTAATCAAATACTGGATTTACTCAATGGAGGAGAGGACATCAAAGCCTCCTCCCTAGGCAGTGCACATCTGTTTGTGAAATATATCTCAGACTGGTCTTTCTGCCAGCTGTTTCTCTGGGTGTTGAGGCAGCATCTTTATTAAAAATATCGAAGTAGTAGTGTGGCTGGTATAGTAGTACTGACAGTTCTGGCTTGCTTGGTTCTAGTGTCTCCGGTATATGGTGGGGATCAGATTCAACTGTAAGATGAGAAGAATAAGCAAAATTTTCAAACCAAGTATGAGTCTGAGGTGTAGGTGTGGGTGTAAAGTCTCTCTCTCCATTTTCATTAGGGTAAATCCATGAAGAATTGTGACCACCAATCTTATCTTCTGTTGGTGTTGAAGACAGCTGGCTCCATGGATGTAGCTTCTGGGCTTCGGCCTTATTGTCCACTGCTAGCATGTCAGGAATGCAGTCACTTATTTTCAATACTTTCTCAGAACCGATCTACAAGAGAATCATAAAACAAAAAAATTACTCAATGAAAGAAGCCCAGAGTAAAGGAAAGTGAGTGATTACTTCAAGCACTTCTACTATCATCTTACAGATTTTTTTAGTTTAGATTTTTCAAATAAATGAACAGAATTTGAAGGAAAACATGTACAGAATGTTCAATGGAAGCTGCATTTTATGTGGAATTCTTCAGCGTACTTAGAGATTTCTTTTTTAAGTTAGTTCCATATGACTACATTTGAAGAAGGAACCATGTCTCTCTGCTTTAAAGACTTTGCCAGGTTTTTGATGTGTGTGGTTTTTAGTCTGAACCACCAGCAACTACAAGGCAGCAGCATGGGCTGTTATGTTGTGCAGACTCCTCCCTCTGGTGCTACCATTCAATGAACACCCAAAAACAGCAGCAGCCCCACACCTGCCAGGGTAAAGACATGCTCCCAGTTTAGTGACCCCCTTGCACGCAGCATGCAAGTAGCAGCTCCCAGTTTAAAGGGCCTACGGAAGAAGTTGAAGGCTTTTTGGCAATCCTTTCCTCCCAGCCAGACCTGGCAGAATCCACTGTATGCTCCCAAGGGCCAGCAAATGCATCACTCTGCTGTGCCCTACCACGGAGGGTTGGATGTGTGGGGCAGGAGGAGTGGGTGGATACAGTTCACAAGCTGCGGGGAAGTACAGTATCAGCTGGTCTGTTGTGTTCAGACAGTGCTGCGTTTTGAACAGCAACACTGGAAGAATTGCCTACTGTATCAAAAGATTTCATTTATTCTCCAGTTATGCTTTCACTTTTTGCAGTAACAGACTGTAGAATATAAACTGATCACTGCAGAGTCGCACAAATATCAAAAGGAAAATTTTCCACTAAATGATGGTATTAAATTATGTTAATTTCTGTATGAGTATCACTCATTTTTAAATGTAGTCAACACAGGAAAAATGTTTTTCTCAAACTTTACCAGTCAAACAATGGAAAAATTAAAAATACCAGATTTTTGGTGATCTTACCTTAACCTCTTTGAATGACAGCACTTTGCTCTTGTTAGGACTAGGTATTAAAGGACAGCAGCACTCCTTCACCCTGGAAATCAGAGAGCAAAACAAATGACATTTTTGTTCTCTCATCAAAGCATATTCTACCAGCAGAAGCCGCGCAGAGATGTGTACACAAAAACAGCAGCAGATGATGAGTGTCTCAGAAATGCCACAAGCCAAATACTTAAAACATCCACACAGTTGGACAGCCAAAGGAAAAAATGAATGAGGCCTTATAACAGGCTGGAAGGAACAAGCTGCAGCTGCGGTTTGTGAATTACACTAGTTACGTTCTCTATAATGAAAAATGCATTATAACTTACCACTTCATCTTCCAGCGGCATATAGCTGCTACTAGTGATGGAACTATCACTAGCAGGACTAGAAGGTACAGCATGTTTGCTGTGAAAGAAAAACACTTTAAAAATTTGTTTTCATCTTCTCACCAGTTACAGTCAATATAGCCTGAGTTTCTGGGGCAAAAATAACATCAAGCCCACGTGGGACACCTGCCACTAACTCAGCAGTAAAACCGTGTGGTCCGTGGTTGCAAGATAGTTTGGCAAAGTTCTGGGATACAGCTCTAAGTCTTTGGACCTTGATTTCCTTTACCAAAATTGAATTATTACTAGATTGCTTTTATTTGACCTCATGTTGGCATCTCAACTATAAGGGCAAATTTCCAAAATTAAGATAATGATAACCTCACTTAACGATTTGGTTTAGGTTTTCTCTCAGATCTCCAAAGACGACAGATTTTTACCATGAGATGTTGACAGAACATCTGTACCTCCAGTATGGATGGACTATAGCAAGACAGACACTACACAAGTATTCATGCTCTCTAGGATTTATGCTGACATAAGAATCTCAGTATTTCCTTCTAGCTGGAAGACACAGCCTTGGGCTATGTTTTTCACAAACAGTTGAGGCTGAAGTAAGCAGGTCAAGAGGGAGCTCTAGTCAGTGCTCACTCTGCCCTGGCCAGGGCAGTCTTACCCTGTGCCAGCAAGTCTGTGTGTCCCTACCACACACTGCAGCAGGGAAGGGGCAGGGGTTACGTTCTCCTTTTATCTTTCCTGGCTTAATTAAGCCTCCATTTTGATTCCCTGTGTGGCTATACAAGCGTCTCTGCCTGCACAAGAGAAGGCTGGCTAATGGGAGCTGGAACACAGGTGTAAGAGGCAGAACTGCCTCTGGGAGGGTACCATGAGGGTTTAGACACTGTTCTACTAGTTAGCCTAAAACACGAAGTCTCCTTGCATAAGCCAATGCTTCACCCTTTCCTACACCTCCCCCTTCACCTCCACCCCCAACAAATTTTTCAAAACCAGACAACTCCCATTTGGATCATAAGTTTCACAACCATGTCCGCTGAGTGGTATTTTCAAGGGAACAGAACTACAGGCATGTGATTTTCCTGTTCTGCTTTGGTGACCCAATCTGCCTAGTTAGCAAACTACAGTGCTCAAGCCAAAAGCCTTTTCTTGCTGAGTTATGAAGGATTGAACTTGGCAATGGATTTAAAGACTGATGAGAATAAGAATCAACATTAGAAGTTCAAGAGTCTATACAGAAATTACTTGTTTCCACACAGGTCTGTAGTTTTTCCCATATTAGAAAACTATTTAAATGCAATGCAGTTCTTCAATGCATTCCAGCAAACAGGACTCACTAGTCATGCAAATGTGCATATATTAAGCTATTTCCCAGAAAGATATGAGACTTAAATAAGGATGTAAAATTATTTTCATTCTAAAATAAAAAAGCCATAGCTACTTAAAAGTACCAGAATGCTGTGTTAGTACGCACGTTTCATTTCTCAGTTGGATCCTTTCTCAAGTGCATGTTACATTGAATTAAGTGTTTTCGCTTGAGAAAGGAAGATTATTCTAAGCTTTTAAATCATCCCATCCTTCTGCTAGAAGACAAATTTTTCACAGACAATACTCACAGTTAAACGGTGTATCTATGTATATAAAGTTAACGATGGGAGTCTCTCCTCCACTTGTATATGCTTTAACCACTAGTTTGTATTTTGTGTTTGACAATAGGTGTTTCACGGTGTATCTCTTTTCTTCTGGGTTTTCAATTGTGTATTTACATAGCACTGAACCATCTAAAATGAAACAGATAAGCTAGAATCACAGAATGGTTTGGGTTGGAAGGGACCTTCAACGATCATCTAGTCCAACCCCCCCTGCCATGGGCAGGAACATCTTCCACCCGACCAGGTTGCTCAAAGCCCCATCCAGCCTGGCCTTCAACACTTGCAGGGATGGGGCATTCATGGCTTCACTGGGCAGCCTCTTCGAGTGCCTCACCACTCTCAATGTAAAGAATTTCTTCCTTCTATCTCATCTAAATCTACCCTCTTTCAGTTTAAAACCATTACCCCTTGTCGCATCACTACAGGCCCTGGTAAAAAGTCTCTCTCCATGTTTCTTATAAGCCCCCTTTAAGTAGTTAAAGGTTGCGATAAGGTCTCCCCAAAATATTACGAATCAGCTTAACTGAGCCTGCTGGACCACTGAAATAACAGAACATTTGCAACCCACTTTCTTTGTAACTTGCACAGTTTCTTCTGAGAAGGATGATGCATCCTGACTCACTGACCCTGGGCTGAACTCACATCCCTTCTAACTGGACTGTCTACAGCATTGCCCATCTTCTGGCAGACCACCTAATAATTTGCTGTCAAAAGCTGCAACTGTTTGTTTTAATTTCCTTTTACTAGAGCTTTTTGAGAGAATGATTTGGGGTTTGCCATTTCTTTTTTCAACGGAATCCTGTAGCCCTTAAGCTTAGGTCAAATTCTTTGAAGATAATTGAAAGCAAGAAATCTCTGCCTGAAAAAAACCCTTTGCCTCTGTATTGTGCAACTTCCAGACCCCAGGTAGAAAAGGGTTAGCATATTCCTCCTGTTCCCAGTCACACCCCTTATCTGCTAGCTCAGGCAAACTGGGAAGCAGGAAATCTTTGATTTAAACATTTTAAAGTCTAACTGGGATTACTTGCAGAATTATGGTACTTCTATGGTTAGTCTAGTTCTGACAGGAACTCCTACATAAGCCTCCTCCAGTTCAGACTAAGATTTTCAGCCTGGTACTAGTCTAATCAGCAGAAGGGTGATTGTACAGGACATGCCCCATAAAAGGCAAGGGAAAAAAAAAATAATCCTTGAACATGTTGAAAACATCTGAAAATTATAATGGAGCAAAGTCATCTGGAGAAGTTTTGAGTGTGAAGCAGGAAAATCAGACATAAAAGTTTAAACGTGGCTTTGTGCCACCCTACAGCTCAGTTCTGCTGAAGGAACTCCATTGTAGAGCACAGCCACAAATACTTTCACTATAAAAGAATTTAAACACAGAATTTACACAGTGCTCCAATTCTGAAGGAAATAAATTGCATCCCATCTGTTTCTAAAATACCCCAAATTTTAGTAAAACTAACATGCTTCCTATGACTGTCATCCAAGTAGACCACAAACAGATGTTTTCGAAATTCATCCAGAAGTCAGATCAGAAGAGGCAGAAACTTGACTCCTCCTATAGTACTGCAAGAATCTTTTCTGGAGCTCACACTGGAGTTAAAAGGAGCTATGGACAACAGGATGGGAGCTATCAATCTGTATAAAGCCAGAACCCACTTCTGCCCATTAGCACCTCAAGCATTACAGAGGAATCAAAAGCAGCAGGTGTTGAAATCTATATATTGCCTAATCAGCCAATTTGCCTGCCTAATGTGAACTTTCTAAGAGGCTGCAGTATCAGCAACAGCCTCAAAGTCTTTCACCCATATCAATGACACAAATTCCTAAATCCCAGAGCTCAGTTACCTGGAAGAACATGTTTTTTGGATCCTTTCAAACTGCAGTTCTCTTGTATAGGTGACACGTAAACATGGTAGCCTCTTACGAAACCAAACTGTGACTTATTTATGGGGTAAGAATCCCAAGATAGTGTTACTGCATTGAAAGTCAGTTCAACTTTTTCCACAACAGGGTCAAGCAGAGTAGCTGGAAGAAAGGAAATTCAAGTTAAACTTGCCATTATTGTTGAAGAATGTTTGTCTTTTTACTTGGAAAATGGCTAAATTCCCATGTGGTGTTTCTGTTTATATCTTACTTGCGTTTAAAAGCTGAACAAAGCCAAAGCGCTCCACACAAACTGTCAACTTCACAGAGCCTTCACATACTCCACATTATACACAAAGCGGTGACTGCTAATCACAGCTTTGTTTAGCTATTCTAATTAACACAGACTCTACCTGGTCACTGAACTAGTCAAATATCCTTGATGTAGGATCATGTACGTTGTACAACTTTTAATGCTTCACTGATGATATAGAAACAACACAGCAGATAACATTTTTAGCTAGTTGCGGGAGGAAGGCTGTGGAATTCTGTTTGACAGATTAATTTAGCAAATACACAAACCCTAAATATGTTGCCAACTTACGTAGCTCCCTGAGATAACCAGTCTTCTTCTCCAGTAAGGAGGCTGTATTAGCAACAGATCCATAGACGTGGAAGTTGTATCTCACCCCCGGAACAAAAGCAGCTAGAAAATAGTGGAACTGATTACAAAAGTAGGTTATGGTTTGTCTTTTGGTTTTGCTTTTACTTACTGCTTTCTACACAGGTCTATAATCCATTAGAAATCACCTTTGTGTGCTGTTGTGCTATTAAAGCAACTGAAGGAGACACAGAGTAAACCAATTCTTAGTGTGCATAATGCGAATTGAACATTTATTCTGTCTGAAAGAGAGAATAGAGGGGGGGTAATACATTTTTGTTGCCCTAGAGTATTCAAGATCAGTGCACAATAGACTCCAAGTGCATCAAAGAGCAAGATAATTTCATTTCTGCTTCTGGCACAGACAAAGGTCGTGTCTTGGACTGTTTAATCTAGACATACACCCATGCATCAAGATTCCATGTTATCCTCACTAACATCACTCCCATTCGTATTAACCAAGTGCAAGAACTGGACAACATTTTTTCCATGTGTTACCACACTCTCCTTCAGTAAGGCTTCCATGTGTTTGTATGAATTGAAGTGCAGTTGCTTTATTGCATACTGAGCATTCAGTCAAATTTTGATCAAACATGTTTCATTCCAGAGTAAAATCTCAGGTTGAGAGACTCGAGGAAGGCTATGTTCTTGTACCTGTGGAAGTGTATCAGAGCAACTTCCACACAGCCAGAAAGGATTTAGGTCTAGTGGCCACCACTGGGATAAAAACCACACAACTGGTCCTAAGCAAGGACTGGTGCTGAGACACATTATTTGTGCCACACTGACAGCACTAAACCTCTCACTACACAGTGGGTGTTAAATTGTCCGAGTCTAATTTTCTGACCCATGTTACAGATAAGGCAGAGCTCCATTTTGCATCTCTCCTGCTAAAATATTTTTAACTCCTTCATTAACCTTACCATCCTCCTTCAAGATGTTACTACAAGCTACTCAAAAGACTTTTTTTCTAAAATACTACACTGACTTTTCTAAAGTACTGTGCTGACTTTCAAGGCTTAATTGTGCTGGCACATTTGTGGTGTCTAATGCATTTGCTAGGCAAAACATGATGCCACATGCCTTTGCAGAGTTACACCTCCACTGCACAGACTTCCGTATTCCACAGGATTTGTTTCCTAAATTCAATTAATGCCCACAGCGTGCAAGACTGCTGCACAGACATCAGAAAGAAAAATTGTTTGGCTTTCACCTGAGCTAATCAGTGCACTGGAAGCGTTGGGCCCAAATCTCTTCCACTGCAAATCACAGGGCTGCAACATTGGGAAGTTACACCAATCGATAATGTAACTGTCATATATATGTCTGGGCTCCCAGGAAATAAAAATGCCATCATCTGTACCATTAACCTGTTCTTCTTTAAGCTCTTCGGTGCCTACAAATGAACAAAACAGAGTGTCTGTTATTTTCCTGCATAAGACCTCAGATTCATAAATGAAGATCAGTATGGTTTCCATGCTAAGCTGTTAAAACAATAATAAAATAGTTGCATTCCTTCACTATCAGACGTATGGCATCTTTCACATGCTGAAAGCTGATCTCTTTGTATGCTGAAAGCTGACAGCTCAAAAAACATCCAGTAATTTTTACTATATATTCATAAAAAGAACTGAACTGCAGAAACCTGGAGTCACAAACAGAAAGTCAGAAGCAGCTAATTGCACACAGGAGTTCCCTGTGAGGCACTGGCTGCACTTCACAGTACCTGCCACAGGTCTGAGGCCCTAGTTTAAGGCTAAATGTGTTTTGCTCTGCAGAGACTCTCTGCAAGGGATGGATCGAGGCACTTAAGCTTAACATACATACAGTTACCACCCTGTAGACAAAAATAAAGTACAGTAACAATTTCCAGATAGCAGTGATGTGAGTTAATAGGCCAGGTTAATTTGTTCCCCCAAGATGATAAATTATCACTTCACTTAAAATAGGTAGAAACAAAACTCTCATAATGGAAAGCTAACTGAAAATACTCCTACTGTTACCTGTAGCTCTAGGGATGATCAATACTGAAGGAAGTGAATAATTAACATTGTTCTTTGCCATGATACTGATTCTGTAGGAATGGTTATCAATAGAAATCCTTGTGCTATTGTAAACTGATGAAAAGGAGATGCTTTCAGGCTTAGAGCCATCTTCTACTTTTTCCCAGGTTACTTCATAGGAAATACTTCTCGCATTTGCTCGAAAACTTGGTGCTTGCTGGGGAAAAATTTATGGGGGTAGACATCAATTACTTCATAAATTTTGCCAAAAAAATATGAAAGAAGCATTAAGAACTTTAAATAACTAATTGGATGTATTATTTCTGTAAGAATATAAACATATGTATGCATTGTTTCCATACATGCGTACATATACTGGTTGAAACTGAAAAGCAGAAATCTCAGTAATGGGATTTGTCGTGTTATAATACTTAGAAAAAAAGAAGTGTATGTCTGAAATGCCAGGACAGCACACCATCATACAGCTACATACGTTCTAAATTACACTATATATAATATTTGTCTTAGATTCTTAGAAGACATTTTCATACTGAATTGCTATTAAGCACACACAAACTTTTAAAGCTCGTGGGAGAAGTTTCCAACTTCCTTATGAAGGGTTTTGCTGCCATTTCTGTACCAATGTCTCACCTTCCAGAACAAAGTCACATTCCGCCCCCCCCGAACTGGTGTAATTTCTCTCCAGATGTCCAGTTTCCCTGATGGACCTGCAAAAAATACAGCAAAACAAAGATGCTCTAGGCGCAGAAAGGATAAACAGTTTAATTGCTTCCTCCCATTTGAAGAAATTCCACTCCCAAAACCTCTTTTTCCCCATCATTCCCAAGTCTTGCCAAAACACTACCCTGTAACTTCTTCCTCCCTTCGTTTCTTTTTCTGAATGAATGTCTGGTTCATCTCCCTAGATAATCTTTCTTTGCTTGCAGTTCCCAGGTGCTTGTTCCCTACCTCTGCACTGTTCCTCCAGCCCTCACAGAACACTGTAACTCAGTCTGTCCATCCTCCCAGTCATCTGGATTTCCCACTGCCTTCACTGGATGAAATGGCAGAGACTGGCAGGTAGGATGAGAGTTGTTTAAGAAGCCACCTTCTTAAAGTTTGCTTAGTGTGCTTCTACTTTTAGGTATGCAACCGGTCTCTGCTTTAGCTACACAGCAGAGGAGTAGAAACAAATAGCAAACAGAGATGGCAAGTGAAGAACACCCTTCAAGGTTTCCTTCTCAATAGGCTGGTGTCCTGGTTTCAGCTGGGATAGAGTTAACTGTCTTCCTAGTAGCTGGTACAGTGCTATGTTTTGAGTTCAGTATGTGAAGAATGTTGATAACACTGATGTTTTCAGTTGTTGCTAAGTAGTGTTCAGACTATAGTCAAGGATTTTTCAGCTTCTCATGCCCAGCCAGCGAGAAAGCTGGAGGGGCGCAAGAAGTTGGCACAGGACACAGCCAGGGCACCTGACCCAAACTGGCCAACAGGGTATTCCATACCATGGGACGTCCCATCTAGTGTAGGAACTGGGAAGTGGGGGGCAGGGAATCACCGCTCGGGGACTGGCTGGGTGTCGGTCGGCGGGTGGTGAGCAATTGCCCTGCGCATCATTTGTACGTTCCAATCCTTTTGTTACTGATGTTGTCATTTTATTACTGTTGTCATTATCATTATTAGTTTCTTCTTTTCTGTTCTATTAAACCATTCTTATCTCAACCCACGAGTTTTACTTCTTTTTCCCGATTTTCTCCCCCATCCCACTGGATGGGGGTGAGTGAGTGAGAGTGAGCGGCTGTGTGGTGCTTAGTTGCTGGCTGGGGTTAAACCATGACAGCTGGACATACTTGCTTCCTTTGTTCTGATGGTTAGGGCTTCGCTCCATTCACTCCACCTCCAGAAATGCTTAGCTGTCCCACAGTGTACTCTAGCTGTGTATTCAGTATATGGCTGCAGTCCACTCAGGGTGATGCTACCATAATGGAGTTGCACATCTGAACTATTATGCTGCAAGACAGAAAAACATAACAGTCAGAGCCCAGCTCAGCTTCATTAGCAAAAGTTTTAGTCTGAAAAAATAGTTCTAGTTCTTCCTGTAGATCCTACGATAGTCAGCTAAGCTTCACTTGGAAAAGATAATCATGGAACAATAGTCAACCCCTGCCCCCCCACACACCCCCAAAAAACCCCAACCACCAATATGCACAAGATCAAAAGAGTGGGAGATCCAAAAAGAGGTCTGCAAACCTCCTCTGTGCAACTGTCTGAGTAGGAGTCACTCACAACCTGTCAAATGACTATTCTTTACATCAAGGAGGGAATCTGCTGAGATCGTATCCTCACAGAGCCCGAGTCTCTTACTTACTTCATGAAAGTAGGATGCTGTTCCAGATCTAAGCACAGCATCTACAGCTACCTTTTCTTTCCATTTTATCCCCAACCTTTTCCCCAACTCCCTCCTAAAAGACTGGGTGAGTTCTGGTTAGAGTCAAAAAGTGAGCATGCTTTTAAGCCTCGCCTCCAGACTGTCTCCTGCAATGGTCAGCTGTGGCAGCCATTTGATCTAACAGGTCTTAAGCAATACTTAAGACAGAATGCAGCTTGATCCTGATCTTCATAATGCCTTTTTAATATGCTAGAGGCAAGCTGCCTTCCTAAGAAAAGGGCTACACAGAAACCACAGTACATACGCAACGAGTCAGTCAGCCTCAGTCAGCTGTTTGTGAAAGAGATGGAACAAGACAAGGAGTCTACTCAAATAATCTTCAAGAAGATGGAAGAGGATGGGAAGAAAAACTGTTCTGGGGTTCTCTCGCTAGAAACCAGACACACTACCATCAAGTGCAGTCAATAGCACAGTCAATAGCACACAGAAAGCTCCTGGACTAACATAAAAAAAGCCTTCAACACACCTCTCCACCATTTGTGTGTAAGACGATATGAGTAATTAAAATATGATGAATCAAAATTAGCAATAGCTAACAGCAATTGTAAGGCCCATCAGTATTTTCATTTACTTCAACAAATCTCAGAATCCATCCAGCAGAGGACAGAGCCACATACGCAGACCAGTCACACTCTACACTTTGGCCAGCAGTACAGGAACTGTTGGGAGTGTGAATTACTGCCAGCAATGGCTGTCCACAGGGACCACATCATGACTGTAGATCTTGGGACCAAACAAATCCAGAAAAAGACACATCAACATACTCACAAGATTTAGAGTATATTCATACTGATGGGAAATTGGTTTTTAATCTCAGATCAAAGAGATATTTGCTATGTTTTTGTTTATGAAATTCAGGTTTCATACCAGTTCTACTTGTCCATCAGGTTGGATCACTTCAGTCTGACAAAACAGTTCAATTCCTTTGTTTCGATGTTTCCAATATAATGTGATTTCTGTATCTGTGCATTCTTCCCACAGCTGGAAAGGTGCAGCAGGATAAACTGCCAATGGAAAATCCAAGTTAGCTCTTGTAAAACGTAAAAAACATGCAAAAGTATTTGAAGGTATTTTAGCTGAGTAGTAACTGAAAAAAAGAAATACAGATTTTTCTGCCAGTCTAGGAGAAGCAGATATAAATTAGTAAAAATTAATTTCAGAATGTAAATGTAAGTAAATGTTGTACAAGATTAAAAAATACCCTTGTGCCAAGTTGGAAATATTTTAGAACATCATGAACAAGAGAAAGTCAGAGACTTTTATTGGAAATCAAGTAAAATTCTCTAATCCTGGGCCTGGTGGAGTTTCTGATGTAGCATGGTGAGTAACATTTGCCACATTTCTGAACCCCAGAATCCAGCCTCTTCACCAGAAATTTTATTCACAACTCTTACATTGACTTCTGCCAGTAGTCACCCTCTGGTAAACAGTGCCAATGCTACTCCTTCCAAAAGATTTCTGAGATCCTTTACTGCTATGTAAGCAGTATTCAGTGAGAACAGCAGATCTCAAACTGTCCCATGTTATCAGTCCAATTGTAAGGAATAAGACATGGCAATGCAAGTGAGTAGTATGTTTACAGCTTTGGCCATTATCCTGGAACTTCAAGTACCGTGAATTATAATTTGAGGATTTCCAGACTCAAAGGAACTTGTGTTTGATACAGAAGGTCCCAGCTACCACATGCAGAATTGGAAACAATGGACTTCAGTTTTCCTTTACGTGCTGACATCCTTTAAGTAAGGAAAATTCTGCTATAAATACGTCCAGGACTAGAGAAAACATAAAGGACTTTACAGCAATCACTATTTAAAAGGTTAATTTATCATAAATTTTATACATTTCTTTAACTAGTAACAATCACTAGAAAAGAAAATTGTAGTAAAACATAAATGTATTTAGCACATTGAATGTAACCTATTTTAGCCTGATTTCCTGTGAAAACTTAGTTTATAATACTGTGTTGTTTCACTACAATCTGTCAGTTTACTCCTCCACTTTCTTCCTGCTCTATGTCTTCCACCCCCAAACAATCAAGTAATCAACTTTTAGAACTCTCATGCCTCTCTGAAACAAATTTAACAGACAGGCATTTAACATATGTTCCTACAAGTCATACGAAAAAGCATGGCTAGCAAAACTGTAATCAGTGCCTCTAAGGAAGGAAGTGCTGCCACAATGCAGCAGTTACAGCAGCAGCCTCCCTGTCCATCAACCTGTCAGCTTCAGAACTAAGAAAAGCACATGTTGCCTCCTGCTTCTTCAAAACAGGCAAGGCAGCCACAGGACCTTAGGAACACTGAGGTGGATGTGGTGAGGCTAGAGGACACAAGGAGAACTGGAAAAACTGCTGGAGACACATGAAATACCCAGGCGTTTTGAGGCAGGAGTAGGTAGGAACTTACAGGACCTGGGGCACAAGGTGATAAAGAACACAACTAATAGGGAAGACAGAAAATCAGCCATCAGTTACCTCTCACAGAATAACCTGCTTTATTTCACTGATGATGAACTACTCTTCTTCCCTTACAGTAGCACAGCAGATGTTACTGTCCCACATTAGCACCAAGACAAGTTCGCACTATCACATCTTTCCTGGCAATAGCTGCTTACACCTGTATTGCTTCTCATTTGGAGAGGTGTTAGTAATTTTATTTACCCACTTTTCAAAATGTGCAGCTCCATTTTATTTTGGAAAGACAGTAACATCAGCAATAATATTTTGGAGAAAGAACTGAATTCCCAAGTAACCTACACAGATATTTTTCTTGAACTCCCCATTTTATGTCCTTGTATCATATTGCTTCCGATGCTATGAACCAGCTTCAGCAAAGCAGCAGATTTTGAAGCATTAAGGGGTCATTTCAGTAACCAAATCTGACCTTTGGTGTGAAGCTGTTTTCTACCATTAACACAATTTTGCAAAGCTGAAACTGAAGAGACAGCACATAACTATAGCACAGGGACAGATAATTCATAAAAACTGTGAAAATAAAAACCAGCCACTTCCATACTTTAACCTAGAGCACTCAAAGATTAAGATCAGAAGGAGGACAAGACCTGCAACAAAAATAAACTCAACAAAGACATAGAAAAGACCTTACTTCTGTGAGTTACATCAAAAACATCCGTGGCAGTTTTCTTTCCCAGTGGGTTTTCCACAGTCACTGTGATATTACAGATCCTTTGCTGACCTATATCCCAAGAACACGAGCACTGCTCAGAACAACTTACTGTGCACGGAACCATTTTTTGGGAAAACCTATCAAAGAAGGCAGGGCAAAGGGGGAAAAAAGAAAGAAAGAAAGACATTTTTCCATAATGTACAATTGACATAGGCATTGATACAGCATCGTCAAAAATAAGGCTGAGTGGGACTATAAGAAGCCACCCAGTTCTTTCCGTTAGCCTGAAGTACGGTAGGTATTCTTACAATTAGAAGAATGTTTTCTTCAAAGTCTAAGTTTACTCCAGCCTTTTAAGATACAGCTAAATTTCTATCCTTTTAAGATACAGCTGAATTGCTTTAGTGATTTCCTTATGGAAATTCTGAACTAGGGACTTATTGCCAAGAATTAAACCATTCACATGTCTACCATTATGCTTGTAAATGAAGCAGTAATTTCAAGAGCATCCTCTAACCTTCCATTTTTAAACCATCATAATATCTCAATGGAAGTGAATGATGCAGAAACCATGAAGGTATATGCAATGATGACCAGCCTCCTGCTGAGATCTTTTGATGAATGTTTGTTGTGATGATGAGGTATCTGTCCTGCTTTATGAGTTCCCCTTTCTCTGCAGGCCCTGCTGTAAAGTCCCTCTCCTCTTCATTTAGATACCTCTGTAGCAAGGAGCCAAGGGCCAGGTCTCATATGCCACAGCTGTGTAACCTTGACTCAGACTGCTAAGAAAGAGCTGAGAAAAAGTCTGCAGAGAGATTTTTTAAAAACAAACAAACAAACAGGAGGAAAAAAAAAAAAAACAAAAAACAAAAAAAACCCAAAAAACACCAAAACAAAACCAAAAAAACCGAACAGACAACAAAACCCCGACAAACACCAACAAAAACCAACCAAAAAACCTACCAACCAACCACCCCCAACCCCGCCCCCACCCCCCCAAACCAAAAAAACTGAAATTATAGACAGAAGTAGGATTTTTGATATAGGATTGTTAGTAGCTTAAGGAGTCAAGAAGGAAAACACCAGCATGTAAAGTTATAAAATCCTAAAGAAAAAAAATTGGGAGGCTAATCAGGCTAACTGAGAGTTAGCTGGGAATCATCACTTTGAGTCAGCATTAGTGTCAATGGATTGTGAACAAACTAATATTCAGCCTACCAGCTAATTAAATCCTGAATATGTTATGTGTGTTACCCAATAAGTACATTGTACTTTTAAGTTATCTATTGTGATTGCAGGGTGTCTTCATATCTACTGAAAGATATCCAAACAAATTACCCCAAAAGAAAGGTTAGAACAAGCTTGATCAAGCAGAACCTGATCTGATGGACCTGCAACTTTGTTATAAGTAGTCTAATGCAGAACATTTCTGCACTGCTCAAACTTTGTTAAATAAGCTGATCAGTGAGCTGGAAAGAGGAAGGCAGCTAATCTCAACAAGGATAAGAAACACTTCCACAGATCTTAAAAGGAAAGAACGTGACTTTTCTGTACCGCACAGGCCACAGTTAACGTAACAATAAGGAGACATACTCTTCAGACAAGGTGTATTTTGGTGAATGACGTCCATAAAGATGGGTGTGTCCTCCTTGGCTCCAAGTACATGTTACTATTCTCATGTCTTGAGTTTGGCAGGAAAAATCATTAGGTGTATCAGGTGGTTCTTGTCAGAGGGAATAACCAAAAAAACACCAACAGCATGGCAGTCAAGGCAAAAGTCAGTCATCAACCTTTTTACTATATTAATGGATATAACTAGAAAGAATGGATATGTACAAAGTCTGGTTTACTACAGATGTTATTATTTCAATTATACTTATTCAATGACCACTCTGCAGGGAAAATCAGGGTTAACACTATAAATTAATTGCAATCCAAACACTTCTGTATGTTTTTTTTTTTTTTTATATTCATACATTCATTAATTTAATCTGTACTGTTTTCTATCTGTAAAAATTGCTACTAGCCTTCGAAAGGGGGTCTGTGCTGAGTTTTTACCACATGCGAACAGACAATGAAGCTGAACTCCTAAATGGGTAGGTATATTTAAAAATCAGTCACCTGTACTAGGATCAATTAACGAGATTAATCTGAACATATTTAATGCTATTCTTTAATGCTTTCTATATACAAGTGTACAGATCTGAAGTCAGACAGTAAACAGAGTTCAGCTGGCCACAACAGCATAATGACAACTTACAGAAAGGGTTGTTTTTTTCCTCCCTCTGTTCCCCACAGCCATTCTTGGCTTAATAACAACAGGAAAATATAACTGTAATAAAGCATTCACTTACTACCCACAAAGAATATTGCATGATCATAGCATTGCTCTTCATTGCAAGACTCCTGACAGTAGACACTGATGTGAGGCACTTCTTGATGTGCCACATTTTTCACCGTGAGAAGTCCAACTTGACTGTTCTTGTGACTGGAAACATGAACAGCTGGGACTAGAAAAAATTCCTTAATGATTTGTCCTTTTCTTCCAACGCAACAAAAAGTGATGTCAGAGCCTTCCTCTACAATTTTTTCATTTGGAAAGATTTGTGGTCCACTGTTATTTGAAGTGTCCAGGCCTGCAAATCAATACATAATAAACTATTTCAAAATCTGCTCATGGCAGCAGCCTTCAACCAGAACACATAACTGAGCATTTACACAAGAATCTGTTAATATTATATTATCCATTCATGGACTTTTACTTAGTATTCTTCCCCCTACAGAGATCAACTTCACATGTAATCATACCTCTATTTCTCTAAAACCCATAAACTTATCCAACAAACTACCTAAGAGACGAAAACCATCTCACTGCCTTTCACTTAGGTGAAACAAAGAGGGCACGTTAAGAACTGCCTGTACAGATGAACAGTACCTCCTGCACCTATGAACAGGCTCTTGAAGATTATGAGCAGGGGGCTAGAAAAACATCATGTTCTGAAGCTCATGCAGAGCTCAGCTAAGAAGAGTCAACATCCAATGAATGACATCAGTAAGGGGATACTCAACTTGGAATGAGACTCCTATGGTTTCAATGTTGGACTTCTTGCTGGATGCAAAACTTAGCAGGATTTAAGTGACTTACAGGCTTTTGCACAGGTTGGAGATAAAAATCTACTCTCAAGAATCTGATCCAAAAATCTGATGAAGTCTAGACGCACTGTCTCTCGGAAAGCTCTAAATCAGATCTGTAATGCAGGATCAGTTTGTGACAAAAAAACAGTATATCCAACTTCAGTTGAAAAAATAAAATCTCCAAGATGGAGGTTAGTGAGAAAGAAAAGGGAGTCTTGCATCCTATTTCTCATTATACAGCGTGATGGAGATGGGCAATTTATGTGCCACGATCCAAGCATACAGACCTGTGATGCTTCTACTACCCATGATGTTTCCCATAACTAAAAGCCCTTGCTGCTCCAAACAAGAATAGTGTTTCTTTACAAAATCACTGTAGCCATTTTTTCTCAAGCAGAGACATATTTTGTTTAAACCAAATTTTCTGGAAACAAAACTGTTCTAGTAAGACATTGTAATCTGAAAAAAAGGGGGGTTGTGATATCATTAATTACATTATTGGTTCTCTCCCTGTTTACTCTCATATAATTCACAGAAGTTCATTCCAAGTGACATATGGAGCTGACTTGCTCCTCTCTCTCTCTGCTTCTTTAATACTAATCAATGCTTTGAACCCCAGACAACAGCAACATATGCATCAAATGATGTAGCCAGAGCTATGCACTTCCTCTTCTCTCCCCCAGTCTGGGCCAGGGCTGCATCTGACCTTCTGATAGTCTATGCTAGAGCCTATCCAAGATCCCATGCCACTCTATGTACTGCATTTTTTTAATATATGAGCAAAAAAAGTTTAGAAACTTTTTGTCTGCTAGCTGAGGAGGATAGCCTGTAAATTAAAACAATGGCTGAAGCATTGCTATTATTGCCAGCAAAAGAAAAAAAAACAGTTGGTTAGAGCTTAGAGGTAAGAGTTCAGAATGGATTCCTGACTTGATGCCACCTCTCCTGAATTGGACTTCACTGTTACAGTCACCAGAGAATTACAATCTAGCTTTGTACTGAAAAAAATAAAACCAATATTGCAAAATTTTGGTTTGCTTACCCGGGACGGTCTCCCACAAACTCCAGTAACTCCAGATTTTTGATGCTTCTGCTTTGCTCCTGATTCTCACCGAGTGAGACATACACTCCAAAGGTAAATCTGAATCCCACATCCAATGAAGAGGCTTTCCTGATTTATCAAGTGTGACATTATGAAACTCCTACAAAGGCCAGTAAGGCAAAGTATTGAAAACACAGCAATGTATAAACACTTTGGAAGTACAATCAAAAGCAGTGTGAGAGAGAGAAAGCTCAAAGGACAAAAATGCTCTTGAAAAATGAAACTTTAAAATCCCACTTGCTACACATGATCTCGCACTAAGTAACTAAATAGTAGGTGAAGTAACTGCTTACAAATCTGTACTAGCAGTGAGGGAGTGACTGATGTGCTGGCAAGACTACTCGATTCTGAGAACAGAGCTGTGAGTCAGGCCCTGCTTCTCATGAAATTGATTCACTCTCAGAGACTTTTAGTGGGTTATTTGTGCCTGCTGTTACATGAGTAATAGCATACACAGATGCTGCTGCCTGCAAGTGCACCTTGTCTAATGCTCCACGTTACATATCCCTGGCTCTGAATTACAGCAGGAATCTGCACTGGCCAGTAAAGATTTATGCAGGTGATACCTCATTGTAGTTCTAAGGCACAGCATCTGAGGTCAGTACTACCATCAGTGGCAGGCAGAGTAGGAACGTATCTGCTGATTTCCCCAAAATGATTGACTGCTATAATACACACATCTAAGAAACATGAAAAAATATGTCCAAAACTGCTAGAGCTCCATGAAAGTAATAGAAGGACAGCCTAAAATGTAAAATGGAGTTCAAAAATCATGAAAGCTAAATGCTCTGTAATTTGGCAACTATTTTTATATTGAATTATATAAATGCAGACAAACAACAAAAAACATAAATGTTCTGCTGCTTTCTAAGAGAAGATATCCTACAAATTTCCTTCAGCATGTACTACTAAGGCCCACTTGGGCATTGAATGACCTGCACCAATACACGGCACAGCAACTCAAACTAACCAGGGTACCATGTAGTCAGACAGACAGACAGACAGATGAAAATGTACCCCAGCTGTGAATCTCCCCTCACATGAGAGCCCGTAAGAAGCAGGAAAAAATGGCTCAAAAAAGTCTATTAATCACCTGTAATTATGAATACATTTTAGAATACAATATATATTTCAGTACTTAAATCAACCATACTAGATTTTCAGCATATAGATCTGTGCTGCTTGTATGAGCTGTACCAGAGCCCTGGCTCACACTGACAACTACAGAACTGGTCTCCATTACCACTTTCCTTCAGCAACACCTGCACTTTCATAATACCACCACTCTGAGAAAAACTCTGCAGCAGTTTACAATGTAATTTCTCAGTTACAGCACTGAGGAATGTAGTCACTGCTTTGGAAGTTATATAGACTGTCCATGCTTTGGTACGAGCAGACTCACAGTTTCTTTGTTGGTACAGATTCTTCAGAAAAACATAGAAGCAAATACATTGCTGTGTGATAGTGACATCCAAAATACCCTGTTTGTTTTCCTTGTCATGTTTATTATGAGTAACAGAACAGACTACATCCTTGGATTTGAAAACCTCTTTCTCTTTTCCAGCAAGTTAGTAAGAGTTTGTTGGAAGGGTACTCCCAAAAAACCCACTTAATTGTTTGTAGCTGTATGTACCCAGTTTCTGATTTCAGGGTTAGATCTAGTCATGGGGTGTTAAAAATCCTACCCCATGTATCAAAGTGGTCAAAATCTTCTGAACTGCATAGATCTCATCTGCAGTGAAGATGTGGTTCTTCAAACTCAGAGAAAAAATAGTACCATTTTGGCTGAGCAGAGTAAGCTGTGATTCTTAACAGTGCCCATCTTATTTTATTGACTTCTGGTTTCAGAAAAAATAAGCCCTTCTCCACTTTATGTGCTTTCTCACAAATAGCAGCTTTAAATGAGCTAGAGCAGTTTTCCAGTCTGACTGATTTTTAACATGTGCATTTCATATTTTTCCATAGTTCAATCAGCAGATGACTCATAATAGGTTATGATATCCCTAAAACATGCCTTAGTTCCCAAAAGATTTTGTCAGATCCAAAGGAAAGGAAATTTTCTTTGGAAACAAAAGTTCTCACACTGAAGTCACAAACTGGGGAAAACATCAGGAGCAGGCCTAAGCCTATGATTTGTGTGATCTCCACCTCTTCAGAAAATTTGGCTGATTTAGGTGTTAAGGAAAACTAGCAGGATAGGGACTTTGCAAAAGAGACATCACTACTTCTTACTTAACTGGAAGAGCTAGACATAAGGTAACTGCTAACAGGTCCAAGCACAGGGCTTAAAAGGCTTTGCTCACACTGAGACTATCGTATGGTTCATAAGGTGAGAGGAGCTGCAGCAACATGACTCATGCTCAATTAGTCCCCAGTGGCAGGTAGTAATCATGCTCCAGAAAAGACTGCCTTTAGGAACAATGGAAGGGAAGGGATGATTCTGGGAGGCCACTTAAGGGATGTGCACCCTGGAAGGGAAACAGAGACCTTCAAAATCAGATGTCCTAAGTCTGCCCACCACAATCCCTCAATAAGGGTGTGCAAGGCCTATCTACATTCTGCACAGGTGGAAATGACTTATTCATCTGAGACAGTATTTTTTTTGCACAAAAACTGGGCATAACATTACATCAAGTCTTGCACCTAGTGAAATACTGAGGTATTTCTAGTACAGTTTTGTAAATATTATGTTGTAAGTTGTAAAACTATACAGTAAAGCTATCTGCATATGTATCTGAACATTTGATTTTCTGTTAGCTTCCTTTGTATTGTAAATAACTAATATACCTTTTTTAAAAATACACTTACTGTCCACACAGTAGTATTTTCATGTGTTTGACAGACTTGTATTTCAAAAGACATTGCCAGCTCACTATCATGTGCTGACTTGCCAACATCCCATTCCACCAGCAGCCGCTGAAGAGCTAAATCCTTGGAAACATTAAGGTACATTACTGGAAACACAATGGATTCTGTGAGTACAAAAAGGACACAAAAATATTAACATTCAGCTGCGTTACAATGCAGATCTGAAACAACAGTAGTTAGAGGTAAGATAGGTTCCACACCAGACAGTTCTGAAGGGAAAAAAAAGAAAGTGATCGAGACGCATGCTGTTGGTATCGAAAGCAAAGATAATCTTTCATCTTAAGGCATCAGCAGGCTAGAATGAGGTTCCTGAATCTAGTCAATAGCCCCCCCACCATGACATTGGGTATGTTATTTACTTTCTTTATGCCCTCAATTTACTAGCTACTTTATGGGAATATTGATCCATCCCGATAGTCTTATGAAGAGGGGATAACATAATGTGTTAACAGGGAATGAATCCCAAGAAATCCCAACCCCCAGCAAGCTTTCTTATCATTGGGGCAGAAAATCCAGGCTCAATTTTGCTCTCTGACCTAAAAAAGATTAAATTAGTTAATGCAAATTAAGTATTTGAACAGGATAGGTTAAGAGTTTCCCTCCAGTAGCTAGCTCAGAAGGTAGTCTAGTATTAGGCACATTCCTGGTTGCTCTACACATTGCTTAGGTACTTTAGTCAGGGGTGTGGATTCTTCTACTGGAATTAGACACCTAGTTATAATGGCAGCTCCATCCCTTTGTGGGTCTGGAGTTAATTCTCAGAATAAAATGAAGTTTAAAAGTCAGACTGAAGTCCCTTTTGGTATCAGGAAAGGAAAGGCTCCTTAAGAAGACTAGCCTGCTGAAAACTACAGATCACTCTATGAATGGTCCCTCTTTTTAGATGTTTTCTCTGTCACCTCTCCCCCAAAAACCTAACTCTTGGAAGAAACGAAATATGGTGCTCATTGATCTGTATCTTCTCTCCTTCCTGAAAAATAACAAACAACAACAAAAAACCCTAAACTTAATCTGGTTGATAAGGAAGTCAGGGAACTGAAATGGCCAAATAACTAAGATTTTTCTTTTGCCACAGTTGCTTTCCAACATGCTTCTGCTTGTAACAAATGACACGGTCAGAATGCTTATACTGACCAGGACACAGAAAACAAATCACAGAAATAACTGTATGTTTTAATAAAACAGAACTCATTCTGGGCATTCCTGCCCCACTATAGCCACAGTCTTCAGGGACATATGCTGAACTGAAAGACTTCAGCATCTCCTTCTCACAAAAATGCCACCTCCAGACATTTCTCCCGGATGTGCTTCACACACTGACCTAATGATTATCTGAGATTTTTACAGAATATTACTGGCAGAAACACAAAATAACAGTAAATTCAGGAAATTTAGTTTGAGAATCTACATTTTGATAGATGCTTCTGGCAGCAGTCAGATATCCAAGCCATTTTGTAGTTTACATTGTGGTGCCTGCTCTGCACTAACTTCTGCACAGCAGTTTCCCTATGTATGGACCTTTACATTAACTGTAGGAAAGTAAAGGCTCAAGAGAAGCAGCAGTTATAACAATCCCTGATCAAAGGAAGTAGATAATACTTTATAAGCATATTTATTAATTACAAGAATACAGACACTGACACAGCTTAGCTGTTTATACAAGACCAGCCTATAAAGAATAAATGGAAGAAAGTAAATATTGTACCATTAGTAATAACTTATAAAAAACTGCTGAAAGAAAGGATTGTTTCTCTTTTGCAAATCATCTACAGATTCTGTTGGTATATTTTTAATCCATTCCATTTTGAAAAGTAGTGGAAGTCAAAGCAAAATGAAAAACGTATGCTTTCAATCTAGAGGAAACTACTGGCATAGGCTTATTCAGATATACTTGGAGGCAGAAATTAAGGTTTTAGTGTTCAAATGCTTGGTCTCAGAAACAGGATTGTGGTATCCTGAAAAAGTTTTTCAGAAGAAGTACACACACACATATTGCACACTGCCTTTGATCAAATCTTACTGCAGCCTTAATATATACTTACTGGAAAAAGATGAACGTGTAAATTACATGAAAGCAGAATTTGACAGCATTAGTGTCTTCTGTAAGGTAAAAGCAATCAAATCTCATCCCTTTTCTCACCATGGAGAGTATTTTCACCTGCCACATTTAAATAACTTGACAAAAAACCCAAAGGTCTTATTAGTTTCTGGTTTTTCTCCATCTGTACGAGTGTCCCTCCACTATCTCCTTTTAGTTAGATGACGTATCACTTCAGACCTCACACAGTTTTGTTCCTTGGAGCCTGACATAAGACAGTCTAGATCACCAGTCAGGGCTTATACACAGTACCAAACAAACAAAAGAAATAATTTAGTCAAGGATATATCCAAGATCTTGAAGACCACTGAGTTACAATGTGGGACTTAAAGACTTTTTTAGTATAATTTACACATGTAGAAGTATTGGTAGCATTCACGGTTATTATATTCCCCTCCTAGCAAAGTTAAATAATCAAGGCATCTTAAGACTTGTTTTAACTTGAAGGCTAACTCAAAACCATATGAATAGCTTTATGATTAACAACAGAGACTGATTTTATTCCTGAACAGCTGCATGTGAAAACAAGTGACCAAGTTACTGTAATGCAATAAGTGTTTGGACTTGCCTGCATTACAAAGTTTTGCTACTTTAGGGGCACTGGTAACACTGAGGAACTGGCACCTTGGGTGAATGGAATGTGAACATATGAATTTCAAGGTTGAAGAGAGGCAAAAAAAGTCTGAAACAGACATATTATCCCCTTCAGCATGATAACAACTACATTTATATAAAATAAACCCACCCCTCTCCCTCCTTCACCGACTTAATGAAAGCAATACAACTTCTATAATGCAGACTATAGTCCGATAAGTTCTGCCTTCTTAATAGTGGTCACAAGAAGTCCATTAAAAATATGAATTCTTTTTTTTTTTCTTTTAATAGAGTCATGCCCAATGCTATTGCCAGCAGCAAGTGCACAAGCAGTAATTTTACCTTAAAATACACAGACTTCTGGAAAGTTATTCTTCTAGTCAACTTTTTTGCCTCCAAATATGCATATTTATTTTTTTTCTTTGTATTGGATACACATGTGAAGTGTAAGAAATAAAAATCTGATCCTGGAATCTTGTGGCACAATCAGAAAAGAGCAAACAGAAGTGCTAAAGTTTTCGTAGATGAGACAAACAAAAAAGAGGAAGTGAAGGGAAGAGGTAGAAAAGCATAAAAGTTGTCAAAGAGGAAATAAATTATTTGAAGATGACAGAGTACAGACCAAAAACACATGAGACAGAGGGGGAGAAGATAAGTAAATACACTCGAGCTTCACATCATTGCAAGTTATCTCTTCAACAGGCAGTTTGCAAAATGGCAAAACTGATGCTGTTACAAAAGGTAATTATACAAGTTGCTTCATCAGCTTACCAAAGGCAATCATTTGATTAAGTGTGTAATATGTTGCTTAATCACAGCAGACTTACAAATGAGCAAGTCTGAAGCTTCAGTTGCTGTAGATTGTTTCCAAATAAAAAAGCAAATGTTCAGACATTTACCTTGTTGTGAGTATGTAGCGTCACAAGTCCTCAGGGGGAGCAATACTGCCAGAACCATGAAGGGATTCATCATTCATCCACCTTTTCCTGCACAAGACTTACCAGGAAAGAAGAAATTTCTATTTATTTGGGTTTTTTTACAAGAAATGCTTGCCAGACAATAGTCCAATTAATATTACTGTATTTAAGAATGAATAAATAAAAACCCAACCACACAGACTCCAGACAGTTTAAGAGAAATTCAGGAAGAATGGACAAAAAAAAGATAAAGAATGAAAAAAACCTCTTTTTTTAGGACCTGGTTATAGCATAGGGAAAAATACACCACACTCGATAAGTTCAATTTAACCTAAATGAATAAAACAGACAATAACTTTAAAGTTTTCCCACTACTTATTTCTGAGGAACATTAAAACAAAAGTTTGTCCTGATATATGTTGGCTTTCCTCCTGCACAAGTAACAAGATATCCGTCCTAACAAAGGAAAAAAAAAAAAGAAAAAAAAAGGCATGAAAAGTGCAAAAGGCCTTGTGGTTTCTACTCCACCTAGAGCCTGACTGATGAATGCAGCCGACTTCGGCAAGCATGGTCTTCCCCTTTGCCAGCACCAGGACACTATATGGAGGGCTTTAGTTAAGACTGGAGTTGAAATACACGTGTCAGTGTATGAGCAAGTTCCATTCCTAGGAGGACCATCATCTCAAGCACCACACAGCTATCTAGCATTCCTTTTATAGCTTTTACACTCACATTGTCACAGGATGAAACTCCGTCGACTTGCACAGCCCAGTCCTGGGGGGACGGATCTTATGTCAGATCTCACAAGGCATGAATCACCTGCAAACTCGCCTGTGTAGAAGGGAGAGGTAAACATTCAGCAGCAGTGTGGTTAAAAGCACCCGGGCACAGAGGGTACAGGAGTCCAAACAACAGGAACAGGACTATGGACAACAGCTATCTTTAACTTTCAGTTTCCACTTTTCACGTTTGTGGAGCTGTGTAGAATACTGATAAAGAGAGTCTTCAACTGCTGCTTCCATAATAGAAGTTGAAACTGCTCAGTCAGGATAACCAGGATGACCTTCTGTCCCCACTAAAGCCAAGGACAGGACATTTACTGATTTCAGAAAGGCCAGGAATTCACTCCACAACTTCTTCCCAGCACAAACGCTCCAATTTTAATACCTCAGAGCTACATACACTTAAGTTTAGTGACCCTGCCTTAGATTCATTGGTTTTGAGAAGCTCTGAATTTCTCCAAAGAATCAAAAGAAAAGATATCACACACACACCCCTTTTTTTTTACCATGTTTCTAAAGGTCACATGGAAAATGCATGCAGCACTGCAACCCAGGGCTTAACACCCACAAGCACCCTTGCTGCAGTGTGCCCCAACTTTTTCCTTGTGAGCACAAATGCTTAACATGGAGGTCCCCATATTTAAAAGGTGAGTGTTGCCTTGCCTGATGTATAGGCTTCTGTGTTCTTTCTTGCCATTATACCGATACCCTCAAAAGTATTTGGACAACACTAAAGAATCTAAATATTTTTGACAACCTAGGCCTAATTCACAAGCAAATAATATACTGTTCCATGCACTTATTTAGGGAAATGTGCTTCTTTATGGATTTTCTAAGTTTACAATTTTTTTATCACCTGATCAAATTTAATATCTGAAAGGAAAAATAATTTGATATGGTTTTTTCCAGAATAAACACAATAGAATGGCTCTTTGTTATAGACCAGTGAGTAGGAAGTGACACAAAAAGAAGTCTTTCCAAGACAGATTGTGTTAAAACTTCTAGTAACTCTTCAGTAGGTTGTTATTCTTTTGAATTATATGAAATTAATATTGATACACACATCCAAATCTTGCATGCCCTCTTTCAGAAAAAAAAAAGAAAACTGCGTTTAAGGTCAAGGGAATTGACTCTCTGCTCTAAGACCAATTTAATACAAGGGGTGTCAGTTTGGTTCAGTGGCATGACTCCTGACTTAATTATATCACCATGATGAAAACCTGGCCCCACAGGACTCCTGATCTCCTGATTTTGTAAACATCTCTGGGGTTGGACAGAAAACTATTTGCCCTATTTGTTACATAGCACTTAAAACCAACATTAAATATAGCAGCAAATTATTGTGGAAGTCATGACATATTAGACTATTTGTTTAAATTAATTCCTAAATGGAAAACAAATCCAAACTCTTTTTTGCTCTTAAGAGGCATTCTCAAATATTGTATTTAAACAAATGTCTAATTTAAGTATCTCTCTCCAGTCATTTACACTGTCAGTTCACTAATGACACAGCCTAGATCACTTTTATTGATGCATAGTACAAATGCTGTATGCTACTAAAGGGCAGTGTAATATAATAAATGACCATCAGAATATAAACATGCTTTGGACAGCTACAATGCCTTTCATCTGTTCAGTATGTTAATAATCTAGTTTAATGCTGTATAGTAAATTGTGATAATATGTATCACAACTGTATCAAACCAGTTTTAATGGGAAAAGTTCTTGAATTCTCTAACAAAAGAAAATATGAAGTAAATTTAAATAAATGTAACACTAGTCAAGAAAAAAGAAATACAGTCCTTAATATATGACTTAAATCATCTTTATGCAGAAACTTCTGCCTATGACTATCAAATTAATCACATACAGTAATTACTACTAACTAATGTCAAGCACTTATTCTGCATTATCAATAATTAAGTACTTTATAAAATCATCATTTAATAATCTGTGTCTTGGTTACAAAGATTAAAAGAGACTCAAAACAGTTGCACAAAATACATTATCAATTTCATTTAAAAAAACCCAACATTATGATAATAGATTATCTATGACCTTGCCAAAAGTGCAAATAATTGAACAACAAAGGGAATGAAGACAGGAAGCCAGGGAAGGTTTTTAGACATCTAAATAATTCATCACCCTGAAAGAGGCAAAGTACTACCTCTGAGAAATAAGAAGCAATTACCAAATGCCACAAGAAAAATGACAATCATGGCCATTGTTCTGGTGAATAGCTTGGTTTAGATTTGCCAGTCTGAAAAGATATGAATACCGCACTAGTATGGCACAGTTCTTCATCTGAGAATGAATCACTGCTGACTCTTTTTTTAAGCCTAAGATAAGTCATGTTTTGTCATCATCCTCCAACCTGGAATGACCGTGTGCTTTGTTTCCATAAATTGCAGGTAAGAACAGGAATAGGCTCTCGTGCCAGTGGTTTTGAATGTGGACTGCAGACACATAATTTGAATACTTTCTCCTTTCTGATTACTTTTGTCATTAAGATAATTTTGCAATGGCATTTCTCTAGTCTATCACAGAATCACAGAGCAGTTTGTCCAACTGAGTTTTGAGGAACTCCACAGATGGAGATTCCACAGCTTCTCTGGGCAACTTGTTCCAGTGCTTAACCATCTTCACTGTGCAGGTTTTTTCTCCCTATATTCATATATTCATTTTTCTTCTTACATTCATATAAGCAGAAAATCTTGGTTTAGTCTCCTTATATTCATCTATTCATTTTTCTCCTTATATTTTCTTTGCTACAATTTGCATCCATTTCCTCTTGCCCTTTTGCTGTACACCTGTGCAAAAAGCTTAGCTCTGTCTTCTCAGTAACTTCCTATTTGTTAGGCAAGGTCTGCAGTTAGAGCTGCTCTTACTTTTCTCAGTGCTAAGCAAACTCAACTCCTTCAGTGACTCCTACATGTGCTCCAGTCTCCAAGGCCTCCTGGTGTCTCTCTGCCAGACTCAGCCCAGTCTGTCAGTCTTCTTTGTATTGTGAGCCCCAGTCTGGACACAGTAATTTAGATATGGCCTCATAAGTGCCAAATAGAAGGAAATAATCACCATCCTAAACTCTAATTCTTTGCCATCATTAACACCAGCTACAGGTCTAATTTCTATGATGAATCTGGTAACGGGAACACATAAAATGGTGGATAATACTAAGCCATAAGTTGAGGATGATTGAGCACAAGATTATGTCAGAGCTATAGAAGTCAGCTGAGCAAGGTATTTTTCATTTTACACTATATTCTTCCCCCTTCTAAAAATTCAACATCTATGGGGGAAATAAAGCAAACTTGCTTTGTCTTGCCAGGCTGTAGCCTGAGTCACTGATAGATTTTTTTAACTCATGAATATATAGTCTACTTGCAATTCTTCCTCTTGGAAGAACGTAACCTGGGGTGTAACTAATCAGATAGAAATGGATTCAAGACTCCCCAGCCTAACTTGAAATTAATCAGTACCGATAGATACATCAATAGAACAGAAGCCTTTTGGAAACCCAGTGGCAACTGCAATAGCATTCAACAGCAACAGGAATTATTCAGAGACCTGACAATTAAAGAGCAATCACTCAAGAAATGAAGACAGCACAGGAGTGAATTACCTTGGGAAGAGATGAGATCTCCTTCAGTAGGCAGTCTGCAAATGATCTAGATAAATATTTCCAGGTAAACTATTTCTCCTTCAGAGCAAGAAGCTGGCTTAGATGATCCCCAAAGTCCCATCCAGGCCAATGATTTTGTGATGCCATGGATGACAGGAAGAAGAAATTCCCATTATTCATCTGGTAAACAAGCTTAAGATAAACATCATCAAAGGCATTACAGCACCAAAATTCATCTGAAACCTCTTTCAAGATCAGTTTTATAGTATTCAGGAGTTATTGGTGGGGAAGTGGAGCTGTATGGTGCACATACTGCTGCAGTACCTGGGACACCCATGTGTGTAAGAAAAGGAGGCCCCTGCTATGAACGTCTAGTATTAGTTGACCACAGAGTCAATCTGTTTTGTATCAATCTTCCTAAAGCTGCATATTTCAAATCATACTTCATACAACTTTTGTTTCTCAGTCCTCTTTGCCTTGCTTATTTAAAACAGCTGCCTGTCACAACCCACATCCTCAAATGAACCAGAGCCTGCACACAGGCTGGGAAAAGAAATGTTTTCAGCTGCTAGGATCCAGAAAACTTCATCTATTTAAAGGAGAGTATTACGTAGGGACACTAAATCATAAATACTATTGATAAAAGAAATTTTCTAAACCAGACATGGAAGACAACTGTCAGCAAGGCAAATGCAGCACTGATACTACTTTGGATTTATATCACATTTTTCACCCTATGTTCTTATTCCCTCTACTTTTTAGACAGACAGGCTGAGGGTGGGAATCACAATTCAAGCTCATACCACGGTGGGAATCACAATTCAAGCTCATACCATGCAGTACCAGGTCACTAACAAAACTGATGTGTTTAGTGCCAAAACTTAATAAACTCCTTCCATGGCCGCCAAAGAGAAAGAGGCACCCCCAGAAAGTAAGCCAGACCATAGGTAGACTAACTCATCTTCCAGAGGTGGTTTTTTTCCTCTTAAACAGCTAACTAGGTGGGTGCCAAAATGAGCTAGAATGCCTGGGCACTACAGTGTGCCTCCGCTCTCATGATTCCTGCAATTCCCAACATGATATCCCTTGCAAAATCAACAGTGCAGAGCTGATAACCGACTGAGAGGGAGCCGTGTCAAGCCATCAGAAACCTATCGAGTGTTGGTAAAATAGCATCTGCCAAAACATCCTACAATTAAATAGATCCCTCTTCAATATAAACATCACACTGTTTACAGACAATTTAATTTGCAACAATTCTGAAAAAAATGAATAGCTGAGACACCAAATTCTAAAGCGGATGAACCCTTTCTTTAGTCCTTGTAGTCAGGCTTTCTTCTCCCAGGCAATTTTAAACATGGTTTCAATTACACTTAGCACACAAAATACATCTGTGTGTAAGACACTGAAAGCTCCTAATAAGCCTTTGTGATTTAATGGGTGAGCAGCAAGTTTAAAGCTGGACATGGAAAAAAATAATTTCTGTAATTAAGGTCTGATAGGCATATAACCATTTGATCACTTAGGGATAACTTTATCTCCTGGTGGGGTTTTTGTTTTTTTTTTTTATAAATAGAAAGCTCTTTGATGCATGCTGTTCATTTTCTAAAGAGCTTTGCCAAAACAGGAAAGCATTATATACTTCATGGTCCCATGAAGGCTGGAATCCAAACAAAAAAGCAAATAAATAATGAAAAAAATGGGGTCTAAAAACGTAAAGCACTCAACAAACTGTGTAAGACTACTCCTGCCCCATCAGAAAGCAAATGCTAACAATTGTAGGGAAGGAATCACATAACATGGTGGCATGACTCATACCAACAGGAAGAATAATTTTACCATGTTTTTCAGGCAATATCTACTTGCAACACTGTTAGCATCTGGTTTACTCTGTTGGACTAGGGACTGGTCCAGGCATGCAATATTTAGATAAAAAGACAGAAAAAAAATGATTATACAAAAAAATCAGTCAAACTCCAAGAATGCAGGAACCACACTGGAATTCATGATGTTTCCTCGCTTACTCCAACGGTTTTGAGATTAAAGAACAGATTTCAAGTACTTAAGAGAAAGCAGCAGTATGATGCTGGATTAAAGGTCTGGGCTTGCACTTCTGAGCAAGTCCACACCTCGCAGTAGCAGGAACGGGAGATGTTAAAACTAAACCTAATCATCTGGCGGGAGCAGCATCCTCATCCTGCGACGCACCGCACTTCACCTCACCTCACCTCAGTAATTTTCACTCAGGTCAATCCAGCAGCTTTTAAGCAGTGACATCTTGAAAGCAGATACGGCTGGGGGGGTCGCAAACCGCGTTAAAATCAACGGTAAGTGGCGGTGCTGCCGGGGCGACCTGTTTTCTGGAGGACGAGGGCAGCTCGATGGACGGCGGTGCCGGGGCGCCGGCTCCCCTCCCGCACCCGCCGTGCCCAGGGGCGCCTGGAAAAACGGGGGTTAAAGGGCAGGCAAAGGGCGAAGAGGGCTTAACGGGCACGGGAAGGACTAAACTTCGAAGCAAAAACTCCACAAAGCGTTTCACGGCCGGCGCCGGGGATTCTCCTCAGCGGGGCAGGCGGAGCTCCTCTCAGCGAGGGCGGCCATCGGGACCCCCCGGCGGGAGGAGAGGGCGAGGGGGGACCCCTGGGGCAACGAAGGGCTGCCGCCACAGCGAGAGGCCGGCGTCACTCACCTGCAGCCGCCGAGCAGCTCCCTCAGGAACGAGGCGGCGGGGAAGACAAGACCCCGGCCGGGGGCAGCGGTTGGCGCCGGCTCCCGCCGGTCAGTGCTGGGAAGAGCCGCGGCGCGGCCGTGCTGGTCCCCCGCCCCGCTCCGGGCAGGGCGGCGCCTTCTCCCACCTCACGGAGGCCGGGTGAGCAGCGCCTCGGGAATTTCCCCCCCACCACCACCGCCGCCGCCGCCGCCGCCGACGACGACTCCGGGAAGCGCGGCCGGTTGCTTTGGCTGCCCTCCCAAAAGCAGGGCGTGGGCCGGCCCGCCTCCCTCCCGCAGCGCCTGCCGCCATCTGCCCCTTCCCTGAGGGAGCCGGCGCCCGCGGAGGAGAGGCCCGGCGGCGGAGGCCGGGCAGCCGCGGTGCCCCCAGGGCGAGGAGGGGCTGCCAGGCCTGGGGTGGGCCGGGGACAGGGGCCGACCCCGGGGTGGCCGAGCAAGGAGAGGGGGACAGGCAGGATTAGCCTGAGAGGACGGCGAGGAGCAGAGAACAGACGCTTTGCTCAAATGGACGCTTTCCCGATCGTCCCGGCCCCGAGCTGGTCAGAAACTAAACCGCACGTAGGAGCGATGTCTTCAAGACCCCCGTGCCTCTGGTGCCACGGCCGCAGGGCTCCTGCGTCTCCTCGGTCTGGCTCCGGGGGACGGGGACAGCCGGTCCGGCCACCAAGGCAGGCGAGGCGAGGAGGTGGCCTGGTGCTTGCGGCAGGGCTTGGGGTCGAGGCCATGACCCGTCTGGTGCTGCACCGCTGTCTGGCCTGCAGCTAGCTGCCTGACGAAATCCCACTCAGAATCCCCTTTAAGGAAGGTTGTGGCTCACCGAGTCCAACTCTCCGCTGCCAAAACCATAGGACCGTAAGGCAGGAAGGGAGACCAGGAGTTCACCGAGTCTCTTGCCCTGCCCTTCAGCTGTGGGTCCCCATCTGACAGGCCTCGGTAAGACATTCAGAGAGGTACGGTGTGCCACAAGCTGCCTCGGTTACTGCTCCCATCAGAAGACGTAGCCATGAGATAGTTTTGTTTAAACCTGATACTTTTCAGGGTGTTCGTGGTGAAGGTTTCTCCAGGTTGTTGCACTTTTACGTAAAAGAGGTCTCCTGCCACTTTACTTTCTTTTTCCTAAGCTACGTTTGTAGGTTAAATGTAACGTACTGATTAAGACCCTGTTTTCCTTGCTCTCCTTTGGATTGTCTCAAATTCTCAAAGCTTTGTTGCTTTTCCTCAGAGGAATGTATTCAAGGTATTAACTAGTACCCAAAAACCTAACAAGTTATTGAATAATGTCTATAAGGAATTTTCATGAGTGGTCAGAAAGTGTTTCAAAAAGCAAGTTACCAGCTTGCTCGTGTTTGAGGTGGGAAAACTGAAATAGAAAGAAAAGAACAAAGGTAAATCCACAAAAGAACTTGGGACTGCAATGTGTTGAGTGTCACAATGTCTACAGAATTCAGAGTCCCAAGTTAGGTGCCAAAGTTCTTTATATACCAAATCATAGCAATGTGGTTTGGAAAGACCTAGAGAAGAAGACATCCAATCCAACCTGAGACCTTCTTTCTCTGTAACCACAGCCCTGAATTTCACCCCACCTCTCCTAGGTGCTTAGTTGTCTGTTTACATATATCCAAAGACCAGCTCTGATATGGCACAGCTGCATAACCTTGATCCAGACTGCTATGAGAGAACTGTGAGAACATCTGCAGAGACATAAGAAAGATGAAAGTGCAGACAGGAGCAGGGCTGTGGACATGAGATTGTTGGTAATTCAAGGATTTCAGAGGGAAAGTACCAGCATGAAAAAGTGTAAAATCCTAAAGGGAAAAATCACCTGGGGAAGCCTGGTCAAAGTAGCCAGTCTCACTGGAGACTAGCTGGGAATCATTGCGTCATGTTATCCACATTGATAGAGCTGGTGGAAGATGACAACTTGGCGATGCTGGGAATCCTTTCCAGAGAGCCATGGGAAGTGACCCTTCCCCTTTTGACTCATGCCTGCCTGCCCAGCAAAGACTTCTTGTGTAGCTTAATGTGAGTAGCAAGTATACTTTTGTTTACTTTAATAGCTCATTAAACCCTAGCTAGCTGTTCTGTGTGTTAGCTAGTAACTAACTGCTCTATTTTGATTTACGTGTATTCTTCTTGCAGAGTATCTGTGTCTGGCTAAAACTACCTGAATAAACTGACCAGGTGTGACGGATGCACTCAGCTTCTTAACCAAACTAGTGGTGGTTGGGTACAGGCTCCAAAGGACGTAAAGGCCTAAGTCATAACCAGGCCAAGGACTTCTCTAGTTCTAATCTGTTCTCTGGAAAACCACAAAGGGACACAGTGACACAGTGAGCATCGATGCATACTGCATAGGGGCTTGGAACACTGATCATGTAATTAACACATGAATAGCAGGTGGCTTTTCCCAGACTCATTTATCAAGGAACAATGAAAGTTGTGGGTACAAGGAGTCTCATGCATACCTTTCCCATTGCATGTAATTTGACTACAAGCCAACTGCTTTGTTCCATAAATACAACAGCCTAAGTGAGCTTTCTTTGAGCTCTCCCTGCTAAGCAGCTGGCTAGCTTGCTGCATGGTGATCTCCCCTTGAGCTGGGATGCCCCTCAAGGTTGCTCCTCCAGGCAGAGAGACCTCCCACCAACTGCAAATCTTTGGTAAGTGACTGATACCATGTATAACTCTGTATTACACTGCACTAAGATTTTTGTATTGGTAACTTTGATTCTGTCTTGGTAACTTTGATGAATCATTGTTGTATACTTTGTGCAGTAATAGAGTGAGCCTTGCCACTGAATTTTGTTATGCCATCTAATTTTGTTAAGTTGCACTCTTACAACATCATACTTCAATAAAACCACTTTTGCTGATGCTTTTGGCGGTGGTTCTTTAAGCTGCCTAAATTGCCCATCTATGACAACAAAAGGGGCCATAACAGACCTCTCATCCAAAGGAGGACTTCACCTGTCTGTTAAGTCTTGAAAGCCTCAAAGAAAGGCAACTTCAGAAGCTTTCTAGGTGACCTGTTGTAGTGCTACACTTCCTTCCTAAGGGCACAGTTTTCCTAGTATCCCAAATGACAACTTGTCACTGTTGCCTCATATTATCTTGTGCCATCTGCCACCACTAAGAAAAATTGCCTGTCTGCTTTGTCTTTCAGGTAGTTGTAAGTTGCCTTTAATTGGTCCCTTAGGCCTGCTCTTTGGGGAACTAACCAGGCTTCTAGTTCATGTTTTCCAAGCCACTCACAATCTTGGTACGCCTTTGCTGTATCTTCTCACATTTCTCAACATCTCTCTTGAACTGGGGTGCCCTAAACTGGACACAGTATTACAGTCTCCTTGCTGCTAATTAATGGCAGTATCATAGCCCTGCATCAGCACACAGAGCTCTCGAATGCCTCCTGCTTGTTTGTTAGCGTAGCATCACTTCAGGTGGGCACCTGGGTGTGACAATTACCCCCCAATGTATGAAAGCTTCCCCCATAATGTCATCCTTTCAGCTTGCTTATTTTTGTGCATAAGCTTGGGGTGGCATCCTTTGATTGCCAACCCAGTTCACCTCCCCTCACTTCATAGTCATCAAATGTCTCCTCATTATTCCTAGTTTAAAGCTCTTGTTAGCACAGCCAATGTGTTGACAAAGATTCTTCTACCCCACTTAGTCATGTTGCTCTCATCTCTTCCTAGCAGTCCTCAATGATCAGCAAGAGTGCCTTGGTCATAAAAGCTGATTCCTTACTGTTGGTACCAGCTGTGCAAACATGTATTGACCCACAGAATTCTCCATGCATTGAAGGCACCTTTCCCCTTGTCATTTTTTCAGCCCAGCCAGTAACAAAGGACCATGCAGCTGCTCACTCACTCTTCCCCACCCCGGCCACAGTGGGATGGGGAGGAGGATCAGAAAGGAGAAAAGAAAAAAAAAAAAAGGAACTTCATGTGTTGAGATAAGGACAGTTTACTGGGACAACACAAGGAGAGAAGTTACAACAACAACAGTACTAATAAAAGAATATACAAAATGAGCGATGCACAGTGCAACTGCTCACCACCCAGAACCTGACAGTCCGCCACTTTCCCCACTGAAAGCTGAGAGCTCCCCCCTGCCCGCTCCCCATTTATATATACTGAGCATGATGGCACATGGTATGGAATAGCTCCTTGAGCTAGTTCAGGGCAGCTGTCCTGGCTGTGACCCCTCCCAGGGTCCTGTGAAAATTGACTCTACACCAGCTGAACCCAGGACACCCCTTCACTGGCAGGGTTGAGGAGATACCACCGGAGCTCCCTTGCCCTTGGGTCTAACGTCCAGAGCCAGGTGGTCACACTTGATACACTCAGGATCTCCCCTCACAGTATCATTGGTTCCCACGTAGAAGATCAGCACAGGATACTAGTCTTGGTGCCCAGAATATCAGCATGGGATACTCGTCTCAGTGCCAGGCAAGCCTAAGCAGTCTCTCCAGAGTGTCCTGGATCCAAGCCCTCAGCAAGCAGAAAGATGCCCCTAGACAGTGGATAAGAGCCTCCATCCCCCACAACAGGCAGCCTCCCACTATGACTCACCCTCAGCATGCTTAGGCTCAGCCAGCTCTTCTGATGCTTTGTTAAACAGTTCCCAGGCCCTCATCTGCTTCCAGGACACAGAGCCTGTTTTGTTGCAGCAGATCTGCAGGCAGAGAAAGAGACATCCTCCTGGTGTCAGAAGTCACAAGCTTCCAGCCTTCACTATCCCAACCCAATGCACACAGGTGCCATCTGTCCCTGTTTCAGCACACCTAGGGATTCAAGCTTTTGTATCTGTACAGTCTTTGAGTTCTGGTGAGCTGCACTAAACTAGCTCTCTCTCTAGCATCCTCCCTAGTCAGAGTCAGCTGGAGACAAGAGCTCAACGCACCCTTTTACCACGAATAGCTGACGGAACTCTCTAGGAGTTGCTAGACCTTGGTAGAAGTCAAGGCCTGTTGAAGCTATCTTTTCCTGGCAGCAGTAGACAGCCTGAAGTTCCTGAAAGAGTTCACAGGAGTTCTCCAGTGACCCAGAAAACATTCCCATGAGATCTAGAAAACCCACAGGCAGAGCCTGGAGAGTGCCTTGCAGACCGCTCTGTCTGTTGCCTGCCTCCATTAGCTGTCATCATTTAGTCATGTCTTTTTTTTTTCTTTGCATTCTCCAGATACAAATATCTGCAAGTTTCATTAATAAGAACACTCAGGTGAAGAGTATTTGGCTTCTGCTTTAGGAAGGCAATTGCTGAAATGATTGCCATGCAGGAAACTACAGCATCCTATCGGACTTGTGTAAGAAATCTTAACTAGCAATACACCAACACTTGGGATTTTAAACAGCAAGTTCACAGAATATAAAACACTAGAAAAATCACAGCAATGCTGTTCGGAAGATTAAATGCATCAGATAAATAAGTGGGGAATGTGAAGAGAGGTGGGGGGATGGGCGTGTGCGCTTGTGCATCTTTGTGTCTTCATTCAGACTGGGATTGTGCCATAAATATTTGTGCTAGCAATATTCCACATTGCCTACAATTCAGGCACTGTAGGGTTGTACTCACTAAAAATTCACCTGTACAGAATTCTGGGGTAAAAAAAATTGAACAAGTCAGGTGAAAATACTCAGATTTTTTTCATATTTTGCAAATCCTATTTGCTGATATTTGGCTAGACAGAGAAAATAACCTGGCCTAACAGGGAAGAATAACTTGGTTAGGGCTGTGAATAGAAAAACAGTCATGCCACTTAATCTCCATCATTCAGTTTTCCTTCATTAACTTGAAGTAATAATATTTCCTTTTTTTTTTTTTTTTTTTTTTTTTTTTTTTAATTTCTCTTGTTAGTTTTACGACCAAAGACTGCCTCTAGTTTTTGCTGTTGTGCTATATAAGGTAACTGGCCATGAAACCCAAGAGGATATTTTATTCCCAACTTTAAAATAAACACATAAATTCATTAATAAATAATAAAGAGATAAATGAATGAATGAAAAAAATAAGTGTATTCACTAACAGAGAAGAGAGAATCTGTTGGTGGTGGTGTTAAGCTTGAATTTTCATTTTAATTTTCTCAATTTTAGCCATACTAACTTTAGAAAGGCTTTATTTAAATTACTTGTTTTCAATATTTTAGTGTCAGCTGTAACTAAAATAGACTATTTCCCCTTTCACACATCAAGTTTTTGTTAGATTCTCAGCATCTAAAACTAATTTTTCTCTATCGAGATCTGTTACATCATCTAGTTCCAGCATTTACAAAATCTACCACTTATGTTTGTATCCTAATAATTTTTACCCATACTGACTTACATGGTGCAGTAAATGTGCCACTTAGGAGTAATAAAAAGGTAATTTTCTGATTTCTCCATCCTTCAGGAAGAAAGTAAGCCATTGGAACAATGCTATCTACAGGACCATTTCAAAGGAAAAAAAAAATAATCTGTAAACAGAATGTACAAAAGAGAATTCCCTTTGTCAGGCACTGAATCAAAGACTTGAAACAAGAGAAATGGGATAGTTAAAAGTTCCTTATTAACCAATGCAGTGAAAGACTTTAATTTAGTATGATATTTAAGTTAGAAGCAGAAGTATTAGTCTATTTTGGGAGTTTCTGATTCCGCTTAGTTAATGATCATATGCGTGAGTTTCTGGACAGTTACTAGAGACCGTGACTCTCTTATTAAAAGCCAGTAATTTGTATGAAAAAGCCTGAAGTCCTTTCAGTTGTAAATTTATATTTAAGATAGTGTGAAAGAGGCCATCTTTAGCCCCAAAGCAGAATGAATCACACCCACATCCTGATTCTCAGAATTTTTTCTGAAAAACTTCCACTGCCAGGAACTCCACTGCCTTTCGAGGCAGTCTCTGGCTAGGACCTAACTGTCCTTAGCAGTAGAAAGTTCTCTCATATGTAAACCAAAAATACTGACTAGCTCTTTATACCCACCGTCTGCCTACAAACTAATAGAGACCATGTTATTCCTTTCTGTTTTGCTGCAGTCTTTGAAATATTGGAGATTAATAACAGGACCCCCTCAGCCCTCTCTAGGCTAAACAAGCTCAATTCCTTCAGTAGTTTTTCATTTCACTGCTATTCACATCTCTCTTGAAAGTTCTGAAAGAAGAAATGGAGGACACAGCACTCCCCACAGTAGCCTTATCAACACTGTATTTACTTACAGATGACGCTTCTGGTTTTACCTGTCTATGTATTTGCTGTTTCCTCAGAAGCAGAATTTTGTTTAAGATCCACCCATGATGTTCTGTAAGCCACAGATCATTTTATCTTGCCAACTCTTCTCTTTCCTGCTTATTCAATTATTGATGTTTAACACTACAAACTTGCACTTTCCCTCTTGAGGTACGATTTCACTAATTTGTCAAGATTCTCGTGAATCTTAATCCTGTTTTCTGATGTGCTCCGTCATAGCTTCACATCATTTGGAAATCCTAGGCATCTTCTCTTTTATCAGACAGATTTTTGACTGCTAGAAGCCAGGACAGATCTTTCCTACTCCACTCAAGACATTGTCCCTTCTTAACAGTGAGCCACTGCTAACTGCTTTCTGACTGCACAGTGGCAACTTCCAAAACCAAAGAAAAGCAAATAATTGTTTTCCATAAACCGTGTTCCTCATGCAAGATTTAATTCCTAGCCAGGAACAATTTCTATTTGGAGCTAGTAGTTACAGAAGTGCTGTTTCAGAGCAAAGGACAGTGAAGTGTTCTTGAATAATTTCAGGTGTGCTCTTTAGTGCAGCCAGAATGATGAGAGCTTTTCAGCAGTACTCTTGGAGTTCTCCTGGGAGTAATTTTGGTCATCCCACAGCTGCAGAGGAAAGTCATTGAAAGTGTATAGCCATATTATTGTTGGACTGAGCTAATATTCTTTGCTTCTCAATAGGCCTCTCATCTTGGAGACAAGCTAGGATTCCTCACTGCCAACCTGAACAGTCTCAGAAATGTAGGAGGGAGGAACGGAGTAATTGTCTGCACTTCTTTTGCAGGTGCATCCTGAGTGTCCTGTACAAATAAGCTTTGAGCTTTTTGTAGACATTTCCATTGTGCCTGTGGTAGGTCACTGTAAAGGGCAAGGCCTCAGTTTGTATTGAAGTGCAGTGTATTGTACACAAACTTGTGTGGTTCCAGCAACAGTCTCTCCTCCAGGCATATCTCTTTGATCAAGCAGTAATTGTGGTTCCTAACAAGAGATGGTGCAGGTGTTGTATAGGTATAATCTGATATGACCTCAGCTAATATGTAACAAGTGTAGGTTTGTTCTAAAAAAAAATGAAAAGCACAGTAGCATAAATAAATTACAGCATTACTGAAGAAAAAATGATCAGTTATTTGTCACTAACTAATAATTGCAGAAAAATCCCTATGCTAATTGTTATTAAGATGAAAAAGCAGTGAAATGTAAGGAAATACCAACATTAGAATTAATATGTAACTTCAGGTGACTTTTTTATGTATATACATGGTTATATAGTGCTTAATTATTTCAGGTCTGGTTTTACTCACAAGGTCCATTTCCCCAGTGAACACTGAGATACATGAAGTTCACTTATTCTGTAGGTCTTCCATATTTTATTTTCTTCCAGTTGCCAGGTGGGAAGACTGCAGCTTAGTTATTCTGAAGTATTAAGACCCAGCTCAGAAGCTAAAAAGATTTCTAATCTTTTTGTTTAAGCTAAAAAAATTTATAGTCTTTTTGCTTTTATTTCTTATCCATGATGTCATATAATCCAAATTTATGCACATGAATTTAATCTAACAACAATCTCCCATCTTTTCCCCACCTAACTTACTTGGAAACTAAAGATGCCAAAGCTACCAAAATTAGAAATACAGTTGGGTTCAGCTGAGCACAGTAATAAATTCATCACTAACTAATGAGTACTTACACCATTTAGGTACTTATTTACCCCTGAGGGCTGTTTGGCGTCTGGAGACCAGCATCTACCAAGTACCTTCAAAAGCCCTAGCTTCTCCACTGAGTAGATAAATTCTGACCTGCTCGTGTCCCAGAACTGTTCTTTCCCATTGGATTGCATGAGGCACAAGTAGACTGCCTCTCCAACTCCCATGAGCTGCTATGTCTTTCTGAACAATGGCATAGCCTTAACTGGAGAGCAGTGGCTGTCTCCATTTACACCATCCTTAAATCTGTACATTTAGTTATGCTTTGGGGTTGTTCCAAGCATGTATTTGAACTTCTTTCAACTGAAGAGAGAACTGAATCCTTTTCTTTACTTTCAGGTTGAGCACTCTGGTCAATAGGCTATTATAAAAGGACTGTGTGCCTTCACATTTTGAAAGAGAGTGTCCTCAACATCTTCCTGTGAGGGACAAATATGTGCAACATGCAATAGTCATACCCCGAGAAATGAACTTCCTGGGAATTCCCCCACCTCGTTTTGACCCCAGAAGCATTTGTGCAGGCTGTATGCTCCTCACGCTGAAAGAATTCTGTGCATATGAAGTCTAGGTGCTCAGGGAATTTGAATGAAGAGATGCCAAGTGTATTCAGACTTTCAGGTTAATGCATAGCTAGACAGGATTCCAGAGGGGAAATTAGCTTCTGCCTAAGAGCGTTTTTAGGTGACTCGGTGGTTCGCTGGCTCATCCCAAAGAGATTAAGTTCAAAAACATCCATCCTCTGGGTTCCAAATTTGAGACACTTCCGGTATTATTTTCAGATTATTTTTTCTTAGGAGAAACTCTCTGCTACCATCTTGTGGTAAACTAGAGGAAGAGACATCAAGAGCAAACATTTTTACTTACATGGCAGTCACGGGTTAAAAATCATTCCGTATTTGGAGCGTTGGACTAATAAAATATTGAAAGTGTGATGGAACATTTCAGGATAGGAGAGTAAACAGCACAGTGTGCTGGAACAAAGTAGTTGTTCCACTGTCATATATTGAGATTGTGTGCTCAAATATTCTGGATACATGCCTTTTTTTCGGTGAGAAAGGTTACTAGGGTGAAAAGGGGGCCTAGAATTTCTGTCTGTGTGATCAGAACATTAGTTACAGTGGTAGCAGGGCTACTTGATTACCTTTATGGTTACATCAGACTGCACTTATTCAGGCCATATATACAGCACTGTGTCTCATGTCCAGAACAACTGCCCGTTTTGAGTGATTGTGTAATGGAGTTGAGCTTATCCAGAAGAAGGCGGCGGCTCCCTGTGGACTCTTGCTCTACTATGGACTTTCACTCTGATGTAAGAACAGATGAGAAGTCTTCTGCCCTGTGTCTGATGGAGAAATCAAGGGTATTTCCCACAAAAGCCAGTAACAATAAAGGAACTCTGGTTAATACCCATTATTATTCAGCACAGATGAAACTGGGGCAACCAGAGGAGAACCAGACAAGGCACTGGGGCAAGAGGGCACTAATGGAGTATGGGCAGTAATGCTTTCAGATGCGAAATCCAGCATTCCAGTTGGAGATAGCAGCTAGCAAGAGATGACACACAGGTTATTTGTCTGCAAAAGTCCCTCTGGTGGCACGGGACTAGCCTAAGACCATTTCTGAGTTCTGGGACACAACAAGCCGGTGACAGGACATGATGTAGTACAGGCGTGATCCTCTGCCAGATAGTTACACAAATGAGACTGAGGCAAAGGACTGTTTCCCACAGGGTGAGTGTTGGCTTGCTACAAAAACATAGTTGTTTCCATAGGTGCTCCACTTTCCCAAATTAATACAATGCTATTCTAACCCATAAGAGAATTATTTGGTTTACACGCAGTTTCAGACTATGTCTACTGTAGACCAAATTGAGAAGTCTGAATTAGCAGGCTAAACAAGCCTGCTGCAGTCAGATGCTTTCAGGTCTCTCTACTCATTATTTGAAATGAGTGTGGTGATTTCCACTGTATCAAGCATTGGGAGTAGTGGAACAGCTCTAAACCATCACTAGGTTTCCTTTAAATGTCATTCTCAGAAAGTGATAAGTCATTTGGACTGAAGTTTAAAAAAACACACAGCAGCCTACAACAGACAACTGGCATAGAAAATTCCAGCCCAACTGAATTTTTCAACTAAATATACAACTGACAGTAGCATCTTCAAATGGTAAGACTACCTTTGTCTACCTGCTTATATGTCAGTTCACAGTGGTCAATAAAATGAATTGGAAAAGGGATTTTTAAGTCCTCTGGTGATACAAAAGAAAAAAAAAAAAAAAAAAAGAAAGAAGTTTGCTTTGTCCCATTCTTTGGCTTTGGATTGCTGTATTCAGCAGTCTTGTTCCTGGAAATTCTTGTTCAGTAGAAAGTCCATGGAAAGCAGAAGCAAGCTCTAGAAGAGGAGGTAAGCTTTCTCGGATACTGTATAACTCAAAATACCTCAGCAACAATCAGAATAATTTCTCTGTAAGGTGTTGAAAGATCCTGGATGACAAACCTAATGCATTTCATGGAAAAATGGAAAATGCTGAGTGTTATGTGGATGTGCCAGAGGTAGAAACCCGAAGTCCCACCACTAAGAATTAATGAGTTATCACTTTCCTCTTGCCCCCAAATTTAGAATCTGGCTTAGGATGCATGAAATTTAAAGAAAGAACAAATTGGAGTGCAGAAGATCTTGAAATTTTAGGTACATTAGTATCGTGTACTATTTCTTCAGTAAGCTGAGATTCTCAGATATTTAAGTTATACACCATGAATAGTGCTATTACTGGTTGAAACTTGAATGTGTATTTAGTGAATGAATAAGGTAATTAATCAATTAGAAATTCATCATAAATTCACAATAGAAGATGATATAATGTGAATGCATGATGTAATGTATAAAAGGCTGGCTGGAAAGAAAATTGAAGCTTGGATTCTTTGGATGGTTAGACTCAGTGGTTTTATGGCTGACATTTAGGGCAGTGTTTCCTAACTGCCGTACTGAATAAAAGAATCTCCATGGCAAAGCCAGTGTGGCATTGAGCAGTGCATCTAGGCAAGGCTGAGGAAATCTAGCTTGTGGAAGAGGAAGCATTAGAAGCCCATCCTGGAGCAGTTGACTGAGAGCACTAAGCAATCAGACACTGCATGGAGTACCAAGAATTGGGATCTCTGTGACCGACAGTGCCAGTTAATGACCATTAAGTAGGGAGGAGGCAGACTTTGGAAGGAACAGCCCAAAGAATATGTCATTAGAGCTTGTGAGTGTATTCACAAGTATTGTCCCTGCTTCAGGGGATTATGGGCATTCCTACCCCAGCTATTCCGGCCCTAGTGTTGTATTAGCAAGCCTCTGCTGGTGACACAATTTATGCTAGAGGAAAGTTCTGTTGTCTTCACTGTCCACACTGCTTCCCTGAGAAAAATAAGTGCTGCCAACCGGTGGCTTTTCTGCTGTTATAGGGTGTGTTTGCACTGGGCCGTAGGCCACGCACAAGGTTGGCCTTGTATCGCTTAGCATTATGATGTTTTTTAATCTGCTGACATATGTAGAGCAGCCTGCAGATCGTGTCTTTTTCAACAAGGGTAGCTTTTCTGATTTAGCTATGCAGCTTTCCAAGACAAGAAACAAAACCGAGAAAAATACCGCCCTTACACTAGAGTGTTTTACTCAGGGAAGTATTTCAGTGTGTACTCAGTATTTAAATACACTTGATTGATTGCAGGGGAAAATGTCCTCTAGGCAAGGCTAGGTGGCGCAGTAGGTTAATGCATTAAAGTTTTTCAGACGTTCTAAGGTCTGCAAATTCCTGTAAATTTCCACAGCCTACTATGTTTATTGACACATCGATGCACTGATTAATGTGGGAGAACCTCATTACTTTTTGTGGCTTTTCTGATCATGATTTTTCGTACCTATCCAAGTAAATGTCCACACAGAAAAGCTTCCAAGGTACTTTCTGGACAAAACAACACAATACTTTTCTCATTTTTTTCACATTGCCTTCCAAGCAGAAGTGTAGCTGAAGGCAAACAGAGTCTGGCTGCTTCTAATTTGGGAAAATTAGAGTTTATTTTATCCTTACTGCCCTCTTGAATACCACGGGGGTGAGTTTATACATGTTTTGTATACTAATAAACCTCTGTCTCCGAATACTTACCAAACATTGAAGAAATCCTCAATGTCAGCTTTTTCTTCCACAGAAAAGGAAAAAATTCTGAAAATACATTATTAGTGTGCCCTCAATATTTCTTCCATTTACTATAAAAGACATAGCTGAGTCTAGGAGTGAAAAATTGCTGTTTTGTTTGGAAAAACTCAGAATTACCTGGACAGTTTTGTGAAGCTACTTAGTAAGCATTAAATAGAATAATTTTTGTTGCCAAATTAGGTTGTAGCAGACTGTTAGTTTCTCAGATAGAGAATATTGTTTACATAAAAAGCTCAAGATAAGTGTCCGTCTCATGTATTGTTATTTGCAGAAGATAACTAAGTGATGATTAATGAGTTATTTATATTCTTTAGAAGAGGTCAGGAGAGGAGTTATCAATATTTGAGCAGCAGTATGTGGCATTTTAAATAACCCCAATTATCAAAAAGGTTGAGGGTAACAGTCAGATGGTTAATGTACTGAGCGTTTAGCATCTGCTCCTGTGAGGTGTCAAGTGCCTTTGCAAGGCACTGAGTGCACTCAAATTACATTAAAATAATGAGGGAACTCACTTCCTTCCAGGAGATTCTCAGCCACTGGCAGGATAAAGCTATTAGCATCCAGGCAGTAATGGATAGTAGGAAAAACCAATTTCCTTCTTTCAATTATTTAATTTTTTATTTTTTGTAGATTTCTACTCCTGAAATGGCTTGCAGGAGTTACCAATGCTCTGTAAACACCAGGCTGAGAGCTGAGTGCCTGCAAGCAAAATATCTTCTGTCTGCTCTGAGACACGGGGTATGCACAAAAGCTGAACACAACAGAGGGAAATTGAAGAGAGTGAGAGGCCATGAAAACCTTTATGTGGTAGATTTAAGCCCTTCACTACAATCTATTTCTATAGCATAGGGAAGCTTCAGGCATCTCAGTGTGATGTGGCTTGCTCCTTTGTGTGCAGACACACTGGTATTAGCTCTCTGCTGCCAGGCTCTGCCCTGAGCTATAAATGCAATTGGTTAAGAAGCTAATTCTGCACAAATCCCAAGAATCATAGCACACAGCTCATATCAGCATTTACAGCTCATATTTGTAGCTTGTTCCAGGATAATCTGCTTGTACCATCATGGGTTTAAAGAAGGAGCTAGTTTAGATCCACTTTGGTAGTGTTCTGTTAGGTTTCCTACTCTTAAAATTACCAGAGCTGTGCCAGCTTTTTGTGGTATTTTCAACCACTACAAAACTGTTTCTGGAAGATTTAGACCAGAGGAAAGTAACAGTAGTATGCCGTAAGAGAGCAAGAGCAACTTAAAGAAACTGGGTGGATATAGCAGTGTGAACCAAGGTGATGCTGCTTTAGAACAGCAAATACATCCTACTTAGGCATTTTTATTGAGACGGTTTTACTAAATCAGTGTCCACACACTTCGTATGGTGTAGTCATAAGAAATATATGCAGAAAACTGCATGAGGAAATATTCTGGAGTTTGAGTGGTAAGGCACCCTGATGAAAAAGCCAGCAATAGGCAAATGTTTAAAGTATTGAGGAAGCTCTCTCCTGGAACTTCAATCTCCTCTATGTCAGGTCCTGCACAAATATTGGACAAAATAAAAGTGAACTCCAAAGAGCTGTGGAAATTTAAAGTAAAAGACAGCTGATGAGTATATGCAGAAAGAGAAGCACAAAGAAACAATATTTGTTATGTCATAAGTAGCGGTAGTGGGATTATATGACAGTCTAGCTATGGTTGACATTTTAACAACTTTGTGATATTGACTGTGAAGGTGCTCTGGGGAAACAAACATATTACCTGCATTTCTCAAGCTGTTCAAGCATGGCTTCCATTCTAGGTCTGTGTCATGTCGCCAGGGCTGGGCTGGAACAGGCTGCTGAGTATTCTCAGCTCCTCTCTGTGGGGGAAAGTAAGCCAACAAGGGTTTCTGAAGCTGGCACTGTGAGATAATGCTCGGACCCACCTTAAACCCAAACCACAGACAGGATTGTGAGTCTTCTGGGGAGCCACTGTCATCTTCATAGAACTATGTTTTTTCTCCACTCAGCTCTCTGAGGGATATGGTCAGTGTCCTGTGGTTCCTAGCCCTCTGGTTTAAGGGTCAGCAAGGTCGTCTATGCTTGGGTTAGTCCATGAAAGGCCTTGAAAGAAAAGATATTTGATGTCACAAAGAAAGGAAGTCAGTGGTGTGGTACAGGAAGAAAGGTAACCAGTCAAAATGAAAGACAAAGACAAAATGCTGGCAATAGTATATTGAATAGATATGAGCAGGTCAAGCTGGACAAGTCTTGAGAGGGGAATTCCTTAGTGGCTGACATAGGAGACAGAAGTCTTCAGAAGAGTTTTACCTAGCTATGCAGATAGAGGAAGCTAAGTTGTAGAAACGTTATGTGGAAAGGATGCTTAAAATTTAGACCTAACCTGCAGGTGAAGACTTGGGGTAGTGTAGTCAATGATAATTCCTAGGTTATTGACTTGAGAGACTAGGTGGTGTTATCTCAGAAATGGAGAGTGTGGGAAGTGTAGTGGATTTCTGAGAAGGTTCAGAGTGCCATCAAATTTACCAGCAAATGGTTCAAGGTTGGAAAAAATCTATGAGTAGTATGAATTAAATATCAATTAAAAGAACTGGAAAAATCATCAGTATATCTGGGTTTATTCTCCTGCATGGGCCATACAGTGAGATTGTTTTTACTGATTGGGTAAGGGGCCTTGGCTCATTGTCTATCTTCACTAGGAATAGTTCTTCATATTCTATGGCACGTGGTAGCCTCAAGATTGTTCCAGGGAAGTCATGATTACTGAACGTTTGCTACCATGGTTTATGACTCAAAACTTAACTATTAAACCCATCGACATAATTGAAACACCAAGTCTTACTCATTGATGACACAATCGTGTGGAAGATACTCTTCTTTCACCTCCCCTTAAAATCTTTCTCCTTCCTCTTTTCTTTGCTACTCCATGTGATTTTCTGATCAGCTAGGGCAATCCTTTGTGTATCATTACTGATCCACTGCTTCACTATCAACTTCTGTCTCCTGTCCCACACACTGAATGACCTTCCAATTGCCAGCTCATAACTTTACATGTGTAATAGTTTGTTCTATTCCTAGCAGACATAGAGAAGAAATCAAGAAGTGCCCTCATTTTCATGTAAATTCCTTTTTACACCATTGCAAGTGATAGCTTCTGTATAAAAACCCCCAAACATTTATTTTGCTTTCTCATGCTTGTGAGGCATTATCCCAGAAGAAGAAATACAAAATTAATTTGATCAGTCTACATAAAAGGAAAGTACTCTTCAGCAAACCTATGTTATGTACTATTTCTGACCATAATACCACCTCATCTGGTTTCTCACTAATTCTATTCACTCAGAAAGTTTTCTGAAGGATGCATAAACCCTACATGAGAATACATGAATGACAACTTGATGGTATCAATTTTTCCATTTTGGCCTTAGTGAATGTTATCTTGTAGCTATCCCAAACATCCTGTGTGGGAGGAGAAAAGGAATGGTGACAGACAAGTTATTTCTTTCTTGTGCAGTTGATGTTGTTAATCCTTTGAATGTCTAGTGGATGCTTAGATGTATTTTGAAGAGTTTGTGGTTGTACTGGGTTTGGCTCATTTCGACTCACAGGAAGGGATCAGAGGTAACTCTGTTGTGCTTGCCCATAGCTGCACTTTTAATTTGTGGTAATGTGCAGTAATAAAATGCCTTGAAAGCTAACTATGAAATTTGCCCCTTGGCTTACCTAGTGGTGGATGTGTCACCATACAGCAGTGATATGGAGTGTAGCTTGTGAATGTTGGGCAAGGAGGAAACCATGGATGGGAGAGAGGAGAAAATTATGTTGCAAGATGACCAGCAAACAGTGAGAACAACATCTGGGATATTTGAACTAACGATTATAAGGAACTTCATTAGATCCAGAAAGTTTTTGATCTGCAGGATTATATACAAATGTCAAAATCTGTATGACCTCATGGGTTAAAAACTCTTAAATTTCTTAACTTTGTGTCATCCAGGTTTCACTGAAGCATAATTTTTATTTTGGCTAAAATATATCTTCATCTGTCACAATCACTGGATGCAATCTAAGGATGTCAAAAGATCTCATCTGTGTTGCCTTTCCTGTGTCATTTGAATCCTCTTCAGGTTTGTGTAGTGTGAATAAACTATTAGGTTTTTATTACTACCATGGGTACTCAGGTCATCTGTAAATGGCTTGGAGGTTACATTCAAATCCTTTGGGAGTAAGATGTGAGTGGATCCATGTTCTGAGATGCTTTGAATGGCCCTATGATGGTGTAATAACTCCCTCAGTAGAAGGTGTTTCTACCACCAGTCAAGGACTATTTGAGGTACCTTTCTATAGCCTGTCAGTTCCTCAAAATTCTTGAAAATGTGGACTGTAGAACTGTGTTATTTTCACATCGATCTCAGCAGTTTACATATAGAGGCAATATTACTACTTCCCTCTGAATTCTTCCTTCTTCTCACATCATCTTTACTGTTCTGTCACTATATCACTTTGACATTTCTGTGGAGTTCCTTGTCCACTTGGACCCATGTCCATTTCAAACTTGCTGTTTCTAGGAAACTCTCCCTCCTTCTGTTCATCTAAACCCACTTAAATTTCTAGTTTGAAGGAATCCGCCTCACCCAAGTGATTTGTGCCTGTTCTCTGCTTACCTTTGTTTTTACTTGCCACACCCCTAATTTTGTGTCATCCACCAAAGTGATCTTATATTTTTTTTCAAATGAAAATTCTTTCTGAAAGTGTGGGATAGCATCCAGTCCTGGAAAACTGATGACTGATAATTTTCCCTTGAAATGTCCTCAACCAGTTATGATTCCTATTGACTGCAGCTTTTAGAAATCCAGGAAGTTTTTAGTTCTTATCCCTGGTAAGTATGTACTTTATCAGTGGTTTTTCACTCAACATTGTCTCTCTTCCAGTTTCTGAAAATTCCGTATTCTTCCAAGCATCATTAGAAACAAGTATCAGCAGGCAGAATTTCTCCTCAACTAGTCTTCTAGAAGGATTAAATCCATCCAGAAGTAGAACTATTACACCAAGAGAGTTTCTTCTGTTTCAAATACAGTTGTGAAATCTTTTCTATGTTCTTCATCCTGATACCTATAGATTTCTCTATAATCTTCTGCTTTCCTTATCAGCTGTATGTATTTGCTAACTTCTAATTTATATTAATTAGTCCCCTTTTAATGCTTATTTTCATTCTTCATTTATTTCTTATGCTAAACCAGACTTTTAGCAAAATAGTTTATTTTCTTGATTATGGGAGGATCAGAGGTTTTTGCTACATAATAAATACCTCCTGGAAACTTTATAATTTGCATTCTTAATCTTCAGTCTTCAATTTTTCTTCTAATAATAATTTCTTTAAGTTTGGTATAATAGTACTTGTGACGTAAGGCTCTTATGTATGTCTATAGGTATAAAACTCATCTTGACAAATGCTTGTCATACTGGAACATAAGGAGGTCCGATAAAGGCTTCTAGTCTCAGCTTCTAATTCAGTGATTAATCTTCTCTATTGTTTAAAAAAACCCTAGCTCATGATGAAAGCAGTTTGGTGTAAGGTTTTGGTGTAAGAAAACGGTATTTTCTCTGCATCTGCAGAAGGCATCCAGCATACATCTTCTAACATGGTATACATGCCTAACCATTAAATCAGTTTCTTACTAAGCTGAATGTTTACAAAGAAGTGTTTCATTATAATTTTCCAGGATGAGCACTCCTTCACTAGTACCTTCTATGGGGTTATATTAGTGAACTGACTCATGTGTGTATTCCTTGGTGCATGAGGTTTCAGTAATTTCAGAGTGGTTGATGACTTCTGCACAGGTCTTTTCCATAGGCCCTACCAGTCATAGGTTGATTTTACATTTCAGTCATACAAATTAACAACAGAGACTGGACTGTTCCATCTCATCCAGGAGAATTTCCAGTCCTGTTTATTAGTTACCCAGAGTTCCTGCTTTAGCCTGTGAGCAGTTAAGAACTTTGTAGTATTTGCCACATAGGTTCAGTTTCTCTATTAAATACAGATTTTTATCTTGTACAGCACTTGATTCCCTTTCCCCATTCTCCATATCGCTGCACTTTTCAGTGCTACCAAAGGTATCAGGTTCTACCAGCAGTTTGGACAAGAAGGATTTTTAAGCAGCACACTGGAACAAGGCAGCTGTGTTTTGATTTCATTCAAGGCCTTTGGAACATTAAAGCACAGGGAAGCAGGTTCTGCCTGTAATTATAAACCCAAACACAAAGGAAAAATGCCCACAGTAAAAACCTTATCAACAATAGTCTGATTGTACTGTATGTGATTAGAGATGCTAAATTGAAAGACACTCTATTTTTCTTCTTTTAAGTACACAGAGCAGTGACAAGGCAAGCAGAGTTTTCCAATGGTCATACTGTGCTTTGACACATGGGCAGCTTGATAATAGTGAAGGACAGTGATATTAGAACTCATCAGCTTTCTTCAAGAGTTGAAAATCTAAACCTATACAGAGAGCATCTTGATTGTGCTTCTCAAGTAAGATATTAATTTGAACTTTAATAACCATATTTCTGTCTCCACAAATCAGCACTGCAAGCATTTAATGATGCCAGGCTAAAGCGGGAAGTGTTGCATCAGTTTATTTACTAGAGTAGGGTTGAAGGAAGTGTAACGGGTCACTTCCAAACCTTCTGAGAAGTTAGGAATGGTAAGGTCTGCCAGAAATGATTGAATTTTTTATCTGCAGTAGAACTCCCCTGCACAAATGTCAAGTCTCATTTTTATCTCTGTGTGTGAGAGTAGAAGATATGAAAATGAACCTAAAGATGCTACAGGATATGACTGTCTGTTTCTAAATTGAAAACATTAAGAGAGAAGAGTAGTGCTGCCAAAAGTTGTGGATCTTGTGTGACATTGTGTGTTCAGCAGACTCATCACAAGTTGTCCAGTTTCAGCAGGATTCCTGTGCATTTGACCAAGTTTCTGGAGACTTCTGACAATTGTGTCCAGGTCTTTACCCAACAGGGACAGGTGCAGCCTTTCTATCTTTTTAGCTAAGAAAAATGCAACTCAGTGCAGTCATGCAAGAGTCAAAGACAGGCAGGAATGGATCCCTTGCCCTCTGCAATAAGATTTCCTCAGAAGCTCTCATACTTTGCACCTTCACAGCAGCTCTTTTGCTGCCTAGCTGAGCATCCACCCAAATTTAGAGTTTCATATTTATGAGGAAGTGCATTTGTACACATGAAATCACAGTTTCATATGTAGCAAAAAACTCTCCAGCAATAGGCAGAAGACTCTACAACTTTTCTTTACAAGGTTCAGTCACAGGCAGACAGGCAAGCCAGAGGTAGGAGGCCAACATGCAGACATGAAAGACATATCTGCAGTCATCTATCTTCAGTTCAAAAAGAAATGGTTGCAGACTCTTTCTACATACTCAGATCTTGCCAGCTCAGGGATGGTTAGGGTGGAACAGGGAGAAAATGCTCAAGTTCTCCAAGTTGCATGTGGCATAGACCCAGTTTTTTCTTGTGCTTAATTGTTCCAATCTTTATGCCTGGAAAATGAAAGATTATGATTTTTGTAAAGACTGTTTTTCTTCACTGTAGTGCCTGGAGCTCTCCTTTAGGAGCACATGAAGGAGAAGTGCATGTAATGGTTGGGATTTTTGTGTCAGATCTGAGGTTGCAGTGGGGCAAATTCTTCTCACAGCCCTGTTCTGATGGCAGCATTATAGTTACTGAGCTTGTTTTTCCTTCTAAGCACACTGTGCACTGAGAGGCAGGATTTCTTGCCATAAACAGTTGTGAGATCACACCATTGCTGTCTCTTCTGAGGCTGAGCTAAGAATGGAGATTTTTTTCAGCACGAGTCAATGCCACTATTTGAGAAATGCAGCCTGCCTTTAGACGTGCCCCTTGTTGTAACCATGGGCTGCCTTTGAAACAGCAGATCTCAAGACCATAAACCTTAGGTGACATGCTCATGATCTGCTTTTGTTTAATTAGTCACAAAATCCTTCAGCCACTCTCCCCACTTGCCATACAGCAGATGAGATTTAAAATGCTATGAGCCTCTTAAAATCTGTTAAAAGAGTAGGTCTGAGATTTTTAAAGAAGAAAAGGAAAGTTGTTTGGGCCTCAGGCCCTACTACAATGACTGAGTTTCCTATTTTCACCCTAGTACTTGTAAGCCAGTCATAAGTGAGCACTCCTGAAGGGCAGCATGTGGGAACTCAGCTAGGAGACTCAGGACTACTATATGGGACTTGAATAAGAAAAGTGGAAACACACTGGTGACAAGAGTTTGGTTTTCTTTTTTTTTTTTCTGGAAAAACTGGAAAATGGATATAGGAAATATTTTCATTTATAACAGAAGGCAAAAGGTAGGCTAATTTTTAAATGATACTGCCAGCATTTGTTTTTTTAAAATGTTGTAAGAAATTGATTTGAAGTTTATTTCTAAGTTTACAGCACTAGACAGACACTATTTGTATGCAGTAAGGCCTACATATTATGTAGAGCCATATAACTTCCTCATCCCATTATAAAAATATATGTATGGCTGTCATGTTTATTTTCCAGTTTTTTCCTCAGAAATATGAGTTTCTTTTGTATCTTCATTCTAAAAGCACTTCTTTCACTTTTTATTTTTGGCCATACAGATATAACCTTTCTTTCGCAGTCAGCATTACTAAAAAGTTCCGTTTTCCTAGGTCTTTATTTTCTTGCCTGTATCAACATGAAAATAATACACTGCAGTATGCACAATGAATCTATTGTGGTGGAATTGTGTTCTTCATTCATCAAATAGTTCTATCTATTCCTTTAATGTATCTATTAACACTTTTTGAGTGCTGACTACTATACACAACACCTTTCTGATATTTTAATAAGCAAATATGGTCTAATTTAAGTTATCCTTTTGCAGATACTTTGATTTCCTCCCCACTCTCTGTGTTTTCTCATGGATAGAGGAAGGAATCGGGGTTATATTTAAGGACTGACCAGTTTTGGATTTGCTTTAACTCTAATTAGGAGACATGGGTTGTCTTTCTTACATAACCCTGAGCAAGTTGCTTTCACTCTCTATTTTAATCTTTGTAGATAAGAAGTTTTGTAGTCCTTACCCACAAAATCTCTATTAAGTACTTAAGTTTGTGGGACCTGAAGGTTCTTGGAAAATAACATTGATACCAGATCTGACAATCATTGAGTGTAGGTTTTACAGCAAGACCTGACATTGAGCTTCCAGCTGATGAATGTCTCTGCAAGCCCTGCTTTTTCCAGCATTGCTTCACTGGCTGGCTGTGTTATGAACACGAAGACTCAGTCATGTTCTTATCAGCATGAGAAATGTTTATTTTGCCCTGATAAATAGTCTCCAGCTTCTGATTCTTAGGAATTTACAAATTAATTTTCTATTTATACCTAAGAAATTTTGCTACCCTGGAACACCCAGGATTTAGAAGTGTTCTGAATGTCAAACTGTAGCCATTTGGGTTTTGCAGTCAAATTCGCTGGAAAAGAGGTCAAATGACTTAGTACAGGTTACAAAGAAAGTTATTGATTGATCTAGAGTGCAGTCCTCACACTTTACCTTTTTCTGGGCCTTTTCTCTGACCAACAATCAAGTTCTTTCTCTCATAGTAAGATAGGTTTATCTGAAAAGGGCTCTGATCATTTAGCTCTGAACTGTTTAAGTCTTTTGCAGCACCAGAAAAAACAATAGTGACTTTTATACCAGACTGTAATTTGTTCTGGCAACATAGCACAAATGCACATTCCAGCAGTTTAACTGTATCGCGAGGATAAACTTGTTAATGGAACTACTTTGCTGTAGTCTTTGGCTGTAGCCAATTTACTCTTGATATAATGAACACCATTCAGTTTACTGTTAACTGGAGCTGGGTAAATTTGTTCAGGCTGTGTCATAGTTCCATTTTTCTGAAATTGTTAGGTGAAGAAGGCAGCCTTCCTTACTAATCAGTGTAATTGCAAAAAAGAAATGTGGGAACGCTGTTAGATGTCTATAAACTTTCTATGGAACAGCAAAATCATTCCCATTGTCCAAAGAAATGATCAGGAGAAACCTGATTCAAATAAATGAGGTTCTTGGGTTTCTTAGGTTTTTGAAAGATCTTTTGTAACACTCAGAACATGTCAATAATTTAATGAAAATAAAGTTTATACAAAGATCCTGACAAAATAGGTTTTCACAGTCATTCTGATAGTCTTCTTGTATCTCTCAGTTTGGACAGATTTCAAGGAACCAGCACCCTCTTGAAGAGTAGCACACGTGGCTCAAGCAGATGACAAAGCGTCAATGAAACTCAGGGGCAGCAGCATAGATACTAATACTTCCTAATCCTAATCCTAATCCTAATCCTATCTTCTGCTTTTTTGTAAGACAGTCTTTGGGAAAAGTCTGGATTGAAGGAAAAGAAATATGAGAAAATGGTTCAAAAAAACCCCAAATTGTCATTTGATTGAAAGTGCAGTTGACAGCAAGTCAGACTTCACTTTGCATTCTGACAAGAAAGCAAGAGCAGAGGAGGCCTGAAAAATGTATTACAAGGACTGAAAGCAGGAGGGCACTCAGTGGTAGAGAAGAGGAGAGAAAATAGCTCCAAAGGAGGAGCATTCTAGTTTGAAGAGATTAAGAATGCTTGTGATTCTGAAAGAAAAAAGTAGTTTTAGAAGTTGCCTGCCCCAAAACCCAAGCCTTTATCCATGTATATGAAGGCAATAGGAAAGGTGCCTGCGTGGGAGTAGCCAAGTGCCTATAAATAAATGTTGAAAAGGGAGATTTTAAACAAAATCTCATCTTCCTTTATAATATTCCTTTACAACAAAATCTTCTTTATAGAATAGACTCTTGTGTTTACATCTTAAGCACATCCACTTTCCTCTGCGTTCTTTCCTTGTAATACAGCTTTATTTTTTCTGTTTTCTTTTGCTGCTGAAGTGAAGTACAGACACTAGTCTCAAAAAGGAGTAATAACTACCTAAGTCTTTTTTTTTTTTTTTTTTTTTGATGCTGAATCTGAATTTAATAGCATTTGTTCCTTAGATCGTCATCTGAGCAGATATAGGTGCTTGCTAAGTGTTGCTGCTGTCAACATTCAGAAACTGAGACAATGGCTTGGTTAAAATCCAGCTGTCATTAGAAAAGTCTTTCTAAAAAGAGCTCTGTGGGATTTTCTTTTCATTCCATCTGCCTTTCTTCATGACTTCAAACCTACCAGTATTTCTAAAAGCCAAGCTGAGTTCCTTCTAGGTCAGTCATGATCTCCAGGGACAAAAGGCAAAAGGAAAGCTTTAGATGACAGCTCTATCAATGATATATGAGGCAGAATAGAATTCAGTGTTGTTTTCTATAGCTGTGTTAATTATGCATTGCTGACAAATATCATTTTCAGCAGTAAAGTAAGCTAACACAACAGTTATGGGTGATTTCTTATCTGTTGAAAAGCTCTCCCACACTGGTGGACAGTAATCACAGCACAGCAGCAGCAGTTGACCTTGAAAAAAAGGATTTGCAAGGAGGCTAAAGGAATAGACTTGCATGGTTGCATATGGAAGCTCAGAACACTCATCTGAAAATTGAGCAAGAGGTAAGGAGACTGGTATTTCAAACTAATCAGCCTTTAGATTCTGAAGAAGGGATGGTAAATAAGGAGGGAACAGCCTTTGAAGTGACAAGAAACAGTTTACTGTCACATAAGAGAAAAGCAAGGAACTGGTTGAAGAAATGCATGGGATAGGATGGTCAGAATCCTGGCTGGACACAAACAGAGCTAAAAACCACTACCTTGTACTGGGGACAGATTACTCTACAGGCAGTTAGAAAGTGATCACCCTGGGAAAGATGGTAGAAACTCCAGCCGATTCCCTGGGAAAGGAGCGAAGAGGCTCCTCTGAGCAAGGGCTGTATGTGGGGTGTGTAGGTTCTCCAGGACCCGGGAGCAGCCTGCTTGTGCCATACATGTACAGAAAACAGTTGGGGTAGAATGGGGTGTTCTCTAACTGCCTTTTCTGCCTGATGTTGGTGGGATCACTGACATTGGCTCTGATTTATTAGCTAGTCAGCAAATAGGACATACATCATTTTCATAGGGCCTTAGCTGAATGCCAGTAAACATGCCACACTTCAGATCTCCAGAAACTCAGCCTGTCTGCAGTGAAGAAATGCTACTTAAAATAGCCAGTCCTACTGATACTAACTGAAGATGGTATATTTTGAATTGAAGAGTATTGAAAGGGACATGATATGCAAAGGGAAATAAGGGAACATGATCTAGAAGATACAACAGCTTAGTTCTGATACCAAAGCTAGGCTGCATGTGATGAGTGGAGTTTTTCTTTTATAGGCAGTAAGATGCCTCATCATTTGGCCTTGGCATCCAGAAGCAAAAAATTTCTTGCCCACAAAGACAAGAATTCTCTTTAATTATGTTAAATGTATTTAGTGTTGAAGAAAATGATCCTTTTCTTGCTCTTTTGTTGGAGGCTGTGGCTGCCCTATTGGGGATAGAGGTAGTGTCATCAGCCTCAAAGCTGTGAATGAGAGCAGACGGGATACAGCCTTTTGGGCACATTCAACCAGTTGTTTGTGCTTTAGGCTGGGCCTTCGCAAGGGGATAAAATTTCAATTTAAGCTTTCAGTGTAAAATTGCACTATTGTTCTAGTTCAGGATTGATTGAGCATTTGAGGATAAGTATTATATACTAGCCTGCAAAAAACAAACAAACAAACAAACAAAAAACACAAAACAAAACCCACAAAATCCAGTCTGGTAAATGTGGGGGAGGTTAACTAGATTTTCCCAAGAAAACCAGAGAGAACTGAAGGGAGGGTTATTATGGCTGTGGGACCTGCTGAAATCCCTCAGTTGTTTTGGGGCTAATCATGACTGGCTTTGAAGGGAGTGATTCAATGCAGAAATGTAATTTATTTCCCCAGCTTGTTAGAGATAGTGGAGTTCGTGTTTCTAACATAGGATTGAAACCCCTGGCCCTCATTTAGAGCTTTGAGGAGCTTTGAAGATAACTTGCACTTCTATTACCTCCAAGTTTATACAATCTATATACGTTGATGCCCATCTGAAATACAGAACCCCTCCCATATAAATAGGGGGAATTAATACCATCAGTGAGGATGCAACAGTATCATAGAAGCCATTTTGTCCCATTGGCTTCAGTGGATTGGGCTGCTATGTGACACACACATGGGATTTCTGTGGGCTTTCAGCAGCTCCATAGTTCTGTGAAGCACACTGAAGAAATATATGTATGAATTTCTTCAGAAATCTGATTTTTCTTACACAGAACTGCAAAGAGTGCTGTACCAGCCTGGGTATATCAGCCACTGAAGCTGTACTGAGAAGCCAGATCCAGAGACTTTGCTAAAACAAACCTGAGGTCTATATTTCGTTTTGTTCTAGAGCTGAACTGAGTCTTTTATTTTGCACTGGTGGCTTAGAAATGCTTTCTGTCTTCCCACATAATGTTTGTAGGAATGGAGTCCTTACTTGTGATATTCTGCCAGGAAGGAAACCACATATTCAAGGTCACTGCTGCCATCTGAGTGTTCAAACTTGATTGAACACCAATAGCTTGCCATGCAGCTTAACTTCCAAAACTCCAAAGAGCTCAGCTCATGACTTTTTCATTGCTGGGCTAAACACCAATTCTAGGTCTCTATTTTCCAGGCCTGCTAAGTTACAGCTAACCAGCACAATCTAGGGAAGAAATTGCACAAAATATTCAGTTTCTGAGAGACTGTTAAGCACTTTTAGGAATCTCAGAAGACTTTTAAGAATCCATTTTTCACTGCCATGACTAACAGTAATGCTACTGTTGAGATAGTGAAATAACAGTGCCTTGATCTCTTCCTGAATGTTTGATGTGAGAAGGGGGACTTTTAATTTGTCAAGTGATAGTTTCATAATGCAAAGTTTAGGGATAAATACCACTTCCATCTTTCAAACATCTGAAGTATAATTAGACAAATCTTAAGTACTTCTGAGCACTCCGTTCCAGGATGACAGCCCTGATCCCATGTTAGAGCACAACTAATGCAAGCCTCTATGTATTGCCTTTGAAAAGTGGAAGACGTTGGCAGAAACATCAAATAATTATTATCTCTTGGAGCACTTTTTGGCTGTAGATAATCAGAGGCTCTCCAAGTACTGTCACAGCATATTAAACCACAGCTGGTAAGTGCAGGTACCCCCTCATTTTTCTTTGTCTTACTGCTCTGGCACTGACATTAACTGACTCACCGCAGGAAATTGGTCACAAAGAGGAATTGAAGCTACTTGTTGTTGTTGGGAGATGGCTTTGTTTAAAGGACTTTTTTGTTTTTAGAAAAGTTTGGAGCTCATGGTGCCTCACTCCAGGGAAACACACGGAACAGACTGTTTTGTCTTCTATTGGATTCCACTTCCCACCCTAGTGCAGGATAGGAGGGAAACCACAGACCAGCTAATACTAATGATGTCAGCCTGCATACAAATTCAGGGAAGAGGTATGATTAGGACCATGTCCTCCTATTGCATGTAGGCACCTGCATAGCTTTTATTCCTACAGGATTCTTTGCATGGAAAATGCAGGAACTGCCTAGGAGCAGTTGAAGGTCTCTCACAACTCCTGCAGAAAGGTAATATTTCATGGTTCCTCCAAGGCATATCAGAGCCCTCCATCAGCTACTAATACAGGTTTCACTTTCTTGTCCTGATGTCTTCCATAAGCCAGATTTCTTGCTTTTTTCCACTCAGCAGGTAAAGACAAAAGGATTGATTCTCATACACTTACAAATTCTTTTCCTATAGACTCTGAGGTGTAAGACAGTAGGAAACTACATGGTGAAAATAGAAGTTAACCCTGAAATATTTCCATTTTTATTTTAGAGCTGAGAATGTGTATTAGATTTTGACAGTTTCCGGTACTAATTCTCAGGTCTACTTGATTCCTGATCTATCTCTGACTTCTGCTTTGTTTCCCAAATGGAATGTGCTTCAGCATCACTGCCTTGTCCCCACTTGAACATTAAATTTAGCACTTCTGACCATAACCAAGAGAGTCAGAGCATGCTTAGAAGACCAGTAATTCCCAGAAAAAGGCTGGCTTGCCCTTAAACAGTTCCAGAAAGCTTGAAAAGTTTCAGAGAATGAAACAGTTCTTCAAAATCTCTTCAATTCCTTGAGTATATTCCTCCCTCCAAAAGCACAAAGATTCAGGTGTTATCCCAAACATGCAGAACTGTTTTCAGGCAAGATTGTCAGAGCTGTCACACAGTAAAGCTATGAGAATCTTTGCCTGCAAGACTTCTAGAACTTTTTAATACCCTTTCCTTTCTCTGGGAAGCTGAGACACATAGTTTATTGTTCTCCTGGGAGAAATTCAGAACTGCCCATAAAAAAAGTGGGTATTTTCTGCTGTACAGAAACCTTACAATATATGATTAATTATGTTTAATATGGTGTAGCCACCACATGGGAACAACTGCATTCACCATTAGGATAACTAGAGTTTTATCCAAGTTTGTTCTGCATGTGCATTAGCAGAGAACTAAGTCTGAGGGTTCACATAACATCATCTTTGGAAACAAATTTTCTTTTTTGAAAACCTGAAATTTTGCTTAGAATTTCCAAGACAAAGCAAGTGAAAGTCATGAGCAATGAGTGTTGTAAGAGAGAAGAGATCTTGTGGGAAGGTCTCCTGGGAAAGACTTGTTCCAGCCACTGAAAGCAAACACTGTTTTAATATATAATAACACATCTTCTTTCCTTTGGTCTGGCTTCCCTCTAGAAAATGTTACAGTGTAACTGAGTGGTAAGCAAAAGAAGCTGACTGTCTCAGAGCATTTTTACTTGGCTTTGTATTGCAGTTATGTACTGGACCACAGAAATGCACAAGTACGATCTCACCTGTGCAACAGAGGTGAAAATATCTTTTATCCACCTACCCTTCCAATGATCTCAAAGTCTTCCACCACTGAAGTCAGGAGAAGCTTTCCCATTTTCTGAATGCATAGGCAGCCTGAAACACGTGAATCAGAAGGTGGTGTTTGAAACAACATAAAGCCCCTACATGTCTTGGTCCTGGTTCTACTCTGTGCACATAGTTTCTACTATTTGTTCTTTAGAGCAGCCAAAGGGCTAAATCCAACATCTCCCACAAATCCATTACCTTCATTATCATGCAGCACCACCTAAGCCTTATCCCCATAGCTCTGTTTCTCTTCCCCCTCTTCAACGCCTTTGAACTCATTGCATGCATGACTAGAACTAGCGAACATCGATAGCAGTGATGAACTGTGATCTCTATCCATAATGAGAGATGTCAGTGTGCTAATATGGGAAAGGACAAGATTGCAGAAAAAGCTGTTGAACTTGACAAATCACAACAGTCGGGTTCAACTCTTCACTTGGAGAGCTGGAAAGATGCCAGGGAGAAATTATAAACCACCCCAGATCCTTTGATCAGGTTTTCCACCCAACTGCTGCTGAGCACTTTTACACAAACAGTATATTAATCCAGGCCTGTTGGAGGTCAGGACATACGTGGCACCTCTTAAGCCTGCAAAGTGCTTCAGTTGTAACTCTGCTCTTAGATGTCTACACAAAGGACCATGGGAAGTCCCAGTAGAAGGTCTGTGGCCTCACTGTACTACATGCTGCTCAGATGTATTGAGAAGAGGATTAAGAAGTTTATGATGAGATGCAACAGTTGATTAAAACAAACTGGCTGACTGGGGATAAGGAATCAGCAGCACATGAGCATAGTTTTAACCTAGTGACTAGTTGCCTCCACTGGGCAACCTGCCTAACCTTGGTATATCTGAGTTGCATCGTTTCAGGGAATATTGTCCTTGAGTGATCAGGTCAAAAGGTCTGTAACATGACCTGTTAGGAAAGATGGGGAAAAAAAGTGATTGTTTAGTCTGCAGTAGAAAAGCCTGTGGGGACACATGGTACAGCTTCAAATTTGCAGAAAAGAGGAAAAGAATAAAATGTTGCAGAGAGGACAGGAAGTAGTGGGTGTGAATTACAACAATGGATAGAAGTGCTAGAAGCATTAGGTAAAGTTTAGTTAGTCTGTCTCTGGATTAAGTTGCTTAGGATACTGTTGAATCCCCATCAATGAAACTAAGAATCAATTAGACATGTATAGCTGAGTGACACAGATACTGTAGGTGGACAGGGAGATGACCTAGATTACTTCATGCTTTCTTCTGTCAGTAGTTTCAGTAATTTTTGTGGTATCTCTGTGTATTTAAAATACACAGAAAGCTGTTGTATCTTAGAAGCTGTTTATGAAGGGCCTCTCCAAATCTTTAGGGCTGCTTGATTTTAGAGAGCTGCACTGAACATTTTGCACAGAAAAACAGGTTTTTTTCCCTTCTCAATCTTTTTTCAACATCTCATATTTGAAGGGAATATGGGCAGCTCTTTGTAATTTTAGTACTCATGTGGTAAAAGAGGTTTATTGTTTTGTTTCCCTCCTTGTGTTTGCAGTCTCTTGAGTTTGTTTTGCTAACTTGCATTGTCATCACGTTCAAAGCAGAGAAGATAGAGTCAGAAGAAGCTGTAAAACATTGACAACAATTCACCACACCATATCAGTGACTGGAGTTTTTTTCTGATTCTCAGGACTGTATGTGGTAAACAAACATGCCATTACTATAGTCAAGACTCATCTAAGTCCAACCAAGAGCAGCTAGTCCAAATGTGTAGAGGTTCACAGGGAGAAGAGTGATCAGGGAGACAAGAAGCTGTCTAATTCTGTAGTAGAGTAACACACCAAGAGTACAGAACTGACAGCTTACTTATCACTACTTGTTAATGTTTAGGTACAGAGAAATAGCTCTCTCAACTGTTCAGTGCAGTCTTTTCCTGCTCCAGTACTGAGCTCATCTTTCAAGTGGCACTGTCTCTCCATTTCCCTTCTGACCCTATGATGCATGTTTATGAAAATTTTAAATCAATGGTGTGACTTCTTGCTTAAGAATAAGGCTATCTGCCAGCTCTGATTAGGGAAAATGATTGAAGGCATTGGTGTTTGCCAATCCAACAGGATGGTGTTTGCTTGCTTTACTTATCTTGTGCAGAGATTTAGGCAGCAATAATCAAAGGGTCCAAGTACAACACAGTGCCACTCAGAGACACTGGACTAGGACTCAAATAACCACATTTGCACAGCACTACTTTTTGTTCAGACCTTGCTCAGATGTTCCTAAATTTTCCAACAAATGGTATTTCTATTAGTTTGTTATTTGGCCAAACCTGGACAGATTTTCATACAAGCAATACAAGGTCTCACATTCTCAGATTGCCCCATTATCATATTGCAAGATTTAGTCCAAATCTTGAAGTTTTTGAAATGAATTATTTAATGTAATACAATCTGTTTTCTCCTTATTTTACTCTCTGGAATGGAGGTGGTGTTTTGCCAAAACTAGGAACAAACAAGAACAGTGTAGCAACACTCCTTGAATGGCTAACCTTAGGCAAAAGAAAATGAATGTATGTAATAGTATAATTGGAACAACAACTTAATATTGCCAGCTGTTTTGTTTATTGTCAGTATCACTTAAGATCTTTATTTCACAGTGAAAAGACAATGCTGAATCAATTGATTTCTGGTTCTTAGAAAAGTTGATAACTTTTAACTTAAACTTTATATCTTGTTCTGTTGAAAACTGAGCTTTGAACATGGTGTGACCTTTGCATTTCTTATAACAGCCAGGTAACCTGAAGTTATTAATAATGAAGTATTTGGAAACGTTGTTCTAGTTCTGGGCTGACAAGTGGCATGCACTGTGTTATCAGTTGGCTCTCTCCTGCATACCTTCGTAGGGAAGTAAATAGCTGGCACACTTGGAGACCTCTGGTTAAGATAATCTGTGGACAAGAGCAGGGGAGCTGGAGGTGTTGGAGATAGACAGGCATGATATTTGGCAAATACCTGCCTACACTATTTGTGGTTCTAACCTTTACTTTTTATTCCTCCCTAGTCATTAGCCCTGTTAATGAATTTTAGGTGAAAAGTTAAAGGAAAAGATTAAGTGCATCTCCTTTTACCTTTTTTGCAGCGAGTCATTCTAAAGCCCAAAGCAACTCCTGTGACAGTGTGACTCAGAAAGGGGAGAGAAGGAGAGAAAGTAAACTAAAGGAACAGTGAGATTTGCTGCTAGATTCTTAGAATGCAAAAGAATTGGAGCATGGTAAATGCCCTCAGTGTATGGCCACTTTCAGAAAAATAGAGACCAGGAGAGTGAGTCACCAAACTGTTTTTAAAAATTAGTTCCAGTTTCTTCCATTTTTGGTGCATTCTGCAGGATCAAGGCTATCCAGTCCCATCAAGAACACAGTTAGCTGTCTGTCCCCCAGCTACAGAAATACACAAATTTTATACAATAAATTCTCATAGAATTGAGCTTAGCACTATGGCCACTCTCCTGCTCCACACACCAGATGCAGCTGCCTGGCCTCATTTGTGCTCCCTTCATCAATGGCATCTGCACATGTGGCCCTGACTGGCAGAGAGGTCATTCGACAGTGTTGCAGCCAGGACAAGAATGGAGAATTTTTCTGTACCTCATAGCATTGCCTTTGAAATAAAAGAGCCCTGCCAGAGGCAGACTCCAGAAATGCAGCCAGACCTTGCCTCCACTGTGCCACGTGTCGACCCCTGTTTTTAAAGGAAATACTCCCCATCATGTGTCCTAGCATGCCTCCATCTGTCAATATCAAAGAGAATTGTCAACTGCAAGGTTTGCAAATGTCCTATGGCAAACAGCTGATTTGCTTAAACATTGAGTCCTTCCTCTCTTCTCTCAGACAGTTTAGAATAAGACCAGTCTCTGACTTTGTAAAGTAAATTATATATTGGGCTAAATTCCCATATTAAATATCAGCTTCATGGGCCATGTCAGCCACAGGTTTTACTTCTGACCCCTGCAGCCTAATGTTATGCGGCTAAAGAAGTACAACTACCTAGTGAAGAATAAATACACCTCAGCTTGCTCTGATGTAGGTTTTCTTAAGCCTGTATTGGCAAAATTATTATAAATTGATAGTAATATGTCACTTCGGGTCAATCTCATGTCTTTTTTTTTTTAAGTGACAATTTTAAATATCAGGTGAAAAAAAGGTGGAAAGTTTCTGCATAAAAATAAATGTATGCATTATTAAATGCTGAAAGATTATTTTATGCACACTTTTCTGCTGTGCCCCAGTACCAAGTAAATATCATAGAATCATTGCATAAGTACCTGCAGGTGAGAAATTACGACAGGTAATTTCTTTGATGTATTTTGCCTTTGGGCAGGGATTGTCTGGAAAATGGTTATGGTTTTCTAAAACTGAGTCATCCTTTGTATGCAAAACAGCTAGAAATAATAAGATTATAACAGAGAATTTAAGATACAGCTTTCATGTATTTAAAATCTGTTTTCTTCCTAAGAAGCCTGTGTTTATAAACACAGGAAAATCCCCAGAATGTGCCTGATAATAAGACTACACCTAAATTTGGTGTCCATTAGGTGAAATTGGGAGCCAAGGTTTCCCAAGACAGATAATGTCTTCGGCATTCTGTTACCCAAAAACAATGTGGTAGGCAAGATGAAGAATATATTTTCCCCTTCCTCCTCCTCCCCTTCCCCTGAAGCTCAAATCATTACTCTGATTACTTAATAAGAACTGTCATGCTGACAAGCCCGTTAAGCAGACAAGACTTCTTGACTAGTATCCTGTCTCTGACAGAGACCGGTAACAGATGCCTACCAAGAGCTAGGAAAATGTGACCTGGTGCCTGGTATACTCTCCTTGTTGTTGGTCTTTTGCAGCTTAATGACTTCCTGAGCCTGTGATTGCATCTGGACAGTGCCTAACAGCTACTGACAGATTGAGTGTAATATTCTTCAATCCTTTCTTGAGCCTGGAAGGGTTGCAGTTTACTGTGTCTTGTCTGTGCATTCTCCCAGGAGAAGCAGGTCAGGTAACAGAGAGGATGTCTGCTTTTGATGGCCTGCCCCCCCGCCAAAGAGCACCTGAATGTGCTCAACAGGAGCAGGACAGAAAGGTGGGGAAACAGTACTTCCCACAGTATGGGGTTGAGCAGGCAGAAGAGAGGCACTAAGGTTATATTTCTGTTTCTAAATGAGACAGGCTTAGGAGAGGAGCTCAAACACTGAGCTGCTGCTTACTTGATAGCACACTCTGGTACAGTTTTGACCTGAGCCAGCTAGCACCCTCTGAAATACTGCCTGAGTATGGTTCAGGCGATAGCATGTGCCACGCTATTCCCAACAGGCATTCATATGCTGAAGCCCTACCCCTAAACACAGCCCTTTTTCTATTTTTAGACATCTTACACGGAAAGAAAAAACATGCAAAAAATGTTTTAGAGCTGCATAATCACTACATGGAACACAAAGGAGACCCAGAGCCAGGTCTGTACAGTATGGACACTGCCATTTTGGCCCAGGGCATGGGAACAGTCCCTGCCTTTGTGTCACTTAACAGAATGAATGGATCCAGAGAGACCGGGAAGCTGGTGAGAAAAGCAGGAAGCACATCCCCAGCCAGACCTCAAAGGTGGTAGAGAGAGTGCTTTTATGAACCTGACGAGTTGCGTGGAACTGGTTGCATGTCAGGAATGCACTCCACTGCTGGATCAAGAGTAAGCCTGAATCCAACAGCAAGATAACTAGGAGGCTTATAAACTTTCTTAATACCTATTCTGGCTTGCTATGACCTTTCTACTTTAAAACAAGTTTATTCTCCTACTTTATGTTCTTTCATCTCAAAAGTGTTAAAGCTTAGCCAAACTCAAACTACTGAAGCCTTCACAGAGGTCTCCTGAAGTCTCCATTAGACCTATGCTCTGACACGCTCCTAAAACACTGACTTGAGCTGTACCTGTCAGCTATCCTGAACAGGATATTTACCTTGTTCCACAGAAAAAAGATATCAATAAAATTTTACAATCACTCCTCCATGTAAGTTGTCATCTGTACTGCTTCCTTCTAGTCATTATTAAATTTACATGGCATGGGAGTTGGGAATAGGGTCTGTGCCACACAACCTTGGTAATGCAGTCTTGAAAGGATGATGGACAAGAGATGTAAGTAAGTCTTTTCTTTAGCCACAGGTATAGCAGCCATAAAGGGCCTCACAATTTTCTCCTCAAAAGGGCATTGGTCTTCCAAATTATCTTTCATCATAATCCCAATTCAACCAAGGTGTGCCAAGCACCATTTTCAGGCAACTCAATCTGACACATTGAATTTAACTACATCTCTTCCAGACCATTCCCACTGGCTAGCACTAGCTGCATGTGGTTAAAATTATGTTGGTTCTTTCATTTTATTGTTTTCAGGAATCTGGAAATAGAAAAGTTATCTCTCAGCAGACATAAATTCCTGTAACAATATCATCTTCTGCCATTGAATTCACATATTTTGCTTCATAACTGATCTCGCAGAAGTTGATTTCCCAGCTTTTTAAAATTCTTCTCTTTTCAGGTCAGAAGGAAAACACAAGAAACATAAAAACTTTTAAAAGGAGAAGAAACATTTGATGAAAGCACTGCATGTTGGGCATATGTATTAACAAATATTCACACTTTCTCATTCATCTTCTCAGTGGCCATTTTATTCCAGCAAAGGATAGAAGAAGACAGCCAGGATAAAGACAGATATGTAACCTGAGAAAAACAAGGTCTTGATGATGCTAAATATATTCACCCTATAAACCATTTCAGATGCCTCTTGCTCTGAATCCACCACCCTGTCAGTGCTTTCCAACACTTCATCAATTTGTTCTGGAGAATGAAATGGAATGTTAACTTGGGAGGGTTTCTTTTTTCCATTGGCATCCTCTGGTGCCAGTAAATCACTAAGCCCCTAGGCTGTCAGAGCGGGGCAGTCGACATATTGAACTTAGCTAGACAAAGTGGGGCCCAATTTGAAGTGTTCAGCTGAGCTCTTATTCCACATGGGGATATTAATAGAGAGAACATTAATAAAATCCATAAGCATGATGAGAAAAGGCAAAAACAATCCCTTGAGTAAAAATTGAAAGGGACAAAAGTAGAAGTATTTTCTTCTAGAATGACTTCCTGGTTCAGAATGGTTAACAACATACAGATTATTTTTCTCTGCTGCAAATGGCATTTGCTAACATGCAGGTTGAAGTTGACTGACAGTAATAATATATGCTCCAGAAAAAAAATATTTAGATGTTCAGAGCCCATAATATGGTGAATTCACTGTTTTTACTCTCTTCCTCAATGCACCTTCAGAAGCATAAATCCACTCTTCATAGAGTACATTAGCAACCTGATGCACAGCTACTTTACACCATGACACCAATTAAATTTAATGAAAGTTCTACAGCTGAATTCCCACACGCCCTCAGCTGAAAATGTACTTCTAATGGTGTTTGAAGTAGTTTTTCTCTATGAGTTTTTCTCTGTAAGTTTTTTACATTTTATGTCATGAAGAATTGCAGCACAATTTGCATGTTTTGCAGTCACTATGTTCTCGTGTTCTAATAATGTTTTTCCTCCTCAGTTGAATTTCAGCAGAATTACTCTGCATGCTCTGATGGATAGGCTAGAGAGTGTTGACATGTTGCATTGATCTCCACTACCATCTCCACCTGCCAAATTGGATCCTGACTTTGTTCATTTGTGGCAGATTCTATTAATTTACTTACTGCTTTCACTTTTTCTGATCATGTTTTGCATCTTGTTTTTCTGTAAGTGCTTTTCCCTCCTTTCTACCTACTATCTTGATTTTCTTCTCAACTATGTAATCAACAGAGAGTATTTCTTCATTATATATTAATGGCCTGCATGTTCCCAAAGCTTTTATGAGATCTTTTAACCTGAAAAAGCATGCTGGGAAGCCACATAAGTCTTCAAAATAGAGCTTTTTTCATTTTATCAGTGACACATTCCCTATGCATTTAATCATTTATATAAGATTATATCCTGCTCTGGACAAATTCTGACTTCATGTAGGTATCAGTATGTACAGGAGAACTTCAGGAAATTTCTGTTTTTACAATGCAGATGCTAAGATTGCAGTCTGGCCCAATGCATTGAATAGAAATGTGCAAAAGACCACTAGTTTTAGTTTTGATCTTACATGCTCTCATTCTAGTAGGGGAAGAATCTCTAAAATCTGACTCTTTCTTCTGTGTCAAGGAGCAGCAAGAGCAGGCTACTCTACAGGGTAGGACAAACCAAGAGCAACCACAATGCAGACTGTGCTGTCATCAGAACGCAGATTCTTCACAGCTCAACAGAGTGGGCAGAATAAAGCTGATTATGACTGGTTCCGTCAATAGCTCCATGCGCAGGGAGGTGATGCATGAGGTCCAGGGTCCATCCAGGAGTCTAGTAAGGAGCAGCAGGAGATGGGACCAGAGACAGGACTGTAAACCAGACTACAGCATAGATCCAAGAATCATCTAGGAGGTAGGGCTGAAAGTAGGTACACTAACAACATAGCTCAGGCAAGGCCCAGGTCTGAGCTTACATGAAGTTCCTGGGCCTTGGGCAAAGGCTGGAGGTCCTGGGTGAGGCTGGTCAGAGCAATTAAGACCTATTGGTACACTCACAGTCCTGACAGTGTGGTCTTGGATGAACTTCTTAGTGCCAGCTTTTTCAGCGGTTTCATCTAATTCCTACCTACTTCAAAGTCAGAATCGAATGAGCTGTTTAAATGTCTTTAGAAACCTGGCTGTAAGTGCAAATGATACTTAGCCATTAGACATCTAAGAAGCTTTCAAGCACATTCTTGAGGTCAGTAAGGCCATTTATTTAGTCAGCAAATGTTTGCATTGCATTTTAGATTTAATCCCTCTGGCTCTTAGCTTTGTTGTCTATAAGATGGCATTCTCATGAGGATTAATTAGTTCACATCTGTACTGCATGTGAAGAGCAAAAATTTCTACAAATTGCAAACTGCTACCTAAGGGTTACTTTACATGCTAATCCTAACATTAGAATAGATATTCACACCATATAAGCTGAATGATAGAAGAGATCCAGTAGAACCCATTCAGACTTCTCCACCTCCATGTGCTTGTGCTTTGATCAGTTTGTTCTGCACTAACAAGCATGTGGAAAGTCAAACCCAGAGAAGTTTCCTTATAGTGCTTGAGTAGGTGGGACGGAGGAGCAAGGGCAAGGAAGTATGAACCTTAAATGTGTGAAGCTTGACAGAACTATAGGTTTTTGTAATAAATAGCCTGAATGCCTACGGTGCCTCGTGAACCATCCACGAGAGCCAGAACAGAGCACACGAGAGCACAAGTATGAGACTAAAATGAGTTCAGATTGAATGTACTTTGTAATGGTTAGGGACTGGTCCTCAGCGTCCAGGGGGCAGAACATACAGCACTATTGATCTTGCAAATTCCAAATGTCATCATCCCCTTTGACTTGAGAATTGCAGCTGAGATATTTGGTGGGGCATCGAGGACATCTGTGGGTGAAGAGGAGGAGACTGTCATACTTTGAAAGAAAAAAGAGTAAGGAATACAGATCGACCTCTAATGCATTCCTTGATGTCTATATCTAGTGAATATTATGTCCCTATTTGTCATTTTCAAGGCTCATTTTAGATTTTTAACAGTTCAGCTATGTGGCTGTATAGCTGAGTTACTAATTTTGTAGTAGAGCTATCTTTGGAAGGTGAGCCATTACTAGCTGATTGCCATAGCAGTTTGTTGAGCCAAATTTACCCTGACATGACAGCTTTGCTTAGGGCAGCCACACAGATCTGTTTATGGGATTTCCAGACAGCAATTCACATCCTCCCAGTGCTGAACACTTTCTATTTCAGCTCCGTGTATCCAGGCTTGGCTCAACACTGCATTGCTCCACATTTATGCTGGTGGGACTCCTTCGGACAAGTTGATATAAAACTGGAAGAACACAGTGATAAAATAGGCTTCCTTTTGTCATTTTCAGGACACTAAGACTACCTCTGTAAGATAAGGATGAACAGACATATCCTGTTCCAAATTGCTGTCTCAGCATGTATTTTGCACTTGTTGTTTTGGATCCTCGAAGCTTTTAAGTATTTGCTGTATGTTTCTGAGCACCCCTATTGAATTACTCTGATTTGGTTTTTCCCACAGAAAACAGGCATTAAGTGGCCCTTTTCCCAGCAATAATAATCTCATTTACTATAAATTATTTTATTTGTAGTACCTTGGAGACACCCTAATGCTTTTACATAATAAAAGAACCATTTATTTCCAAATATTTTAAAGCTTGTTTTCAATGTTTTTTTCTCTTTTTTAAAGTGGAAATGATTGAATTTGATGGGAAAAGAATCGCTATTACAAAAAAAATCCTTTATACAAGTGTATGTATAACTTCATGTGAAGGGAAAGAAACAAGGACATGCCTGTTTCTTAAATATATAAAGGAAAATATGAAGTTTGTATAGATAAATAAAATTAAAAGTACATGAAACAAGTGAACTATGGACTGGACTGAGCTTTACATTGACATTTACATTAGAGTTTACAGCTGCCTGCGTGAAAAAGATGTCTGATAATTAGGCAGTTTTTTGAAATCAAACTTGCACCAGCATGACTTTGATTTTTAGGCAAGTCTGGCTAAAAGGAGGAAACTTTAAAACCCAGTTTCAGAGGGAGGGTGAGGTAATAGTACAGGCTAAGAATCACATAATCCTTCTTACATAATCCGAGCAACACAGCAGTCAGGTAGGACTGTTCAGTGTACACTGGCACACGGTACCACAGCAGCCTAAAAATAAAGGAAAACAATTTTGTTTTCCTGGTATTTATGGAATATGTTCCAGATGTGGAATTGTTCTGTGACCCCCTAATGGGCCCCAGTGTACCTACTGGAGACCTGAACCAGCTGGCCCAGTCCAGCCCTGTGGTTCCCACTGAGGGACTGGGACCTGCTTTGGCAGCTTGTGCCAGGGTGGGATTTCCAGGGTGTGCCTCTAAATATGCCTGTCAAGCTACACAGATGACAGCCAGGACGTTAAGAGGATTTAGCACTGTCCCATTAGCACTTCTTAAATCCAGGTCAAGTGTACAGCCGATGTTGCTTCTCCAGAAAGAGCCTGTGACCAGTGGCTGTGTGACAGAAAACAGTATGCCTGGATGGATCAGGCAGCAGGGGGCTGTGGGACATCGTATGGAAAAGGTGGATTGTGTAGCATGGAGATGCTGAGTGGGGTCTGGGCCAGAGGTGTTAATGCTTTTATATAAATGCCACAAATTTTATTTCTGATTATTTATTTTGGTTCCCTGTAGCTGCCTTCTGTTCAAGGCAGAGAGCATAGTAAATGTGTGTAAGCACATACAGGTGTGAGTGTGCATTTGAAAGGTCCTGTTTAGCAAATGCACTTTACTCCCATCTGGCAGAAATGGAAAGATACCACAGACACAGATCAGTGGATTTGATGCTCTGGGTGTACAGACCTTTTTTGGGCTGTTCCTAATTCAAGACATTGTTCCACTGGTGGCAGTCAGACCTCTTCCAATGTGAAGGGCTAGCAAAATTGAAGCTATAAATCAATGTTTACCCTGTGGGTCATGGCACACATTACAAATCTGTATCATCAAATCACGCTATCAAAAAACCTGCCTTTTCTGACCTGGCAGTAAGGCTTAAAGAACAATTAACAAAAAGTCAAGCTTTTCCAGGTTGCAATGATTTTGCTTTGGTCAGGCTACCTTCCCTTGACTTTGATGGTTGTTTTCTATGAACATTTGATCACTTGTTTTTTATGGAAGTAGTTGTCAGAACTTACATTTATTATAGTTCTCATGTATCACTATCATCATCCTTTGATCTGACTATTTTTTTAAACAATTATGTGAGTATTTAGAGTGCTGTGTTACACTTGCTAAGCTGAACGTACCATATGAATTATAAATAATTACTGGTATAATTTGTCTTCCTACATACTTAGAGCAGATGTTCATTCTTCAGGTTAACCAACGTGATTTTGTGATAGAGGAAGTACATACAAAAGTAATCAGAACAGTTTTAACAGTGGGACTTATGGATTTTCATCTGTCACTGGATCAGTTTCACAAATACTCAGTGTGAATGACTAATGTTCAACAACTGGACAGACATGAAATAGCAGTGGAGACGCTCTTCTCTAGGAACATGCAGTACACAAAAAATAGAATCTCTTATCCTTACCCAGGAGAAGATACTGCAGATGCCTATAGTAGGCTTTTTACTTTATGGAGTGCTGTCAAAATAGGGTGCAAATCTTTACATTCAATATAGGCACTGCACAGAAGCTACAATTAAAGAGGAAGGGCCACATTGATTTTTCCCGTAAGAATTCTATTTTTTTTTATTCTTAGCTCTGTGAGAGCCAAGTTATTAGCTATCAGTAGAGGTTGCAGGATGTTTGAACTCTGCTTTTTAGTGGCAAGAAAGTGAGATTAATGGGAGTTCTAGTGTCTCTCTGCTGACAAGAAGCCCATTTCCATTTTTGCTTTTAAAGGAAAGCGCCGCATTTCTCGTAATTTGCAGGAGAGCCATCAGCTAGATATAAAGAAAAGAATATATATTCAGCCTCCCTTATGAGACATGGCATCCTGGTTGTCACACTTACTGGCAAATGAGCATGCAAAAGCACCGCATTGCTGTGTTTGTTGAGCAGTTAAGTGCAGACTTTAGTATATTGGGATTTCATAAACCACCCACTCCACCCTCCCAGTCAATTAACCCACACTGTTGACTTTGCATTCCTCTCCTGGGCTTCTGTGTTACATGTTTTTCCTCTGTCTGCTGCAGATAGTTTCACAGAAATCTGTGCTGAAACAGGGTCAACCCCTGTGTCCTTTGTCAAATAGCTTTTCCCCAGTGAATCTTGCCTTTGGGAGCTGTGGGCTGCGGGGAGTGAAACGCTGCAGAAACCATTCTCTGTCTCCACTGGTTTGTGTGCACAGCTCTGTAACACAGACTTGTATTTGCCCTGAAAGCTGGTCTGGCACCTTGTAATTGATTATACAATCATTCATTTCCTCCTTTTCTTTTCCCAGTCCACACATACCAGCACTGATAAGAGGCTGCACAAAGCCTTTTAGCCTGTGTGGTTTCTGTAATGCAGTGTTTAACTCCTAAGCTCTTATATTTCATAGAATCATAGAATATCTCAAGTTGGAAGGGACCCATAAGGATCATCGAGTCCAACTCCCTGCTCCTCGCAGGACTACCTGAAAATAAATCATATCACTAAGAGCATTGTCCAGACACTTTCTTGTGAACTGTGGAGGATTTCCCAAGAACTAGTACATTGTAAGCTATTCTTGGACTGCCGTACCTAGTTGTCCAAGAATGGCTTGCAATATATTACTTAGACTCTTCAGCTGTAGTTTTTATGCCAGTCATGATCAGAAAGCATCAAATAAATTCCGTTGTTTTTCACTGTGCAGAGGAAGAAGGAACTGACTGAGGAGAATAGTGAAACCAACAGTGTAAGGATTTTCTCTACTTTTGCTAGCGCCAGAGGGCATTTCGGTAACAATATCTCCTCCTCTAACCCTCCAGCTTTTTGGGTAATAATCAGTTTGGAAGCTTTAAACCTGGCAAATTTAAAAAATGAAAATGTTTGTTGAAAAGATACTTCTGTTTTTTTGATTGTTGTTGATCAGAAAATTATATTCTGCTCTGGTCTACTGGAAGGCAGGGTATAGCACACTGTATATAGTGTAGGCACTTCTATAGGAAAGCAAGATTCCTGTCCTCTGAATAAAAATGTGCTGTGATTGCTGTCCCCTCAGACCTGTTTCTCATCTGTTTCTAGCTGCACAGGTGTCTTCAATGACTAAAACTGTCATAAATTGCTGCTGTCTTTAAAGCCAGAAGTAGCTGAAAGGAAGCAGGCCTACTGTAATATCATCCTGATGTACATGAGCAAAAGTAAGTAGGAAGATCTAAGCTGCTCCTGTCTTCACGTTTTATGAGCTCTGCTAAGACAGAGAGAGGCAAGTGGTAGCACAGCTGTTACTGTGAGGGTAGACGACAGCAAGCATCTTCCAAGCAGTGCTTCTGAGGTCCACAAAAGAGTCTTAACTTTAGCCCAAGAATGGCCAGGCAATCTAAGCTGCATGCATTTGTAGGGAAAAACATGGCTCTTCAAATTTTGGCTGCTCTGGGATGGGGAAGAAGAAGGAAACATTGAATTTGAGGATACTGGGATAGTTGGAAAAGAAGGGGGTCTGATGATGAAGACATTTTTATAGGAACTGAAAAGGTGGAGTGGAAGGGAAGAGCGTATTTGTTAGGAAGTGGATAAAGCCTTGATCAGGCTAATTAAAGCCTAGTGGTTACTCATAGCCCTGTCAGACCTCTAGGAATATTATGGTAGTAGTAGTGGTGACTGCTACCAAAGAGAAAGGAGCCATGTGAGACTGTTGCAGCAGTGAAGGCACAGAGTGAGTCTGGAAGGAGGAAAGTTATATGTTTGGGAAGTGCTGTGGAAGGCAAGCAGTAGAAGGACAAGGGAAGATCTGGACAGAGGACATAACCTCATGCTGAGAGCTTGCAATCTTCAGTTGCTCAACTTATTGTTATAAAAAAGCATCGGTGAAATACTGAAAGAAACACCACCATAAAGTTTATGGCTGTTCCACACTGGGCATCTTATTTGCCTGTCTTTGGTCTGAAAAGGTTATCCCTCCTCTGTGCCAGGAAAGACTGCAGAAATACAGTGTCTAGTAGGATGATCAAGTTCTGAAGTAAAGTTAATAGTTTCTGATTTTGTTTTATTGAGAATGCAACACACAAGTTGAAAAACAAAACCATATTCAGCCAAGTTTCCTATTTCCATACATCTTTTCCACAGTCACTCTCTGCACTAATTTTAGCCCTGTAAAACAATGGGAGGAAAAATGTACATGACGGAGTATTGTACATGAGGCAGTACGGAGGTTTTTGCAGCCTCCCCAGCTCCTGAGTCACTAATGGGATGTCCAAATTTGCCATTCTTTGGAATCCCTTTCCTTTTTTGAGTACAGCTTCCCTGACATTGCCTGAGCCTGCTATTTTATTCTCTCCTACAATGGTGTTATTGCTAGCACCTAATAAATCCCCACGGCTTAATATATCTACATGATCTGCTTAACAACTGTTGTCCTAAATCATCTCTTACTGCATCTCTTACTGCAGTCACCTCTACTCAGAGAGTAAAGTGGTCTCAGACTACCCTAACTTCTGGACTATTTTAACTTTCCTGTTATAATTGAAGAGGTATAACCCAGGCTCCTCAGGCCTTATTTATGGTAGTTACAGTGGTGCACTTCTTTCCTTGGGGAAAAGACATGTACACAGGCAAAACAGTTGTTTTGCTGTTACTGCCTTTACCAGTTCCTGGAATTCAATAGCTTTACTGAGTTTTATGCTGGTACGACTATGGCTTTAGACCTTGGGTCAACTTCAGTGAAAGGCAGCTAAGATAAATCAAACTACCTTACTTCTTGTGTGGGCAGAGCATACACAGACAGTTACAGTTATCCTGCAGAAACTTGTTTTGTCTATCTAGGGACACCTCTGGGGTGTCTGCCAGCACAGTTGTCAGTGAGGTGTCTGATGTTTTTTCCCCACACTCTTAACCAGCGTGTCTCTGCCAGTAAAACTTCCAAGTTTAGACTGGCTGTAGTGTGAATGCAGCTGTATCATTAAAGCTTGTTTCTCTATTAGAAGAGGACAATGTTGTACCGTTGTAAGTAGCTTTATCATCACACTTACATTAGGGGCTATATCAGCATAAGCACTTTGTACAAGTGAGAAATTAGACTATTTATCTATCACACACCCTGCTGCTGATGAAAGGGCCCGGTTACAATCAGCTCTGAACCTCTGAGGAAAAACTACAAGATTTGCTGACTGAGACAAGTTTATATATCACTGGAGAGATTCACTTTGTCATGCAGTTGGAGTGCTGGTTTTGGAAAAAAATATGGGAGCCAAGTGCTAAAAATCCAACAGTTACTGTAGCAACCTGATGAGCCACTATATGCTTCCTGCCTAGTGTCATCACCCTTGTTTGCAGGGTTTGTTGGGCTGGCCAAGGTTTTTTGGTCTTTATACTTGATGCAGTTCTTAATGACATGTGGTTCTGTGACCTCTTCAAATGTTTTCTTAAGCTGCAGACAAGGCTACACCTAGATTTCATGCATTTTATTTTCAATAAGATTATTTAAGAGAAAAAAAAGGTTTAGTTAACAAAACACTGGAGTGTAAGAACAGCACGACAAAATGAAAAGAACTCACAATTTTGATAGCTTGCTTATGAAACTATGGCCCTGTCATGTCCAGCTGTGTAATCATAATACCTTTTCATGTTATGTCCCTTACAAGTTGCTGAGGCACACATGTATGTGCTTTTTATGCAGACTGTGAGGGATTGCCAAGTATTTTACTAGACTTTCTGTGTACCCTGCTGCTGAGTGGGAATTGTTTTCTCCATTTTCTGGGGAACTCTGGAAGTACAATTTCAGAATTGTTTCCATCACAAAACAGAGTTGAAAGAAACCTGCAAATATCTTCCAGGGACCAGAATTGTCCAAGATTTGTTCTTTACCTGAGAACCTCAAGCCCTTGAGCTTGGAGAGTTTTCTGTCAAGGACATGACTTTGTACTTAGGCTAGTTTCAGTAAGACGCGCAGAAGCTGAAGGAGACAGCGTATCTGCATGTGTCAGCACTTACATGAGAGGTTGTATACGAAGAAGGTACATGCAGCAGTAGTACCTGACTGATCTCAGAGCAAGATTTCTAAGCCTCTCATAGTACCTATGTATAGACTGTAGAGGTGATGTTTCTGCTACTGCCTGAGACACCTCACCCTTCCCTGTCTGTACACAAAAAATTGCCATTCTTTTCTCCCTTTTAATAGTATCGTAAGGAATCATCCATTCCTTTTATGTAAATGCGTTTCAACATGCCAGTGCAGGGTCCTGGGAAAATGTTAAAAAAGGATTGACTCCTCTCTCTCAAGAAGTAGTAAACTGTTTTCAGTGGGCAATAGCAGGGTTAAAAGGCAAAGATTGTTGTTTGTCTAGCTGACAAAACTTCTGCCGTAGTCCAGGATGAAGCCAAACAAAATCCTAACCTGAAGCAGGGGAAAGCCTGAGAGACCATTTGCTTTTTTGCCTGTCTGTGACTATGGGAGTATGCTGCAGGCTCCCACCTCAGCACCCCACCCCAGGCTGTGAGGTGGTCACGCATGTTCTTGCTTTGCCCACAGAACTAACATGAAGCAACTCTATCAGGAGAGTTAAAACAAACTGAGAAGCTGAAATGGATTCAGTAGTGTTTCAGCTGGGCTTTTTGCTGGTTTTGAATATTTTTATAAGAAAAATATGGCAGTCTAATTCTCCTTCTTAGATGGACCAAAACCAAATGATGAAGCCTCCAGGATTTTTTCTCAGCATGTACAACAGAGTAAGCAAGTTGTCTCTGGATGGCTCTTTTCATGAATTCACCAGCAAAATTCTGCCCTGTTTTATGTATCCTTTATGCTTGCTTCAGAGCAGAGGCAAAGACCCTTCAGCTCTCCCTGGGCTTTGGTAAGT